>NC_139352.1:61712089-61957089 GCF_055883805.1 Amblyomma maculatum
AGTAATGTCGTTATGTTCATTGGATCTTGTCTCTTGTTGCAAAGTTAGCGCATTCATGCAAATATTTATGCCCAACAATTAAGAACACTTTTGAAACCTTCTAAGGTCGTGGCCGACGCGAGCCTGGAACCTGTCCACAATACCGGTATGTCTACTCTTCAGACAACTCCGAGCGTCTCATAGCTCTGGTGCTTGTCACGTTGTGCGTATCAGTCCAACACATGAGGCAGCAGAACTATGCTCACAAGAAAGACCAGCTACATCACACATATCAGCAGCACGGTGTATGAAACACAGCTGAGGGAATCACTTGGGTGCTTTGCATACTGCCGTGCATATTCACCAGCTTGACCAACACTAACTACTGAATAAACTCTCTTCCCGGATCTATAAACTAAGTCAGTTAACATGGAAACTCACACCACTTTACTCCGGAAAACTTCTAGGTCGCCTCCGCCCACCTAACTCTGCGTCTCCCCTTGCTGCGCTTTCCTGCTCTTGGCACCCCGTCATGGTTGGGCTGTAGTTAGGGCGCTCGACTACTGTGCCTAAAGATGAGGGGCCCAGCTGGTCGAAATTTCCGGAGCCGTCTGCTACAGCTTCTTTTATATCCTGAGTTGCTTTAAGACGTTAAACCCCGCAAATCCAACCAGTTAACGTTTTCGTGGAATTAAGGTCGCTAACCATAACGACCAGAGACAACCTTACCTTCTCTCTACTTGCCTCCTGCCTATGCTTGTTTCCTCTTTGTGTCAACGTGGATGTCATAAAGGCTTACTTTGCCCTTAATCCCACATGCTCTTTGGCGATATTTAAACATTATGCACATCATTTTACTTTCCCTACCTCTCTGCATTGTCGTAAGTCTGAGCTGAACGCATTTCTTTACCCACCACCTCTTTGACCATCTGATGAGTACGGCCTGAGGCACAGCTGCTAAATACGCACTTTTTTCTTGCGTCTACTGGTAAACTGCCAACCCTAGTTTGATAATAACTTCCGGATGCGTTATACTCCTATCTGTAACATTCGAGGTATTGCCCTCTCGTGTTCGGAGTCTGCGGTTTCTATTCCCTTTAGAATAAACTCTGAACTGAACTCTGAATAAAGTGATAAACGCTGTTCAAAGCCATCGATAAGTTAGTGAAGTTGTGAAGTTTTTTTTTTTTTACTAGTTTTTATGAGCTGGAGGCAAGTAACACTATTAGATTATTCACCGGCACTGAGCTTGAAACACGTGCGCACTGCGTGGTGGTACAATAAGCAATTAATAGACCGCCTGACAAGGATATTTTGCACTACACTCATTCCAGAATTCTAGAAGACCTTTACGCTGATATTTCGAAAACGCACTGCATAGCGGTAAGGCAATCCGCGCGCACTCAGTAAAATATAACGGACGTATTTTTTCAGACAGGGTACAAATTCTATATTTCCCAGATTGATCTGCAAACATAGATGCCTAATGCGTGCTTTTCGACCGTAATCGCAATTATGTATTATTTATTCTTTATTTCTTTATTATTCTAGCTAAATTTACTACACTACTGGTTAGCAGTTAGTTTAGCGTGATAGGGAATGGCAATGTAAAAAAAAAAGAACGAAAAAAAAACGGCACCACCAAAGTTTGTTTTGCCCTCAAGAGTGCCTGAGAGAAACGTTATCCAGAAACAGTGAATGTCTAAGTTTGGCAGTCTGAGACAAGCTAATTGATAGCTGTTCGAGCCCTTTGGTAGCACTGCGGTGGGAGCTCCACGAAGCAGTAAGCTCGTTCATCCATAAAACGCACCATCGTTAACCTTTTCTCGTTAGGGACCTTCGGTTTCTAATTAGGTTTCTTACCGCTTCTTCTCCTTCACGAAAAGATTTATAGGTAGGGGTTGTACTTTTTGGTGTAAATCGAAAAACACCTATAATGGTACGCCGAAAGGATTTTAAAAGGTTCGGTTTAAACCGAAAAAGGTCAGTACCTTTTCATGCACACCGCGAACTCTCGAACAAGGGAGAACATTACAACAGTGTGCAATCCAGGGGCATGATGTGGGACAGTGGTATCGTTGGTTTAAGCACAGCGGTTGGGGGTTTTGAGGCATTATTCATGGCCTCATGAATGGGGAAATAATAGGAGCCGTGCTACCCGACCCTCATAAACATGTCAAGCGTCCGAGGAGGGGCACATGCAGCAAGGCAGGCACTTCGAGGGGCGGAGGACAGACCAGAGTATTTGCAGCGCAATTGCTTCCAGGAAATCGCGAAAACCAAAACCCGTCAGTTTCTTGCCACGTGGAACGTCTCAGACACAAGCCGAGAGAAACGCATTCGTTTTTTTAAGTGATTTGGTTTATCTAAAAATTTGAACATAATGAATATTATTTCAGTTACTGCTTTTCTAACGTGTGAATTTGTTGTACATATGCGTTTTGTCATAAGGCTAATTTTTATCACGACAATAGCATTTTCTTCCAGGAGCTTAGCTGTATGTATGACTAACTGTACATTAAATAAAAGTGCATGAAACGACAGGCAAACAAAATCTAAAATGAACACTGCGTCACTTTTAACTGTAGAGAGATGCTTGTTATCTCACACACAAAAAAAGAACGATATTTCTTCAGCAGGAAATAATATTAACGAAAAAAAAAAGTGGAAATTGTGTTTGCAAATAAACACCGAAAAAAGTCAGCCGAATTCTTTGAAAATAAAACCGAAATCTCCAACCCCTATTTATAGGTCAGTGCTCATTCCTTCTCTCCATTTCATGACTTTCTGTTATGGCGGAACGAGCGTTGTGTTTCGCAGTTGAAAGTTTTAAATGTAATGTTTGCAAAACAGAGCGTTTGAGTCGTTATCGCCACTGAAGCAGGCCACTTCTATCGGCAACTTAGAAGTACGACGGACGTACGTGCTCTGTTCAAGTGAAGTTTCTTACTAGGCCAGTCATTAATTACGTGGTGACTAGACAGACGGAGCTGTCAACGAAGCGACGACTACGTACATTCATTACAAAGCCGTATGAGACAACACAAGCGTGGCCTAAAGTGATTAGGGAGAGAGGCAGAAAGAGAGAAAGTAAAAGGCAGTTGTGGTTTTGGCGTAGCAGAGTTCAGTTCAATGTTACTTTCCTACTGTGGAGCCTGACACGCACGTTGTCAATTTTAATTTTTTAGTTAGCGAAATGGATATAGCGCAGAATAGTTTGAGGAAAAAAACTTATGCTCACTCCCAGTTTTTAGTACAGGTTAAACCTTCGTGTAGATTGGAAACATGGGTAAGAAGGTGGTTATTAAAGCAAATTTATGACCAAAATACACGGTCAAACAAGAATAACTTTTGTAGGCGTTGTGCTGAATTTGCACGTCATGTATGCTTGCGAATATATTTTCATTCTATGAAACATTCGGGGTCACTTCTGCGTGTACCTCCTCAGTTAATGGAAACTTATAAATCGACCGCTTTGGTATAACATGATCACTTACTGACCAAGCAATGACCAAGCGTTTGTAGCCGTGGCAGAGCCAATTACCTCTCGATTACAGTAAATGCACGGAAATTCACAAAATACGGTTGTTAGAAGAATGACTGTCATTAGTATGTTTACCAGAACATTCCGTTTTCTAGAACCGATCTGCGTCTGTGTGCAAGCAAGAGAATGATTTGGTTTGAAAGCTGTAAGATACTAAAGTGTCTCCAGGCTATACTGGACGTCCTAGTGAATGCCTGGTTAATTCCGAACATTTCGAATTTATTTAGCATACGCTGTCATCTCACAGTAGAAGTGTGTTACGCGTTCTGCAGGTATTGGCACGCTGCATTAGCGGTCGCAGTCCGATCCCAACCATTTGACAATATTTTCGGGCGCTTATCCATTAAGCCGCCACGGTGCTATTTAACTAGAGACTGATGACCACACCAGAATGAATATAATTAAAGAAAAACAGAGTGCCAAGACCTTTTGAGCATTCTGAAATAGTCAATGTGTCGTTATGTTAACTGCATTCTGTCTCTTTTTGTGTGGTTAGCACTGTCCTGCAAAATTTTATGCCCACCCTTTAAGAACACTTTTAAAACCTGCTAGAATGAAATGTCTCGTTGTCTTCAAATAGTGTAAGTAAGGTCGTAGCCGATGCGAGCCCTGAATCTGTCCAAAATACTGGTATGTGTACCCTTCAGGGACAACTCCGAACGTCTCTTAAATCTGGTGCTTGTCACGTAGTGCGCATCAGTCTGACACATAAGGCAGCAGAATATGAGTATACTGAACGACAGGAAGACTAGACACAGCACACATATCAGCAGCATGATGTATAAAACATAACTGAGGGAATCACGTAGGTGCTTTGCGTGCCGCCGTGTATAATCACGAGGACTAACACCTCCTACAAGGCAAACACTTCTCCTAGATCTCTCAAAAAACAATCCGGTCATATGGCAACTGCGACCACTATAGGCCGGAAACCTTGAAGATCTCGTCCATCCACCTAACTCTGTGTTGCCCTTTCTACGCTCTCCTCTTGGAATCAAGGCCGCTGACCAAAGTGACCAGCAGGAGTCTTGAATTCCCTCTCCTTTCCCTGGCCATGCCCATTGTCTATCGATGTTGACTTGGACGTCATAAAGGCTCACTTTGTCGTTAATTCACTAGGCTGTTTAGCGCTCTTTTAACTTTAGGCTATTCCCTTTATTTTTCACACCTCTCTGCGCTGCCTTAAATTTAAACATAATGCATTACATTACCCACCACCTCTTTGACCATCTATGGGCACAGCTGAGGCGTAGCTGCTGAATACCCACTTTTCTTGTGAAGTCAACTGGGAAATTGCCATTCCAAATGTGAGAATGCCTGCCACATGCGTTGTACCCAATCATAACCTTCTGAGTCAGCGGTCTCCATTCCGTTTCAAATAAACGCTGTTCCAAGTCATCGGTAAGTGAGTGAGATTTTTTACCATTATTTATGAGTGAGAAAAAAGCAGCAGTATCAGATGGTACTGATACTGAAGCACTAATACTGAAGCACTAATACTGAAGCACTGATACTGAAGCACTGATACCGAAGCACTGATACTGAAGCACTGATACTGAAGCAGGTAATGGGCATGAAAGATGTGAGAAATGCGTGATGGTAGAGCAAAAAATTATACTCCCCCTGCTAATGATACTGCGGGCTGGATTCATTTAAGAATTGCAGCCGACGTGTAAGCTGATGTTTCAGGAACGCGCTGCAGTGGCGGGAAATTAGTCCGCGCTCACTGAGTGAAATATAAAACGTACGCATCGATTTAGACAGCGGGCAAATTCAACATTTCCCAGACTAGGTTGCAAACATAGACGCCTAATGTGTGCCTTTCGTCCATAATCACAAGGTCGCGACAACTAGGTCTGCTACTAAACTGGTTAGTAATTAGTTTGGCGCTAAAGAGAACGACAGCGTAAAAAAACTGCACCAGTAAAGGTTGTTTTAGCGACCAGGGAGCCCGAAACAAACGTTGCCTGGAAGCATTGAACGTCTGAGCCTGGCAGCCTGAGACTCGGCTAATTGATAGCTACTCGAGCCGCTCGGCAGCAACGTGGCGGGTGCGCTTTTCCGCCAGTAAGCTCGGTCATCCATAAAGCGCACCATCGTTAACCGTTTCTCGTTAGCTACCATCGGTTTCTATTTACTGTTTCTTATCGCTCCTTCTCCTTCAGGAGGAGTGCTCTACATCTCTTCTTATTCAGTCTCTCTATTTCTCGACTGTCTGATGTCGCGAAACCAGCGCTGTGGTTTGCAGTTGAAAGTTTCAAACTTAATGCTTGAAAAACAAAGCGTTTAGGTCATTATCGCCACTGAACCAAACCACTTAAGTCGGTTACTGTCAAGTACGACAGACGAACGTGCTCCGTTCGAGCGAAGTGTCTTGCTAGGCCAGTCATTAACTACGTGATGATGAGACAGACGGAGCTGCCAACGGAGCGGCGACAACGTCCCTTCAGTACGAGGCTGTATGTGACAATGTAAGTGCCGCTTATCGTAATTAGGGACAGAGGTAGAAACATAAAAAATAAGAGACAGTTGTGGTTTCGGCATTGCACAGTTCAGTTCAACCTTACTTCTGTAATGTGGCGCCTGCCACTGCCGTTGTCGATTTTTTTTTTCGTAGTTAGAGTCAGCGAAATGGATGCAACGCTGAATAATCTGAAAAATAAAAAGAACTTTCGCTCACTGCCAGTTTTTGGTACAGGTTGAACCATCGTGCAGATTGCTAACATGGGTAAAAAAGTGATTATAAAGAAAATGTATGACCTTAATACATGCCTAAACAAGGATAGCATAGTAGGCATTGTGCTGAGCTTGAGCGCTTTATGCTTGCTTGTGAATACATTTTCCTTCGATGAGAAAATTCAGGGTAAGTTCTGTATGTAACTCCTCTGTTAATGAAAATTTACGAATCCACCACTTTATTATAATGTGATCGCCTACTGACCGATGAATACCGTTCATGTCCCCCTCCCTCCTACCTTTACGCTGGCCCTAACCTCATGGGGGTGGGAACAAGCACCTTTAACGCTGTGGTATATGCCACTGCTCGCCTATGAAACTTCACGGACAGCTCCGCGTGATTGACCATACTACACGGCCATCAAATATTGACATATAGAAAAAGAAAAATGACACAATTGAATGTTGTTTACTACGTTCTAAATATGCAAAGTAAAAATAAGGCGTAACTACAACGCAAACTTGGTATTTAGAAAGCTCTAGCTTGCCACAAGAAAATGACATACATATTTGTTCTGTCTCTGTTGCAAGCTAGTATTCTATAAACATCGAACGGATAGTCCAACTGGTCTAAACGTTATCTGTTCTGTTCAAAGTTGAAACATTGATGTGCAAAAACGTTCGTCTAATCGCGTTGTTCCTCAATATGTATTTGTTCATTAAAATACAGTGCATGCGAAATATTTCTGTAGCCGACAAAAGAGAGAGAACATAACCTTTGCTTAGTAGTAGTAGTAGGAGAATGTATTAAAGCGCAACATTTAGGCGCCTAATACATCGATGGCCTGCTGGACGAGCAGGCGTTGTTCTTCTTCACCTTCAGCACCAAGCCAGACCACCCAGGTCCAGATAGTATGGGAGGAGGTGAGAAAGAATCCCGATTGCAATGCAACCAGACATGAAAATAGGCAGTGGGAAAGGTTGGCATAAGGGGAAGGGCAGTTGGGGCATGATGGATGTGCTTAAACTCGGAAGAGCCTGCGTAATGCAGGTGCGCATGGAAAAGAGAGGACGATATACTTTTTGATGGAGCAACAAGTACCAAGACGCCCTGTTTTGAAATCTTAGGCCCTCTTCCGCGTGACCCGTAAATAACACCTTAGCTAATAACCTCTGAGCCGCGCTGTCGATATTTTGTAGCTTGCAGAACCGCCATGATTTTACGGAACCGTGTTCCAGAAGAATTTTGAACTAACACGTCGCTGGTATCTTTCTCTTTGTTGCAGACACTGGTATTGAACATAATTGACTCCAAATGCAGGACGACAGGAGTGCGCTGGCATCCGTGTTCCTAAACGAGCTGAAGTGATGGAGCTCGGATAATGCTTAGAGGCAGGCACAAAGAGAGAGTTGACGTTATTGCAGAGGCGGTACTCCCGAGCATAGGCCGGGTAAGAGAGTTCAGGCGAGATGAGACCTGACAATGACGAAGACAAAGTGAGTGAATAAGGGGGCTGCTCAGCCTTGTAGATTTTAATCCAGGCAGCTGCGCTTTGTTTGCCTGAAACGAAAACAAGAAAAGACGTACACGTGCAGCTAATAAGAATATGCATAAACTTTTGCGATGTAGTAGGTTTAAGGTTCCCAGCCCGCACATAGGTGCTATAAGTACATCAATGTGCTGGCCTGGGCTTTAATTTCGACTACCTTGGGTTCTGTAATGTACGCTGGCACCGCACTGCACACGGGAGGTAACGAATTTCACTTTCATCACAGTGTATGCACTGCGGTCAGGATTCCAACCCATGCCTTTTGACTCAAAGGCCAATCGCGATTTTTACCGAGCCGCTGTTTCGAGTGGGAAGAAAGAACGAGTGAGGAGGGCTAGAAATTATCGGGGAATTCAAGTACAAGGACGCAGATAATGTAAAATGACATGCAGAAAAATGAAAACGCTAAGGAAAGAAAATAAGGCATTGTGGCTGTGTTATTTGAAGCTAAAAGACCTTCTGTCATGATAACAAAGCAATTTACATGAATTTCTATCTATGTGGTCGCAGAGCGATTGGCTATATAGGCGTCATTTATTTGTAGTTGTCGTTGCATATGTCGCAAAATGTAGCCAACCAGACGGGCGTCAATTCGTGGCAGCTATACGTAGTACATCGACTGTAGAGTCGTACAGTAGTACATAGGTGTAGTGCCCAGACGTGTTAATAGTAGAGGATGAGGAGGGAACGGGCGAGGTAGTGCGTAGTACCGTCGAAGCTATGCAGAATTTTTCGAAATGAATATTCGCAGATAGCCGGACTAGTTGCATTCAGAGGATGCCTGTCGCCTTAGATTTACGTTTCAGGTATCTAAAATTTGCAGAGATATGGCGGGTGTTAACAAAAAGGGGAAAACTATTGTAACGTGCGCAACTAAAACTACGCATATGGTTCGTTGCTCTCCTGTAGGATCAGTTAGAGACTTGAGTTCGGAGGGATGAAGAAGAAAGTTCGGCTAACTTTCGCGACTTGTTAAGCGCTGTATATACACAAATGAGATTTAAACCTTTTGCCCACGTTATTTTACGAGCGATGTAGATGTACGGCTTCACAGACGGCCTAGCTCATCTTAATTTGGGATTTCTGTCGTGCATGCTTCAAGCTCTATTATTCGGTTGCTCTTAAAAACGGACCCCAGAATGGTAACGCTATACCTTAGACCTACCATGGGCTCCATGGTCGTTATCACTTTATGTCGTATGTATGAATTCAAGCAGGAGGTGATATCCAAATATTGCAGCAAAGTAGCTAAATGCTACCCTGTTGAGGAATGGGCACGCGGGCACCGATCGGCACGCAGGAATTCGATCGGCACAAGGTTTTTCTTTTCCATGAAATGTGGCGGTAATTAAGTGGGACCGAATTGGAACCCCTTTTATTTATTTATTTATTCAGTATACCTACAGCACCTTGGAGGCTTTATTGTAGGGGGTATAGATACAGGGGGGGGGGGGGGGGGGCAATGGAAACACATAAGTAAATACAACGTACAAGCAACAACAACAACAATAAAAAGCAATAAAGCAAAAACAAACTGACACAGCATACAGGATTTCTGAAAATTAATAAAACTAAGTTTACATAATAACAGAACTAAAGTGCACAAAATAGCATAAACTCAGAACTGAATAAACTAACATTCAATGAATAAAATTCTCAATATTAGTTGCAGCCATTAAATCACTAAGGAGTTGGTTCCAATCGTTAATCGTGCAAGGGAAAAATTAATACCTAAACACATTAGTAAAACACTGATAGGGTCTGATTTTATTATTGTGGTCTCTTCTAGATGACAAATAATGTGGCTACTTAATAAACATTGTCTTATCAATACCAGTTTAAGTTTGATGCATATTGTGCAGAAATTTTATCCTTAGGATTTTTCTTTGTGAAGAGAGGGTTTTCCAGCCCAACAGCCCAAGCCTTCCCGTATATCAGACCCTGTAACAGTGTAACGATAATTTCCGGTTACGAAGCGTGCTGCCTGTTTCAGCCCCCATTCCATTTTATCCATTAGGTTTTTTGTGCATGGATCCCATGTTACGCATGCATATTGTAAAATAGGTCTAACGCTAGTCAGATACAAGTTCGCTTTCAGTGAAAGAGGTGAATGCTTAAAAATCCGTCGGAAAAAATGAAGACGGTAAGCTTTCGTGGTAATTTGGTTAATATGATTTGACCAGTCAAGCGTTTGAGAAAACGTTACTCCGAGGTATCTGACATGTTCGGTGGTATTGAGTGCACTATTATTTATACTATATTTATGCACTTCATGTCACTTCAGGCAAAGTACATATGTAATGAGCATTACACTGATGCTTCAAAGTCTGCTTAAGGCTCCTGTGCAGCACATGAACCACAGTTTTCGCAGTCAAAAACACTGAACAGATATACAAGTATATATACCGCTGGACGCCATGGTATCCTGTTAGCTGTGAGACACATTAGAGAAAAGAAAATACAGTAATTAGTCATCTACACTGAAACCCTAAGTGTTTTAACGTCCCTATCTTTTTGGAAGGGGCATAATAAAAACGCAGTCCTAAATTCTCTTTATAACAACCTTATGCCTGTCCATTAACTAGAACTTAAATTTACACCGTGTTGGGTGCCAGGCCACCGTGGTATACCAGGTAACGAGGCAGCTGATAGGCTTGCTGTATCAGCTGCCCTTCGAAACACTGCAGACATTGACAAGATAACATATCAGGACCTCAAGCAACACATCAAAAACATAATTCGACAGCAATGGCAAGAAGAGTGAGACACAGCACTGAGAAAACTAAGCTGAATAAAACGTTGGCTGAAGGCTTAGCTTGGTTAAGCCTGGAAGATTGCGAAAGCAATACCCTTGTTCGTCGGCTGCGCCCCGACTACGGCGAGGAGCTGAGCCGCAGCCCCATTTATCCTCCTAGCGTGACGTCACAAACAGCGAGCGCCCTCTCTCGGCTGCGACACAGCGCCGTGTATGGACTCGCCACCACCATCCGATGGCGCGAGCTGGGGCCCCGTCTTTCGGTCTGGCGTGACGTCACACGGTCACGTAAAATGTCATGTATGGAGGCGCCCCGACACGCCAAAGGCTCGAAGTGCTAGCAGTATTGCTTTCGCAATAAAACCAAGGATAGGCAGGTACACTACAGAAAAACGAGACAGATTCAAGGAAGTAGCTCTGTGCAGGCTGAGAATAGGTCGCATAAATACAACACATTTATTCCTTTCAACAAACTCTCCTGCACCACATTGTTCGAGATGCAGTGACCGGCTAACAGTGATCCATATTTTATTTGATTGCCTAGACTTCAACAGCAAAGGAGGCATCATTTTCCCGAATTACACGGCGAGATCCTGCCTTTTCCAAAATTTTGAATGGCAGTGTTACTGTCGCTTATGATGATTTTTTGCTTTCTTCCTGAGCAAAGTAAAGTAATAGCCACTTTCTCCGCACCCTCTTTACTGCTTGCCCGGATAGCCTCAGCGGAAACTGGCTCTCTTTGGCCGTTGACGACTGAAGCCGCCACCGCGAGCCGACTACATATGTACCTCCCACTGTGTACTGTCAATTCCAAGTGTAAGTGTCCTTTTAGAAGCGAGACAGATACTTCGCCTTTATTTTTCCACAGACTTACTTAAGCAAAAATTATCGACGTTTCGCGTTACGAAAAGGCGGTGCTGAACGCGCTCTCTAGTCTAATATTGCAGCGAAGCTTGAGCCTCCGCCTAATATAATATAGGAGTAGCGGTCATTAGTACTGCTCTTGAAGTGAGTGGCGGTGCAGCGTTGCCTCTGAGGTTGTCACTGAACATTTCATGTAGAGCGTTATAAAAAGAAACGAAGTTTTCGTTGAGAGTGGTCTATTCCTCCATAAAACCCGTCGCGTATTGATGTATACTAAATTTAGTTCTCCCTATAATTGATTTACAGGAAAGGACAGTTGCAGTATCGGTCACACTTGTTTCTGTGAACACCTGAACCGCGCCGTAAAGGAAGGGAGGAATGCCGGCGTTAAAGCCAAAAGAAAAAAAAGAGGTGCTGCTGTTACGACCAAGCATCCGCATTTGCGCGCTCTATTGTTCGCCTGTGGGCATGGATAAGTGCTGTGAATATGTGGTGATGGTCCAATGGCTCTAAGTGAGCCTGTTTCCAGGAATCCTGTTTTGTAAGCCTGTTTTGCTTTGTGGACACTCTGCAAATCCCAAATTGACCCTGCCGAGAGAACATCTGGAAAAACACAAAGAAACGTCCCCCTGCGGGGAAATGCAGGAAGTGCTTTCTTTCTTTTGTTCACCCTTCCAGTCGATAAGCCCCATCGTCCAGTGAGGAATGCCTACTTTCCAAAGGAGACGACAGAGTGACATGTCCGCTGACGTGCAGGGCAAGAAAGGAGCATGACGCATACAGCCATTAAGTGATTTCCCAGGAATGCAGGAAAGATTTGCAATTGTCGAAAACGGACAATGCTGGGAGCGGATGCGGCGCCACGTGCACTCGGGTTTCTGAGAAGTAAAACCACTTGTCAGAACCAGCCTGTGGTTTCTTTGCTGAAGAATAGAAATGTACCTCCTCTCCTCGCCGTTCCCAAGCTTTTCCCGCCAACAAGTGATCACGCCCAACGAATGAATACCGGACCAGTCAGTGCTTCAGACCATCAGTGCAGTGATGTGTTCGATTGGATGCCGATACCTGAGGGGCGTGCCCTGGATTTGGTTGGTCAGCATCTTCAGAGAGGGGCTGGACATAGGGGGTTTTAAGGACGCTGCAGAGCACGAAATGTAGCTCTGAGCCCTGGGTAAACGGCTCATCCAGTCGCTTCTCGCTATGAACTCTTAACGCTTGCCATTTTGCTAATGTACCCTTCTTTTTCTTGTAATCTTGTAAATAAGTTTTCTCAAAGTGCCATTAAACCTGCTTGTACATATTTCACCAACTTCGAAGATTCAATCCTTCTTCAACCCGGAGTCTCTGCACGCTACCAAGTGAAGGCCGGGTCGACATAGCCCCAGCGTCACGACAACTGGTGGCAGCGGTGGGATCTGAATCTACAAGCCACAACATCTGATGACTGGAGGTGGGATCTGGATCTACAAGCTACAACATCTGGTGATTCGAGGTGGATCAGAATCTACAAGCCACAACATCTTGTGATCGGAGGTGGCATCTCAAGCAACAAGCAGGAGCAACAATCGGCCAACAAGAGGGCAGCTCGGAACATCGATCGCATGTGTGGGTGAGTGCTTGGCTTTTCTTCTGATGTGGACCAGGTTCTAGAACAGGGTTAGATTTTAGAACTGGTAAAGAGAGTGTGGAAACGCCTTTAGGTTTGGTAGTTTGCACTGTTGTTTTGGAAGTAGCCGACACTCGGAGCGATCATGGACCTACAAAAGCTGCAGAAACCGGAACTGTTGCAATTGTGTGAGGAATTGGGAATTGATACAAGTGGTTTGGCACGAAAACCTTTGATTATAAAGGCAATCACAGATTTGGGAGCCGATGATGAGGAGCTCAGTGAAGCATGGAACCTCATCGAACAAAAAAAGGAGGAGCAGCTCATACAGCAGAAAGAGCGAGAAAAAGAGGAAAAGAGGCGGGAGCGTGAAATTGAGAGAGTTGACGACGGTAATGAGCACCCCGTGCTCTACCTGAGCAGAAAACTGAGTTCTAGAGAGAGAGCTTATTGCGCGTCAGAGAAAGAATGCGCTTGCATTGTATGGGCCATTCAAAAATTGCAGTGCTATCTTGGAGGGGCCAAATTCACCGTAGAGACGGACCATTGTCCCCTGGCTTGGCTGCAAACTGCGACATCGAAGAACAGTCGCCTTCTTAGGTGGAGCTTGATTTTACAGCAGTACAATTTTGAAATAAGATACAAAAAGGGGAAGTTAAATGGGAATGCGGACGCGCTTAGCCGCTCTTTCTAAGAGGTCCGAGATGTTCCTCACCATGTATCCAAATTGATAATCAGGTTTTTTTTTTTCGTGCGCTTGTATATGTGTGGCTATGTAAAGCAGCACGTTTGGTTTTCTAGGAATACGTGGGTCCTGAACGTCTTGAGAGTGGGCTTTTCTCGAACAACAATGGCAGTTTTCTTTTAACCTGGTCTCTTCAGACGGGAGCCGAGTGCTTGCTTCGACATGTGGTTGAGTTTCAGACAGCTCGAGCAATTTGGCCTACAACAATCAAGACAACGCGACAAGCAACAGCGAGCTTCAAGCGTTCACGTGCAGGCCATTAAGTCGTCTCTTCATGCAGCAGCTGGGACTGCTGCCCTCCGAGACTCTTCTGGCGGGGGAGGAGGCTGTTACGACCAAGCATCCGCATTTGCGCGCTCTATTGTTCGCCTGTGGGCATGGATAAGTGCTGTGAATATGTGGTGATGGTCCAATGGCTCTAAGTGAGCCTGTTTCCAGGAATCCTGTTTTGTAAGCCTGTTTTGCTTTGTGGACACTCTGCAAATGCCAAATTGACCCTGCCAAGAGAACATCTGGAAAAACACAAAGAAACGTCCCCCTGCGGGGAAATGCAGGAAGTGCTTTCTTTCTTTTGTTCACCCTTCCAGTCGATAAGCCCCATCGTCCAGTGAGGAATGCCTACTTTCCAAAGGAGACGACAGAGTGACATGTCCGCTGACGTGCAGGGCAAGAAAGGAGCATGACGCATACAGCCATTAAGTGATTTCCCAGGAATGCAGGAAAGATTTGCAATTGTCGAAAACGGACAATGCTGGGAGCGGATGCGGCGCCACGTGCACTCGGGTTTCTGAGAAGTAAAACCACTTGTCAGAACCAGCCTGTGGTTTCTTTGCTGAAGAATAGAAATGTACCTCCTCTCCTCGCCGTTCCCAAGCTTTTCCCGCCAACAAGTGATCACGCCCAACGAATGAATACCGGACCAGTCAGTGCTTCAGACCATCAGTGCAGTGATGTGTTCGATTGGATGCCGATACCTGAGGGGCGTGCCCTGGATTTGGTTGGTCAGCATCTTCAGAGAGGGGCTGGACATAGGGGGTTTTAAGGACGCTGCAGAGCACGAAATGTAGCTCTGAGCCCTGGGTAAACGGCTCATCCAGTCGCTTCTCGCTATGAACTCTTAACGCTTGCCATTTTGCTAATGTACCCTTCTTTTTCTTCTAATCTTGTAAATAAGTTTTCTCAAAGTGCCATTAAACCTGCTTGTACATATTTCACCAACTTCGAAGATTCAATCCTTCTTCAACCCGGAGTCTCTGCACGCTACCAAGTGAAGGCCGGGTCGACATAGCTCCAGCGTCACGACACTGCATTGAAGGGCTGCGGAGCAATTTGTACCACCTGGGAATTTTTAACGTGCGCTGACATCGCACAGCACACGGATGCCTCTTCGTTTCGCCTCCATGGAAACGCAGCCACCAATGGGCGGGATTGGACCCGGGTACTCCGGCACTGTAGTAGGGCCACTTAACCACTGCACCACCCCGTGGGGGTGCAGTGCTTGTTTAAGTAGGCATGAAAGGAGGAGGGAAAGATGTGGAAAAGCAAAAAGCTTTACTTGGTGTGCAATCCACAAGAAGAAATATTAAACCATTCCAAAACTATTGTCCTGTCGACGTAAGGCTCCTATACATGCAGCAACAGCTGGGAAATAGAAAGCCAAATACTCTACACACTGCTCTGGCTCCTCCGTTTTTGATTTTTTTTTAAAGAATAGGCTTTCTGTAGGATGTTTTTGTTTTGGTATACGGAGTACAGTTTGTTTATTTCAAATTCTTTTTTTTTCGAAATATTTGCCACAAGGCATAAGTTGCGAAAGGGGGAATGGGATGCAGGAAATAGAAAGTTAAAAGAATATTTCAAATTCAGAATGGAACCAAATGCTTTTTGAACGGGGCGTGTTCGAAATACGGTCGGCTGTTTAAAAAGCAAGAGAAAACGGGATAAAAGAGATCAGCTGAAATAAACTCGGAGTTTCAGTTATGAAAACTGGAAGGAACGACAGCCGGTTTAATGCGTGCACCTTTTGCGGAGACACAAGTATTTGAACGCTCAATGTTCAATTTAGCTCGACAGGTAAAATATGCTCAAACGAGAAAGATTATAATTCGAACAGTTTCATTTTTGTGGTAAAAATGGGAAAAAAGTTACAACGACCATGATACTCTCTCCCATTAAGGAGTCGCTCCACTTCAGCGTGTTCTGTATACATACAAACTTTGAGGGACATTTTCTGAGTTCCTTTGCAAACAGTGGGTTCTTTCCGTGTAAAATCAGTCATGACAGTCGCCTGTGTTTTCTTACTATTTTCTGACGGTAGGGAATTTGAGCACGGATTATTTTACCACCCTTTTCTGAAACAATGCTTCAGATGCAAGTTTATTCCTGTTGTAGAAAAAAACACTTCATATCAACTCCCAGGCTCTACGACGCGCAGGGGAAGAAAAATAAAATAATTTGAAGCCCGTACAGAGAAATCTTGAAAGCTGGATATTGAGAACGTCACCTCCAGAACAGTGTATCTCGAAAAGATTTCCCACGCAGTTTCGGAGAAGTATATATCTTCCGCCCGTGCATAGTAGGATTGCGCCAACGCGCTCTCGTCTGAGACTGCTCAGTGAACACACGAGTAAGTTTTATCGGATTTCGCAAACTCTCTGCAAGTTCTACGATGCTGATTTCAGTGAAAGAAAACATGCCATTGCTGTGTGCCTTAGGCGAGGAAAGTATAAGGCGATCTCGGGCTATTTCAGAACAGACGCTTTAGTCGCCCGGCGCTCTTAATGTGCTTGCTGCAGAGAAACGTCTCTTAAAGCGCCGACTGCTTTTGAATTCCTTCCCTCCTTTTTGTTTGTGATGAAAGCATGCTCTCAGTACCTTGTGTCTTTTTTCTCCGGATCAAAAAGGAACTAACAAATATTTAGCAGTGGTTTGGCGATTGCTCGCACTGGCGTATTGGTGTGATTGGAGCAGAGAGGAGCTTGAAATCTGGCCAGCTCTTGCTGAATCTTTGTTTTACACTGATAGTTCCCGTGTCCCTTCGGTTAATGGAGAAGCGCATTAGAAAGCGCCCGTCGGCGAATAAGAAGGATTTGTGAATATGGTACAAGGAAGTGACAAAAGGACATTTTTTTCACTTTTGTCACCTCGACCTAATTTCTGCTAGCGCTATTAATCAGACCATAGTTGAACCACATGCAGGTCTGCCTACACCTCTGGAGGGCACAAAACTGGTCCATTTGGTTTCATTGAAATTAGACCTACTTTGCAGTATCTGAGCCGATCGCACTTTAAACGTATTTCTGATTTCTACCTGCACCTTGTTACGCAAGGGAAGAGTTGTTAGGAATGAGCAAAGCACACTTCCGACAGTTACTGCTCATGGATTACACCTGTTTTGGCAGCTTTATGTACAGCAGCAGATCAAGAAAGCAGGTGAAAGTACGCGCTACTATATTTATCCCCTCTTTATTTTTTTTTCTGGAAACGGATCCTAAGGAAATAAGTTTGTGTACATAAAACTGCACTTCTTGGCACTTTCTGGATGTATCAATACTTGCTGTGCAACAAGATATAAACTGGATGCAAAAAGCGGTATTTTCTTAGGTGGGTGGAGGGAAATGGGGGTCTGAGCGGATAAAAAAACTCCGCTTTCAGGAACAACAGTTGAATGGCAGTGCCTCTTATTTTCAGCAATAACAGCAAATAAAGCATCCATACGTCAATTTCATTCTTCCTTCATAACCACCGTTGGCAACGTACTCTATTTGGCTTTTTCTGCATTATAAAGCCCAGCGTTGACTGAGAGAGGCCAATTTGTCATTGGAATTTAAGCTGTAATATATGCTGTAATATATTGATACACGCCCAGTCCAATTTGTCTTCAATTCCTCGTTAAGTGCGTCTGCATTTACAAAGCAAAAGGGAGCTTTCATCTTCCCAGAGCATTCAGAGCCGTTATGAAGGGATGTTCTACAGCGCTCGGAATGAAAACGCTCACAAGCATATAGTAACTTTCACTACTGAGAAAAGAAAACGTTAAAAAAAATCTTAGGAGGTAAGCAATAATTGCGATTAATATGTACAATTTTCTGTCCTCTTACGGTTATTAGAAATCTCGCCCACCAGGGAAATTTGACATAAAAGTATTTGAAAACGGTGCTGTCCCGCTTTCTAAATTCCTCAAAATCTTATTTCGCGTTGCTGTTTTTGTAGGCTCGCTTTACAGCTTAGGCGTAGATTGTTACCTTGCTTGCATACTGAAGCAAGAAGGGCTTCTGGTAACGCCTAAAACTGAGAACCTATCTGATAGCACCGTTATATATTGTGGGTGAGAGACTTGAACACAGAGCCAAGCGTATACAATCGCAGCTGATGGGAGTGCAACTTCTGTAGGAACGTTTATCGAGAACGACTTTAAACGCCGGAGAGCAGGCGAGACTTGACACTGGAAACGTGGATCAGAGCATTGGTCCAGAATGCAGTCGCCTGTGAACCTCTGGATTACGCGAATGTACCTGGCACGCAGAGTTTTATGACCGATGAGTTTCGGTTTCGCTGTGGTTAATTACACCACTCCGTATTTTTCTATCGAACTTTAGCGCTATTCCAGACGCTTTTTCTAATTCGACGTGAGATTGTGCGAGATTCAGCAGAGAAAATATACACATTTCTGCGTCATTGCCGCCTAGAAAACTATTATTGCTATTAAAGGCGCAGGTGAAACGGACCCCTGAGGTCAAATTTGCCAGAACTACTTGGTGTAGGTCAAATATTTAGGGGAATCCCCCAAGGTGGAGTAGATTTGTAATAAGGGAGTAATTACTCATTGCATCCACCTAAGCGCAGCCATACGGCTACAAAGGAAAGCTAACAACTTTCTCAGAAACTTCCTTTGTAGCTGTATGGCTGCGCTTGGGTGGATGCAATGAGTAATTACTCCCTTATTACAACTACTTGGTGTAGTAACACTGTGCCAAAAGATACGTCTCCGCATCCACAGCTTTTGTCAAGGTGTTACTGTGTCAACAGCTCAGAAGTTTTTCAAGGCTTTGCTCCTATTTCCAGCGGTTTGTTCCGAAGTTTACTGACCTAGCATATCCAGTTACTTGTCTTCTACAAAAAGATGTACCTTTCATGTGAACCACCGATCGTGACTCCGCCTTTCATCAGTTCAAATTTATTCTGACATCAGGACCTCAGGTGGCAATATAAATAATAGATTTCGAGACGGCAGTGACGCAGAAATATGTGTATTTTTTTCAGATGAAAGCCGGAAGTTAATGTAAATTCACGATTATTGAACATCCTGCGTTGCGTGCTTTGTCCAATCAAGCGCCTTGCAAAAGCGCACAGAGTTTACTAAATGCTGCAGAAGAAACGCGAGTAAACGCTGCAGAAGCAGCCAATGTTGACTTCGTGGGAGCCTCGGCAGATGGCGCCGCCATCGCGTTGCATTGCGTTGATTACCTATTTTAAAATTCACTACACTAACTGTGTACTAGATGGTATTTTAGTCTAATCTGTAATAAGAACGTGGATATTTACGTAATCGTATAATATTCCAGAGCATAATCCGCGAAATTCTTGAACGGGCTATATTTTGCTGCGAAGTGAGCTGAAGCTTATGGGATATATAGCTTTTGCGGCATAGCCACAGAAAGTTTTCCGAAAGCATAGCAATCAGGGCTGTGTAGTATTGTGCCGGAACGAAAGTTTATTGCTATTTAACAATTTACAGGTAGCAAAACAATCAGTTATCCCGGCAGGAAGAGTTCCGCACCGGGGGCGGTGTAAATGGGCTTTGCTATGGGAAAAACACTAGCGAGGGAGACAAAAAAAAGGAGAGAGAGGAAAAAAAAAGCGTATAGTTTCGATTACTTACGTTTGCCTGAAGCGTTGGGCATGCGTACATTTTTGCACAAAGTATTCCTACTCATCGGTTTTAACAACATGCAGTTTTCATCAAGTGAGCCGCAACAAGCTTTGACTGCTCCTTCCAGATTCACTTTGTTGACATTTGAATAATAGGCAGCTCAGTTTGGTCATGCTCGACTGGCCCGTTATTACGGCGAGGCTGTGCATCACTACGGGAAGATTACTAGCAAAAACAACAACAAAAAAAAAAAAAACAAAAAAAAAACAGCATGGGTGAAAGCTTCGATCTCACTGCTAAATGCAATAACGTCAGCTCATTATGCAAACGAGGCACCGAGACGCGGGTCCTACGTTTTTCCCTGCATTCTACATATGTTTAGTGAGGGCCTTCTTATATAGCGTGGCTTGGACGGTGTTTTCGCTTTATATATATTATAACACACATGACAATGTGCAACTTACTTCCAGTGTAATGACACCGTTAGCATATGCATTTATGTTCGCTTCCTATACTTGATGCAGAGACACCATAAATTGTAAGCTTAGAAGTGGATGAAAAATGACTAGTAAACAGAGAGAATATTTTCCAGGAAATATAACAGTAAGTGTATAGACTGATATTGGTAATGCCTTATATAAACAACACACAAAGAAGCCTTGCATAGAGGGTCCCTCTCTACAGGGGAAGGTGAGGAGGGTAAGAAGAGCACGAAGACGATGAACACGGTTGAATGGAAAACGCGTTCAATATCCCTGTGTGAAGCCGCAGGGCTTCGCGCAAAGTATTCCATGATGAGGCCACTAATTGTCATCGTGGTTTGGATGAGATCATTTGAACGGGTGTTGAGCAGAGGGAAAAAAACTTTGGGTTTTGTGGATTGAACAGCGCAGCACAGCGAGTAAAGAATAGCTCCAATAGATTTTTGTCGTAAATAGCTAGTCGGCACTTATTGCAAAAGAGGGTACACGCTTTTTAGCCGCGCACTCCCTGTGCGCGGCTAAAATTAGCAGCCTTTTCACAAGCGAAGAAGTAATGCATTTCTTGCCTTGGAATCAGTGGCACTGCATTTTTTGCAAGAAATACAGAAATACTAGATGGACACCTCACTCTGCTTGCATGCACGTTTAAGCTGGACACAAAAAGAAAGCTGACACAATTATTTTAGCTCCCTCTAGTTGAATGTTTATTCCGCGCACAGCCACGCTTCACCAGCGACGTGGAGAAATGAACCTTTGAAAGTTTTCTAACAAAATGTTGGACCTGAGTTGACTGGTAGTAATTCGGAGTGTAAGAAGCAAGTTGTTTCGAACACATATTTAAACCACCTTATCTTTAGAACCAAGTATTTGCTCAACCCTACCGGCACCGGGCATGGGTAGGCATGCTAAAATAATTCCCTTAGCTCCACAGTACTTTTTTCAGATGTTCTTAATTGTAATGGCACCTAGCCAATACAACGGTTACGTGCTTACGAGCTTACACGATGCACCCAAATACGTCAACAAAGTTAGGCATGCCCTCTTTATGCTCAAGACACCGCCTGGCGTCAGGCCAGTAGCGATAGGTGCAAGCAAATACTGTCCGATCAGCAGTGTTCTATAACGTCTACCATAAGTGCTGTTCCCTGAGTAGACTTATGAAACCACTATACCCGAAAAGGGCGACTTTGCAGTTCAAAGCAACTTTGGCCTTAAACCATGGCAACCCATTGTGAAATTCAGCGCGGTTTTCATTAGGAAAACCGCGTCGCGACCACTAGTGCTCTAAAACAAAAGGACGCTTTTTTTTACTAAAAGATCCATTAGCGATACTTCGAAAGACTGGGCACACAAAGTGCGCTTGTGTTCGCGGCAAGAACGTTTGACGTAATCTCCGGCCACAGCATTTCAGATCCCTAGATCTGAGATCAAAATGGGCGAGCCATTCTCTTACGTAGGTCACGATCATAACTGTGCTGAAGAAACGAGAATACAGAGTAGATGTTCCACAGCTGGAACGTCAGAAAATGTTCTTCCGAGGTCTAGAGTGTGGGGTTAAGACATCCGCACCATAGAGAAGACTGGGCTGATTGAAAAGACAGAGACGCCTTTACCCGGCATTGGTTGTAGTGGGGCTGAGGATGATAACTGCGCCAGCGGAAACAGCAGCTTCCGCAAAAATTATAGACCGCGGGAGGAGAGTATCGAGTCGCCGTTCGTGATTACACATTGAGTGCCGATGACGAACATAGGCCGAACCGACGACGTACTATCAGCGTGCAGCAGTTCATATTTTGCCTCCGAGTATGCGGGTTGCATATATTGATGCGCTTGCAGCGCTTGCGCAAGGCACCTTGGAAGCAACAGGGAGGCTTGCATGAATCGTTGGAGCTTTTGTTTCGAACGGCGCTGCTAACCGTGGTAATACATCGAGGCTATTTTTGCTATTGAGTGCCTCCATTATAGTAACAAACTGTCGAGGGAAATGACATTGCGTCCCGTGATTGCCCTTCTGGGCGTCGTTTGTTCCACTGTACCCAGGAGATTTCGTTTTGCAGTACGCCTCCTGGCACTTTCTCTAAGTTCGAGCTCAATGCATCAATGAGTCATGATTCGCTGGTCCTACTAATCACAATAAGCAAGTTCAGAGACCACTGGAGAGATGGCGAACCCTTTCAACACAAACGAAATGACCGTGTCCTATCTTTATATTGACTCTCAGTTCGAATGCAACCCGAAGGAAAAAAAACAAAAATAAGGCGGGGGGAGGGGGGGGGGGGGGGTTGAGCACGAACCTTCATGAAGATTTGCTTATGTTTGTACCGCCTTGTTTGCCTCCTCAGCGGAACTCATGCGTAGAATAAACACGATTTTGTTTGCGAAATGCAGCTATGTAAACGACTAGCAGTTAGAATAAATGAAACGGGTGATTCCTGATCAGGTGTGCGTCCGCTCAGCAATGCTGATTGAAGGACTCTTTGCGGAGCGCAGCTATTTCCGCTTCTCTTCATTTTGTGCATTCTATTCCCGAGTTTTCTTGGTTTATGGAGGCTTCTGCTATGCGGTTGAGATAGACATGGGTAAGGGATAATTAGGCGAGATACAAAAGCGTGTATTTACGAAAGAGGGAGACATGCGTCTACAGGTTTCCTCTTTAGCGTGTAGCTTTTAAGTCCTGCACCAGACGTTGACCGCTGTGGTAGTGTCAGCGAAGGCTGTGGGCAATGTTATTGTTAATAGTAATGCTGCAGCTTCCTCCTCTCAAAATAAACTAAAAGAATTCAATTGAATAGTAACTGTTTTCGAGATTGTAGGTGCTGGTTGGCTTTACACCCCGTTTCTGGTTTGTGATTCCATTCTCATTTAACACTTAATTAGGATATAACGGACAGCAAGGCGGTTATCTTTTTTTTTTTTTTTTTTTTTTTTTTTTACGAAGGCTTTAATTGCCCCATTTTTTGCATACCGTACTGTTGGTTGCACAGCTAACAATGTGACGCCTGTTACCATGTCCTATCGGCTAAACGTGGTTCGTAGCAGGAAAGCCATCGTTGGCGTAAGGAGGTAGTATAGGGTCTCGTAGGCTGTAGCAGATAGCCCGCTGAACGTGCACCCGGTGCCTCGCTCGTTACGAAGGCTACGGAGACGGTAGCGCGGTTAATGATTGAGGATAGCTAAACACGGGGTTGGAAGCCCGAATGAAACACCTCCTATAGTGACGTGTTTAGCATGACGTCACGCAGCCACTTTCTTGTACTTTGCATGACAGAGAGACCGCATCCTTCATGCTTATTGTGTTGTAGCGTTTAAGAGGAGTTTTGGGCATGGCGTTGGTGCCTACATTAATGGAAAACAATAGCGCACAAACAACGAAAGGACGAGCAAGGGGACAGCGCTTGGCTGTGCCCTCCTTCTCTCTCTTCCTGTCTTCGTAGGATGCTCGGTATTGATTCGAACTGACGACATATACGCCTCTAATCGTATGCCGTTATTTGTAAACTAGGTGTAACCCAAGAATTGGGACAGTCAGCGCGCCTTTTCTTTACTAAAGACCAACCGATTTTAATTACAAAGCAAGTCCCCAGCGCCAAAACATGCGCCAGTCTCTCAAAGCTTGGTGAAACCATGGCAAAAATTACGTTCGCACCTCTTAATTGGTTTAAGCGGTGTTGAAATCCGGCTAATCATTTTTATATTTACACTGAAGAAGCTGATCATTTGTCTGTATCGATAGACTCCAGCGCTATTTTTTAAAATTCTGCTTTCATTTCCTCATTTAGTTTTTGTGACGCCGTAGTGGACGGCTCCGGAAATTACGACCACCAAGGGTTCTTTATCGTACACTGATTTCGCGCAGCATACGAGCGCCTAGCAAACTTTCGGCCTTCATCGAAAAGCGGCTGCGTGTTGCTGCTCTGCTAGTGCCGATACTCCTTCGATGGCGACATACTTCCTTGGCCTTCCTGTATGTTTGAGTGGAGCCGCCGTGGCTTTAGGTGTACTTGGAAGCGAGAGACACGCATTACAATTGTTAATCCAACTCCGTCACTTCAAATTGTGCTTAACTTTTAACTTTAGCGCGGGAGTCATGACATCATAAAATTAATTGCTGCTACATGTTTCTGTCGTTGCAGCCACACGTGCTGATGGTTGTTTGTTGTCGTTTTAATGCTATAGCATTAGGGGCCACGTATCGCAGAAAAGCTGGCGTCGGCTTTGCGGTTGTAACGCGAAAATCAGCAGAAAGTAAATAAACAATAAACTTTTGCGAAAACCCGCCGAGTCGAGCACGTTTCCATTGCAGTGTGAAGCGAGCACGCAATCACTCCGCCACAGAACCGAATTGTTTCTCTTTGAATAAAAGTGGACCTAATGTATGCATTGCCTTATGAGTGTCATAAGTGTTTAGATGCGTCATTAGAAACTAATTACGGAAGTAAGAGCTATAATGAGTTGGAAAGACATTTCTGCTTTGCTTACTTGCGATGAGGCTCTCCCTGGAAAATACCTTCGATCATACGGAGCTCCCGCACCAAATGGCGCGAGCCGCCACCTGATTCAAAGCCTTATGCATGCAGCCATCGTCTTTAAAGCATTCGGGTTTAAGGGCAGCGACCGGGTTCGATAAAATTATCGCATTGAACTCTTAAAGGCGAAGCTTAAGCATCCTATAATTATTTTTTTTTTCAATTTTATTTCTAGCAGTTGTAGGAGGTTGAGAATCCTGACCGATGTTTTTCTTTCTGATAGACCCTAAAACAGCGAGGTATAAAAATAATAAGGAAAAAGGCCTCTCTCCCACTACACATGCGGATTTGAGTGGCACCATTCTAGCCTGATACACTGAGCTCTGTAGATAACGTCAGCACATGGCGAATTGCCATTGCCAACTGCTGCGGTGCCCGTACCGCCCTCGGCAATGTTGCATTACCAGCGCATCCACCAACAGCCAGCGCCCACGCAAACTAGGTCATGTCACGCGGTTGTGTCACGTCTCACACTTCAATGACCACTCAGCGCTCCTATATAATCTCTGCCGACGGTCACACGCCAGGGCACCTCCCTGCTTGGTCACCTCACGGAATGGTACGCACCCCTCCCCCATCCCACCAATGGCTAATTCAGTTCAGTCGTTCAGTCGTGTCCAACTCTTCGTGACCCTATTGACCATGTCACGCCACGCTTTCCGGTCTCTCACTATCTTCCTAACATCACATAATTTCATCTGCAGTGCCTCGAGGATGCCATCTAACCATCGCGTTCGCTGCCTACCCCTTCTCCGGCGACTTTCAACCTTTCCCAACATCAAATCTTTCTCCAGCGACACCTCTCTTCTCATCAGATGACCAAAGTAGCTGAGCTTTAACTTTAGAATTTGACCCTCCAATGAGCAGTCAGGGTTTATGGTCGACAATATTGACTGATTTGATCTTCTGGCAGTCCAAGGAACTCTCAAGAGTCTTCGCCAGCACCACAATTCAAACGCGTCAATTCTTCGGCGGTCAGCCTTTTTCACAGTCCAATTCTCGCATCCATACATCACAACTGGAAAGACCATAGCACGAGTTATACGGATCTTGGTTGGCAGACTAATGTCTCTGCTCTTTACTAGGCGGTCAAGGCTAACCATTGCTCTCTTTCCCAGAAGCAGGCGTCTCCTAATTTCATGGCTGCAGTCTCCTTCCGAGGTAATCGTGGAGCCCAAGAAGAGAAAATCTGTCACAGCTTCCACTTCTTGTCCCTTGATGCTCCAGGACTTGATAGGGCAAGACGCCATGATCTTTGTCTTTTTAATGTTCAGTTTAAGCCCAAACGTCTCACTCTCTTCTTGTACGCGCATCAGAAGTCTCTTGAGTTCCGCTTCACTTTCTGCCATTAAAGTGGTATCATCCGCATATCTAAGGTTGTTGATACATTTTCCAGCAATCTTCACTCCAGCTGAAGACTCGTCCAGACCAGCCTTCCTCATGATGCACTCTGCATATAGGTTAAATAGGCAGGGCGACAGTATGCAGCCTTGCCTCACTCCTTTCTCAATCGGAAACCAATCAGTAAGACCATGCCCAGTTCTGACTGTGGCCTCTTGCCCTTCATACAGGTTCCTGAGGAGACAGATGAGGTGAATTGGAACTCCCATCTCTTGGAGAGCTTGCCACAATCTGCTGTGATCTACGCAGTCAAACGCTTTCGCATAGTCAATAAAGCAGAAGTAGATGGGGTTCTGGAACTCTCTTGCTTTTTCCATGATCCAGCGAAGGTTGGCAACTTGGTCTCTAGTTCCTCTGCCCTTGCGAAACCCAGCTTGCACGTCCGGAAGCTCCCGATCCACATACTGCTGCAGCCTACCTTGGAGGATTTTCAACATCACCTTGCTAGCATGCGAAATAAGCGCGATCGTGCGGTAGTTGGAACAATCTTTGGCACTGCCTTTCTTTGGAATGGGGATGTAAACTGACCTCCTCCAATCCTGTGGCCACTGCAGGGTTGTCCAAATCTTCTGACATAATGTATGCAGAATGTTAACAGCGTCATGGTTGCGGTTTTGAAGCCACTCAGCTGGAATTGTATCAATTCCGCTAGCTTTGTTCTTAGCAAGGCTGGCTAAGGCCCATTCAACTTCACTCTTCAGGATGCCCGGCTCAAGATCAGTGACCACAACCGTCTTATGTTGGGTTTGCACATTCGGGTCCTTCTTGTACAGTTCTTCTGTGTATTCCTGCCACCTCTTCTTTATCTCTGCGGCTTCAGTGAGGTCCTTGCCTCGTTTGTCCTTTATCACGCCCATCTTAGCACAGAAGCTTCCTTTGATATCTTTGATTGTCTTATACAGAGCTCTTGTGTTCCTTAATTGGCTGTTGTCCTCAACTGCTTGGCGCTGTATGTTCAGGAAGGCATTCTTATCTCTCCTTGCTATTTTCTGAAAATCCGCATTGAGAACCTTGTATCTTTCTCTTTCCCCCATAACTTTTGCCATCCTCCTTTCCTCAGCTATTTGCAAAGCCTCTTCAGATAACCATTTTGCTTTCTTGCATTTCTTTTGCTTTGGAACTACCTTAGTAGCAACTTCTTGTATTATATCACGAACATCAGTCCACATCTCTTCGGGCTCTTTGTCTTCTAGATCTAATTCTTGAAATCGATTCCTCACTTCCACAGCATATTCTAATGGAACTTGATCCAGATTATACCTGAAAGGCCTTCTAGTTTTCTGCGTTTTTCTCAATCGAAGCTTAATCTTGGCAACAAGAAGCTGATGATCGGTGCCACAATCGGCCCCAGGCCTTGTTTTTACTGCTTGTATAGCGCTTCTCCATCTCTGTCGGCAAATAATATAATTGACCTGATTCCTGTACAGACCGTCCGGCGAAGTCCATGTGTACAGGCGCCTCTTGTGCTGTTGAAAATGAGTATTCGCAATGGTCAGGTTGTTTTCTTGACAAAACTCTACCAGCCTCTGCCCAGCTTCATTTGGCTCACCAAGACCGAACTTGCCTGTAATTCTGGATATTTCTTCACTCCCTACCTTAGCCTTCCAGTCTCCTATGAGAAAAACGACGTCTGATGATGGGGTGCGGTCTAAAAGGCATTGTAGGTCCGCATAAAATCTCTCAACGTCAGCTTCTTCAGCAGTAGTGGTCGGTGCATAGACTTGGATAACTGTTATGTTGAAAGGGTGACCTTGGATGCGAAGTGAATTCATTCGGTCGTTTTTGGGGTTATACCCTAGCACTGCTTTGCCCATTCTTCTGTTTACTATGAGAGCGACCCCATTCCTTGTCTTGGATTCGTGCCCACAATGAAAGACATAATGGTCGCCGGAGTTAAATTCTCCCATTCCGATCCACTTGAGCTCGCTGATACCCAAGATATCAATGTTCAATCTGTCCATTTCTCGCTTGACGATATCCAGTTTACCTTGCGTCATAGATCTTACATTCCATGTTGCTATGTGATACATCTCCTTGCAACATCGGACTTTCCGGTCGCTTCCCGACACATCCACAACTGAGCGTCCTTTTGGCTTTAGCCCAGCCGCTTCATTCGTCCTGGAGCTACTAGAAATCGCCCTTTGTTCATCCCCAGTAACATATGGGACGCCTTCCAACCTGGGGGGCTCATCTTCCGGCGCCATATCGATAATGGTATTGTGACTGGCCATAGGGTTTTCTTGGCAGGAAATACTGGAGTGGGTTGCCATTACCTTCTCCAGTGAATCACATTTTGTCAGAACTCTCTGCCGTGACCTGTCTATCTTGGGTGGCCCTACACAGCAGAGCTCACGACTTCATCGAGTTTCGCAAGCCCCTCCGCCACGACAAGGCAGTGATCCATGAAGGGGAATGGCTAATTAGCGTATGGAAATTTAACGCCGACGTTCTATGTAATCAAGTTGCCGTCTAATGAACGACTTCTGTGACAAACGCGGTCCGGATTGCATGATGGGAAGTTTGATGCACCCGCAGTACAAAATTTAAGTCAGTGTAAAAACGAACAGCTACAACATCTCAATCCTTGCCTGTGAACCAATTTCTCACTGGTTAGGGTTGCGGGGTTTGGAAAGGCGGAGCTTCTCGTTCGAGATCGTGGTCGATGTTCATGAATTGTGGGCCATCCGCTCTATGCCGGCGTAACCTAATCGACTCCGACGCACAAAACACACACGTCCGTCCGAGTAACGTGCAACCACGCCTAACAGACGCGATAATGCACTACTGACGTGGCGTGACACTTTCGGGTAGTCTTTATTTCTCCCTGTCACCTTCCGTTCCGGACGCGAACTTGATGGAGCGGTTCCCATTTCCAGAATGGCCAGTGGTATCTCAACGCCGTTTTTTTTTGTGCGAGCTCTGTTGTGTCGCTCCGTTCTGCGAGTTAGGTGCAGGGCAGAGGGAGGCGCAAATATTTAGCGAATGTGCTGAACCAACTCTAATATGAGCAGCTATTGAATTCCCATTAGTTAATGAAGGCCTGCTAGCTCATATACACGTGTTCGTCTACAGAAAGCCTCACAGAGCCTAATTACTCTCGGTATGCACTGGATGAGCAAAATCGCGTTGATGAGAGTCGCGAAGGCGGCGTTTACCAAGGAAGATCATTCCTCACAAAATACGAGCTAATAGCACACTTCGCTACCTATGATATAGCTCTCAGGCTGTTCTCACACATAGCATACGTTTCTACTGTTAACCTCACAGAAATTTTGGATGAAAAAATATATCTGCATAAATAATGAATGCAACATTGTCTTGAAATAGGGGAATCCAGTGGTCGAATATGGTGCAGATGTAGAAGCATGCCACTGCTCTCAAAATGCAATTAGCAGTTCGACTGCTGTAGGGGTGAAAACGGGGAAACCCGAGACTCGCTGTGGATTTCGAGCGAATGAGGTATGCTGCAACGAATGGTTCGCGTTCCAGAATTCGCGTCACTGTACCTGGCAGGTATGCGTGATGGTATTATCACTGAAGAAAAAAAAAACAGAAGAAAAAACTCGTCCAGTTTAATAGAATACTGTTAGTGAAGAATATTCAGGGCATTCAGTGTTTTTCCGGAGTCATTGTACTGCATGAAGTGCAAGCGGCTATCATTAATGCTAGTAAGGCAGCAATGATGTCAAGTTGGTTCGGACAGCTGAGGCGATAAATTGATAAAGAAGCCACGATAGCGCACTGTTGTGATGCAGCAGGCGGCAATGACTTCGCCTGAATACACGGACCTGAGCCGCAGCGCAAAGGTTTCATCATGGCCCCTTCCTTTGAATAATGCACCACAGTTGTCAGTGCAGGTGTCTCAGTGTATTTTATATATCAGGTGTGATTCCTTGAATAGCGGATAAAATGCGTTAAAAAGGATATAAGAGCTACTTGTCACTATACTTATTTTACCGGAAGCTTCCTACATAACACTCGTATTCACCGAGGCTTTCTTTCAGGTCAATTAAATCTGATTGCTTGGCTAGTTAACCTTCCTTTATGTTTCTTTAAGGTATACGTAATTTTTAACTTTCTCCTCGTATTCTTCAAATATCACCTCCATAGCATGCGTCCGCCCACCTGCGCAACCATGTATGCAGTGTGCACTATAGATATTTTCATGTACTAAATGTATGAAAACAATTGGGCGGTCTTTACACTTACAGATATTCCTTAGTGGAGAAACGGACGAAATTAAGTGCTCGCAAAAAAGGGTGGGTCCGACATAAGAGGCCGGGCAGAGGAAAGCGAATGTAGCCATGGGATGCAATTCGTGCAATGAAATAAGCAGATGTAAACAGAGCTGAGGCCGAAGGCTGACCTGAGTGCGGGCCCGGGAGTCTTGTGCTAGGAAGGTGCAAATAAAATACGGCGGAATATTTAATAACAGTTGAACGAGCGGTCACACAGTGCTCGAGTCTGGTATCTCTCATAGTCACAGCTGAGGTTTTAGTACTGTCTCTATTTGATACGCTAGAACGAGCAAAACGGGGACCATTTTTGTTTTAAATAAAGGGATGAAAGCGTACGAATAATGTATTTGCATTAAGTGGCTTAACTCCCAACTCTGGCGCAACTTTTGAGTTTCTTGCAGTGATATAGTGTTAGTGGGGCGGCAGGTTTCTCGGTATTTACAGAACCGAGGGGTAGGAAAGCATCCTTCTCTGCTCCTCTTTATTCTTGCTCCTGTCAGAGCGCCACACGAAGTTTCATCGGCCACTTCAGGGGCCTTGTCGAGTTCCCGGTTTCTGCATTTTTCCTTTCAATGAAATCTGGCACAGAGGGAAATGGGGAAGTTTTTGAAGTAGTTTTTCAAGCTACATCTTGGCAAAGAGTGCGGCCCCTGAGAGACCTGTCACGCGGGCTTGGCGACCCGTGGCGGAGATTCCTTTTGAAGCACGTCAAAAAGAGAGAGCGGCTGACATGGGGTGGCAGCTTTGGAGTGCAAGAGAGGGCGAGGGTCGTTTCCAAGATAGATCTGCCTTGACGGGCATCGGCCGATTACCGCGCATGCCTCAGGATCACAAAATGGCACACGTTTTTAGGGTTTTCCTTTTATATTTCCTTTTTAACCGGAACAAAAAGTTGAGAAACACTTTAGATCGGACTAAAGCTCCTCGTGATTGTTAGAGCGTTGGAATTATGCAAACGTTTCGCTTAAAATTTGCCCATTGACGTGATTCTTTGGCAATATTTTCGGATGTACCCAGTGGGTCAAACGAGAAAATGTAGAGAAAAATTGCTTTGGTTTAACCCTCATAAATCAAGACGAAGCGAAAGAGATTCATGAAACTGATGAGACACGCCCGCAAAGGCATCTCTTACCTGCAGACAAGGCAAAACAAAGGCGCCTACGGGAATCCGGGCAGCGAGTTTGAGTGCAGTGCAACATTGTCATAGGTGGCGCCGGACATGAAGTACTATTAACGTAACTGCCACGGAGCGGCTATTAACACAAGATTGTTTCATTTAATTTTTGAACTACTGGTATGCAGGCTAGTGACCAAGATAGTGAAGTAATATCCCCGGGCTAAGCAGTATATTCATAGGTGTTACGTATGTCTAGAAAGGGGAGGCTACAGAGCTTTCTCAGAACGCTCGAAGTCGAAAAACGATTTTTCTGTGTCTATGAAGGCGAAGCTCAGTGACAGAAAGAGAGAGAGAGAGAGAGATTGAGAGTTCTGAATTCTGAATTTCAGTTATCGTTGAAAGTTGAGTGGAACGAAAAGTACCGTTCGAGCTCTATTAACGTGATCATATCGTTTAAACATGCCACAAAAAGCATTATGTCTGTTGTTTTCGTTCATCTAACGTGCACCGATTCATACTGTACATGGAGGCAGAATTATAATGCACAGCTTTCCGGCTGAACTTTCAAGGATACCAAAGCGAAAAATGATAAAAAAAACTATTTACGTTTCCGTGGTTTCAGAAGACGTTGGAGGTTTAGACTAGCCAGCAAAAATTGTGTTCAAAATACAAATGAACTGCCCTGCATTCATAAAGAGAGTGGGCACACTGACTTGTTCTTACGTAGGGAAGCTGTCCGCTAAAACATTGAGGGGAGAGATTACTTTTTTGATGAGGGTCTCATGTGTTGAATTTTATGATTCACAGTGCCCTCGATAACTCTACGGTCAAATTGAGGCTTCCTTTCTGTTTTTATTTGTTGGTAAAAAGAAAAATAATCGCGCATTTCTGCTTCTGAGAGTAGGAGTTGAACTTCGCAGAAGAAAATAACTAAGGTTTGGTTTGGTTTGTAGAGTTTACCATCCCAAAGCGACTCAGGTTTCCTGTCACTGTCGTTGTTGAGAGTGCAAGCCATCGCTGCTTTTAATGCAACAACCAGGTCAGAAGTGCAAGAGAACGGCAGAAATCATTTCAACGTATGAGTTCGATGATCTGGGAAATTTTCTGTCGTGCTGACCGTGTAACCCCCACTCCACTGTTTCTTACCTGCTTCGCCAAACTTTTGACCACACTAGTTATTTATGAAAGCTTTTTCTCATCTTATTTTGTTTGACAGAAAACTGGATTGTACTAAGTTTCCAGAAATATAGCTACAATTACAAATAGATGTACAAAATTTGTGTGGAAAATATGAAAAATTCGAACAAATCCGAAGCGCCGGCTTTTAAAATATGGCTTACTATGCGAAAATGGTCGTTGTACAGTTTTTATGTGGAGAGACGCAGTGTTTTCATACGTCTTACTGCGAAGGACGAGCGGTAAACTAAGAGGCCATCTTCGCTTTCCCTGCTGTTGAGATAGCGTTACCGAACAAAGCAGAGAAGTAGTTTTGGCAGGCACATTATGCAAGTAGATGTAACATCCTTGATGCCACAGAGTTTTCCTCATTACAGTCCCTAAATGAAGTTTTTACGCATGCCATTGAGGATGTGGTCCACTGTCCGCATCGAGACGATCGTCGTTGAGAGGCCTAGGAGAAGGCCAGCATACAGTGGTCCCGAAGACGTATTCTCTCAGCCATGAGAAATCAATGATGCAGCAAAGCCATCGATAAATAGTGATAAATAACGCGAGAACTTGAACTTTCCCCCACTAATTACAGGAATTAATGTATTATTACCGTAATACACAGATCGCGGCTCATTCATTGACTCCTCTCAGAGAGAGCTTATTAGAAGTGAAAATAGATCCCCCGGGAAATATCGAATGAATATGCTCGCAACACAAGCATAGCTGTGCTATTGTGACACTGATTCATTCCTTGCAGTGGTGAGATATTCAATCTGACAAAAGAAGGCAAACAGAGGGAAACGCATACGTTAGGAAGGTCAGAAAACGCTCGAAGGAAGGGCACTCAAATTCATTTTGGCAGCATACACTGGAAATGAATGCGAGGTTATGGTCTCGGGGCTCTACTTTTATTTCATGAACGCGGAAAATGTCTGTAAATGTCTGTTGTCAGATAACGTGTGTCCATCAAGAAAAAAATAAAATCAGGCATCAAGAAAGGAGAAAAACAAAAGGCTGGAGAGTAATTTGCATGCAGCATGTGGGACGCCTTTTCAAAGCACTATACCACGCTAAACAAGAGAAAACACACCGCGGCACCTGGCACCCATCAGTTGCTCAATCTACTTCCACTATTGAAAACATAAGTCTGGTTCACGCATACACTCAACACCTTGTTTACATATGCAGATCGTCTATTACCTCGCGCGTAAACTGGATCTTGAGGCGAGGCGTTTTGTTTCTCGGAGGTGGCTGGCGAGACGCGTAATTACGCACGTTTTTCATGCATTAACACAGCGGGAAGCGCTGTGTCAATCAAGGTTCTATTTTGGCTCCGCCGAAGCATATCGAGCTCCCGACCGGTAACAGACGGAGAGTTTCTTTTTGGCTTGTTCCTTGGTTTGATAACATATCGTTGCGCAGCGTTGCGGTTGAATCCACTTACTCAAGAGCTGAATATATTGTGCTGCCAGCAGAGCCGTGATCGAAGTGTGAGATGACGGATGGACTTGCGTGCTGACATCTTTATTGGATAAGCATTGCAACAACGTTGCGTAGGCAGTCTTTGCAGTTCGCTAACCATCGTTAAACTTCTTTCATAAATTCAGTAACATACCGAAATGCACACTTCTCACAGCTCCACTGGAGGTTTTGCTGCTATTTCGTTCCTCTAGATAAATATAAAAATATGTATACACAGAGAGGTCCTGAACGCTATAGCACACATTCTAAAGAAACCATATGGGCTGATCGCTCAAGGTACCAAACATATGGCTGCCTCCTGATGTCACTAGTTTAATAGCGTTGCTTTAAATATAAGAAGAAACATTTTGCAATCCAGGCCATACGCCCCTTAGCTGGACACATTTATTTGCACTAGCCTTTAGGCAGCATATTTTCTTAGTTCTTACCTTTACCTGGGGCTCCTCGTGTAATAAATGAGGAGCCCCAGTCCTTTCTCATTTGTGTTCTATGTCGTTCAGAGAGCACAATGAAATGCCTTCCTCGTTTACACTTTCATTCATGAAATTATATTCGGATAACAAGTACCGTCTTTGCCAAAAGTAACCACTGGAGGGTGCTCCGTAGGCTACGGGAGGAGAGGCACGCGACAGCGCGGTGGCGTTGCCGTCACTGGCGATTCCCGGTGCTCGTCAGCTCCGAGGGTATAAAGCAGCTAACTCAACATCACACTCTCACTCTAGGCGCATACCACTAGGCGCATACAACGTGTGGAGTGGGTTTTCGCGTGTGTGGATAACGGTCGTGCCGAGAGAGGGCGGTAACTGTATCAAAAGTTAACATTCGCTCATTTCGCCAACTGCCCTGAAGCTGTCAAGGGAATTTAGGTCGCTGTTTTCTTTATATAAATATGCCTGCCTACGTTCTGTACACTTGCTGAAATGCCCCAGCAAAATAGCGCTCTTCTGCGTGTTTGATGCGCCTGCAAATTAAAGCAGGGTAACAGTCCTCGACAAATTATCGCGCCTTTTCCGGTGTGCCTTACGTACACCCTCTATATACTGCTCGAGTACAGAGATGTGTGAAGCTTGTTAGGCCTTTCAAGCCCACTTACCTCTCTTTTATACTTGTGAAGTGTGTCAATTAGCTCCTTTGCTACGCTGTTTATAAATCACTGCCATGACTGATTGCAATTATTTTTTATACTTTCTTGTGCGTAAGTTTGTTGTGAAGAAACATAGCGTGATGAAGCCTTCCTCACGTGTAGCCATTTGGTACACATAACTGTTCTTTCAGGTAGAACCCTTTATTTCTGGGCAAGACAGCATATTCGTCCTATAAATGAATAACCAGAGCTCGCGGTGGGAACTAACACCTGTTTTCTGCAGGAACGTCAATGATACAGAAAAGCGCTATTTTGCTTGTGGCTTTCTGCGGCGATGTACAGAACATAAGCACTAATAATTATATAAGCAACAAATGATATTTATATCCGCTTCATTGCCGTTGCCAAGGAGAGTGAATAACATAGGCGCTATACGTAGCGCCCTCGCGTGGCGCAACCGGGCTTCGCAAATGTGAAAACGCAGCGCGCAGAACACACGCGTCTAGCTTTTATCCTCCAAAGAGCGAGACTGAGTTTGCGAACTGACATCAGCCAAGTGTACTCTCCAAGCTGAGGAGCGCCGGCAGGCGCCAGCGAACGCCACACCTCCGCACGGCCGCGCGCATGCTCCCGTTACTGATAACAAAGACCATACCATATTTTTTTTCTATTTCATATTCTGTGGTAGGTTTTCGGTTTGTTCCGTTTCGAAAATATTTTCGTTTATTCGCTCCTGAATCTTACGAAAGTCAAAATTAAAAAGAAACATGTTTTCTTTCTTTTTTTTTAGCGAATATATATCCGATTAGAAGTAACTGCTGTGGGATTGACAAACACCAGTTTGTATATCGCTCTTAATTAATATATATATACAAGATTTCACAATTCATGCATGACCTTCACGCAGCGCCTCACTGTAGCCGTCTCCATTTTCATTAACGTTGTGGTCCTCACCGATAATGTAAATTCCCCTGGAAAGAGTTTGACGCCTTTGTCATTCACAGCCATGCAAAAAAATATAGCAAAACGCAGCTCGGTCTCGAGAAGCATCGCTACCAGCAGAGGTATTCCAGTGTTCTGTCGTTTTAGACTAACTTATGCCAACCTAGATGCGTGCAAAGAATAAGACAGAGACCGACGTGCAGCCTACGTCTTCTTTGCCAGTGCAATAAATCAGACGGGCTCGACAAATGATAACTATTCCTTTGCGAAAATGGTAGAGCGTCTCATGAGTGCGATTCATTGAAAGTTTTTACTCGTTGTTAGGTTTCAACATTAAGGGTCGTTTTTTAAGTATCGTCGCTAACTTTGGAACGGTTCCTCGTTAAGACACTGGCTGGAACAGTGAATATACTCTCAAAGTATAGACGCTAGAAGCTAGGGCGGGGCTATACTGTACAAACGCCTGAGTTGCGCTCTTATATGCCCAGTACCTCAATGCCAGTTTGTAAGTTCTGGGAATAGGCACTGTTGACAAGGCGGCTGAAAAGCTGAAAACGTGGTCTGTAAGTGTTTTATTTCTTTCTGCTGTGGAACCATATCAAGGCCGATTCACTTCCCTGGGTGAAACATGGCGCGGCCGAACAATTTGATGCACTAACATTGTCTCAGATGCTTTACTCCTGTTGCCTTTCTTACAGTGAAGTAATTGATTACCGCTTATTAATCGCAGAAAAAAAATATTTCAATTACTCAGAACGTTACTGTTTGAAGAAAGTGGGGCGTGGAAGCACCATGGTAACAATGACCTCACGCTGGTCTTTGTTCTTTGTGCAGTTTCTCAGCACCGCCCTCAGTACTTACCAGTTCTGCTTTGCATCGACCACCTGTGAAAACATTGCCTTGTACTGGTCTTTGGATCCTTTCTACGGCATCCCTGATGCAGCGGCACTTCTTTCACCGAGAGCCAAAGGCATCATCGGCTTCAACGATGTGGCAGCACAAAGGAACTTCGCTTAAATCAAGGCATCAATAGTGTGACATTGTGAATACCCAGTGTGCCACTGACGTCAGCTATAAAGCCAAACATCTCAAGAACTTTCTTCAGTTTGCGTGGAAGCACCGTGAAAGCAATGACCTTACTCTGGTCTTTGTTCTTTGCGCAGGTTAGCCAACCTTCATATGCATGTTTAAATCCGATGACCGGTGTATAGTTGGGCTTCCACGCCCAGAAGCATGCACTAATCCAGCCGTTCAGTGATCTTTTATTGTTGATATGCGGTGACATCGAGAGCAACCCTGGTCCAGAGGAAGAGTCCCTCTCTAACATTTGTGAAATGCTGCAGGGCATAGGGGAAAGATCGATTCGCGCGGAAGCATCGCAGGTTGCTATGTCTAACGATCTATGTCTAACGAGTTGAAACGAGACCAACAGACGGCAACACGCGACATTGCTGACATTAAGAAGCTTCTTGAAACTGTCGAAAATGTTACGTCTGGCATTGATAACTGGAAGCGCGATCTTTGTGATACACGTAAAGCACTGGAACTTTTGGAAAGGGAAATAAGCGCGTTGCGTGCTCGTTTAGACGACAGCGAAGATTGTTCACGGCGTGACAACCTTATCTTTTATGGATTTCCTGACAGCGCTTCTGAGACTCATGAAGAAACTGAAGAAAAGGTTGTTGGTCTTATAAACGAAAAACTCGATATCTCTTTAGCGAATGACTGCATTGCTCGGGGGCACAGAATCGGTAGATTCGCAGAAACTAAAACCAGGCCAGTCGTGGTAAAATTTGAGACCCACAAAGCAAAAACGCTGGTTTATTCCAAGCGATCAGTGCTTAATTACCAGGACCCGTCTATAAGGGAAGATTTTTCCGTATCGACATGTAAGGCGAGGAAGCGGTTAATTGAATACCGCAAACATCATGGTCTACCAGTCAATTTACGGCACAACAAATTAATTGCCGATGAAAAATGCTACAGCTATAATGTATAAGCTGATGTTGTATTTGAGGCTGGGGCTTCTGTGTACAATGCCGACAGTGAGCCTCCGCGCACCCTCCGTTCTGGTCGAATTCTGCCTGTCGTGGGAAAGTACGGATTCGCCAGGGGTGGCAGTACTGCTATTCAAAGCACTGGCCCGAATGTTTTGTTCACTAATATACGCAGTATCTTTCCCAAGAGAGGCGATTTGTGTGGCCTGATAGATGATTGTAACGCTGATATTATTGCTCTTACAGAGACATGGCTGTCTGATAAGGTATTAGACAGTGAACTCTTTCTTTGTGAAAAAAGTTACAATATTTTCCGATGCGACAGGTCTGAGAGGCACGGCGGCGGTGTTTTACTTGCTATTAATCAACAAATTGAGACTTTTTGTGTTACTTTAACAAATAGTTTAGAAATCGTGTGGTGTTGTATAACGTTATGTTTCAAGAAGAATAATTCTGGTGTGTGCTATCGACCACCGTCTAGCAAAGCCAGTTTTTGTGATGATTTGCACGATTGCCTCAATCAAATCTCTGTTCGCTTTCCGGGTGTGACTCTTTCTGTTAGAGGATTTCAACTACCCAGACCTTCAATGGAATCAAGACAAATCAGTCTTGGTTTCGTCATGTTTGCATTCTGAAAATTTTCTTCGCATATGTTCTGATTTTGGGTTGTCGCAGCTTGTTGAGCTACCAACACGTGCCACTCCCACCTCGTCATCCCTTCTTGATCTTGTCCTCACCTCGTCACCAGAAATTGTGTCCCCTATTATCATTTTACCTGATCTAAGCGATCACAAGATAATTCCCTTTACTCTCTCTCTCTGCCAGTAACACGTTCGCGTAGGCGTTTCAAACACATCAGAGATTACAGCAAGGCTGACTTTCACGCTATTAACATCAATCTGGCCTCATTTATAAATTTTTGCCCGCGTACCTTGATCGCAGTGCTCCATTGTAATTGGGAATTATTCAAAAACAGGGTTTCTGAGCTGATAAAGAAGCCTAGCTATACCTCTAAAGAAGGTTTATACTACCTCTGCTGCTCCATGGTACAACCGGTATCCTAACCGTCTTTACAATGAGAAAAAAAGACTATTCTGAGCAGCTCGCAAAACGCAGTCTGCTACCCGGTGGTCTGCGTATAAAGTTGCTTCAACAGCTTATTCAAACGCATTAAAGTCAACCAAGTTTACCTTCTTCAAGCAGACTCTCCAAGCTATGCTTAAAAATCATCCAAGACAGTTTTGGAACACAGTAAAAGGCAGCCGAATTAACGCCATAGTACTAGTTACTGAGCAGGGTGATCCAGTTCCTGACCCACTGTGCGCAGCTGTTTTCAAGGACACTTTCATCAGCTTTCCCCAGCTCCACCAATCCTTCAGCGCTACCTTCACAGCAAGCATATCACTTCTTACCAGTGGACTCCATTGTCATTTCGTCAGAAGGAATTCGGAGTGTCATCAACCAACCTAAAGTGTCTTCCTCATGCGGCATCGATGACATCAGCACCAAACTTCTTAAAAATACTGTGGAGTATTCTTCTATTATACTGCAATGTCTCTTCTCGCAAAGTTTAGAGCATCACATCCTTCTCTATGACTGGCTTACGGGAAAAGGTATTCCAGTGCATAAATCTGGAGATACCCACGATCCACATAATTATAGTCCCATTTCACTTACTTCCCTCCCATGTAAAGTCCTTGAGCATATTATATTTTTTCACGTTGTGAACTTCTTAGAATCTAACCAGTTCTTTGCTCCAAAACAGCATGAATTTCGCAAATTCATTTTGTGTGAAACACAGTTAATGACTTACACTAATGACCGTCATGTCTTCCTAGACTTTGAATTTATAACAGATTGCTTATTTTTAGATCTTTCAAAAACCTTTGATAAGGTTAGTCATTCTCTTTTGCTTTTAAATCTGAGCCAACTTAACCGTGATCCTAACATACTCAATTGGATTCGTGCTTCCCTTGGTAACCGCACTCAGTTCATCTGTGTAAACAATCACGACTCACAATCAGTCCCTGTACATTCAGGTGTGCCACAAGGATCGGTTTTTGGGCCATTGTTATTTTTTATCTACATAAATGACTTGCCTCTTAACATCTCATCTAATATCTGCTTGTTTGCCGACGACTGCATAATTTATAGAGTAATTAATAACACGGATGACATTGCATGCCTACAAACTGATTTAAACAAAATATATGACTGGTGCCAATCATGGAATATGAAATTAAACACATCTAAATGCAAATGCATGCGTGTCACTCGTAACCAACAAACAGATCCGGGCTACTTTCTTAATAGTACTCGTCTCGAATCGGTATCATCCTACAAATACCTTGGCATGAACATATCTTATAATCTTTCTTGGAATTTTCACATCAAGCACATCACTTCGAAGGCTAACCGCATGCTTGGGTATGTCCGCAGAAATTTCTCTTCATCGCCACCTTGATTGAAAATGTTATTGTACACTACACTTATCCGCCCACAACTCGAGTATGCATCCTGCATCCGGGACCCCGGTAATATCACATTAATAAATGAACTAGAGGCTGTGCAGAATCGAAGCGCCCGTTTCATAGTTTCTCCCGGCATGATAATAATTATTTTCTACTACCTAAGGTCAGTACTAACTACGGGAAACAAGGCCATCAGTTTTCGTCCATATCATTTTGGAATTATCCGAATTTCGACATTAAGCAAAGTAATACATTTTCTTTGTTCAAGTTGAAATTAAAATCTTTTCTTCTTAATTTGTGATTTCTTTATTTATTTTTTGTGTCGCGGAATTCGTAACTGTTTTTGTACTTTCTTCTGTATACTATTTTTTACCTAAATCAGTCGACAATGCACTCTTTACTATGTATTTCGTTATTTATTTTCAGGGTTGCTTCATAAATTTTCTTACAATAATATTATTCTTTATGTTGCCTATCGAAATATATTACCATGGAAGGTCTCACCTGCGGTCTTGTACCATGGGACCTCCCGCTGTATATTCTTGTACGTTGTTGTTTGATTCAAAAATAAACTTTCAACTTCAACTTGAAATTATCATCGGGCAGCAAGCGTTACACGTATGAAATGTAACCTCAAGTTTCAATTACTATCTGCGTGCCGTAAACTTTCATGCATTTGTCTTTTCCACAAGCTATATTATCCCAACGCACAGTTGAAGGCTACCTGTATAAAAGAGCCATCTCGCGTCGACCACATTTACAAAGTTGCTGTTCCTCACTATAGGACAATGACCTGCTCTAATTTCTTCCTTCCTAAAACATGCAATGACTGGAACCATCTTCCACAGGAAGTTACTTGCATCATCGACCCTGCGCGTTTCAGAGCCACATTAATCGCAATGTTGGAATCTGATTCCCAATTTGTTTCATAAATTTATTTTGGATGTTTTTGTTTGGTTGCTTTTCGTTGACTCATGTATACCTGTATTATTCTTTGTTGGATTTTGTTTTGAGCGGTTTTCAACAATATCATTTTGTGTCACGCTTCCTCTTGTACTTGATCTTGTTTTGTTTGATTGCTCCCACCCCCTCAGTAACGCGAAATCCCTGAGGACAAATAAATGAAATAAAGTGAAATGAAAGTAATCAATTTATTACAGATTTTACAAAATATAAGTATTTACAAGCAATAAACTACCACAACTCTGGAACAGGCCTATATTGCTATGCAAGGCTTAACTACCCTCTTGCCATGTCCTTTCCCTTCTTTTGCTTATGTGCGATGCACAGAGGACCTAGGTAGGTAAGGTACGCTAGAGCCCACATTAGGCTAAAGTAGTGTGCATTCATTATTCTTCTTCTCCTTTTTATTCTAAACGATTCAAACAAATTTGCCCAAAATCTTCGGAAAGAGCCTGAATAGGTTATGTCACCTTAAAAGTGTTGGCAGCACATCTTTTCTTATAACTACACATCATATGCAGAGCCAAAAGAATGCATTAATGTAAAATACAGTAAGAGCCACATTGTTTTCGGTATAGATCTGATTTTTTCATTTATGGACACGATAAAAACCTACTTGAGGTGTAAAATACAAAGCAACGTCTTTGATACTGTAGTTCTTGTAAAAAACAAATGTATGTTTGCTGTGCTTTTAACATGTGCCTTTAATTTTGCATTTTTGCTGGTTTCGGGCTTGCTCCCTAGCTGCTCAACTTCGTTCTATCTATTTTTCATAACTTAGTTGATAAGGATTTAATGTTATGGCCGGAGGTGGACGCGCTGGCTGAACAGCTGTACATGCCATCATCACATCATCAGCCTGACGATAGCCACTGCAGGGCGAAGGCCTCTGCCATATTCCTCCAATCAACCCAGCCCTGTGCTAGCTGCATCCGCTTGACCCATGCGAACTTCTTAACCTCATCCGCCAACCTAACTATGTGCCTCCTTCTGCTACGCTTTTTTTTCCCTCGGAATCCAATTTGTTACCCTAAACGACCATTGGTTATCTTCTCTTCGCACTAGATGTCCTGACCATGTCCATTTCTTTTTCTTGATGTCCACTATAATATCAGTAACTTGAGTTATTTCCCTGACCTACTCTGCACACTTCCTATCTTTTACCGTTACCTCTACCATTTTGCGTTCCATAACCGTCTGCTTTGTGGTCACTTTAGTAGAACCCTTTTCGTTGGCTTCCACGTTTCAGCCCCATACTTGAGTACAGGTACAGGTTTCTCGATTACCTCTATATCCTGTATAATGGCGAGATTACGTATGAAGTCAGCACGATGTCAATTTCATTTTGAGTTTCCCGGTTAGACTTTCCATGTCCACTTCCGGTTCTTACGTTTGCTGAAGAAGGTATTCATGACACTTAAGGTATTACGCTATGCAAATTCAACTAGTAGTTCCCCCCTGCAATTCCTGGAACCAATGCCGTAGTTCCCAACTGCCTTCCTGCCTGCTTTTTCCTATCTTGGCATTGAAGTCACCCATTAGTACTGTATACTGAGCCTTTTGTTCCCTCATTGTCGATTCTACATCTTCGTAGAAGCTTTCAACTGCCTGGTCATCATGGCTGCATGTAGGTGCGTATGCCTGTATAACCTTCAGTTTATACCAGATTAGTTTCTATAGGTGTACACGTAAGCAGGAGCAGATCAATATGGTGACTCTTATGTTTTGTCGAAAAGGTACGACGCGATACTCGAACGTGGGTGCAGTGGTTACTGCTCTCGACAGGCGGAACGCAAGGATGCGGAAGCGCATCCCGGCTTTGGCGGACGCTTTTCGATGGAGGCAAAAAGCAACGCATCTGTGTGCTGTGCGATGTCAGTGTACATTAAAGAACCCCAGGTGACCGAAATTTCCAGAGCTCTCTACTACGGCATTCCTCATAGCCTGAGTTGTTTTTGGACGTCAAATTTCATAAACTAGACCAAACCAGAAAAACAGAAAAACAAAAAAGGTGCGACGCCAAAAAGGTGTGTGTCTGGGGCCTCGGCGGCAGGCACTCGGAGAAACTTCCCTTCCCTTTCTTTTCAATTTCTTTTGGAGCCCTTTTTTTTTTAAATATGGAGCCAACGATGCAAAAAATGTGCGAAACTGATGGTTCGGTGTGCATGAAGCAAGCATGCCGGCTTGCTCTTCACTTGATGCTTCTTGCGAGTGCAGCAACGTGGATGCTTCAAAAGAGGATATAAAAGAGCAAGGCGGGTGAGTGCTCGAGCTCCGCCCGAAATGCTAGTACTTTCCCATTTTTAGAAAAGAGAACTGAAAGGAAAAAAAAAAAAAGAACTGCAGAAGTATTAAGAAAGTGCAAGACGATAAAGAAGCCACGCGTGAAGGCATATTGGAGACCCCCAATGCCAGTGCGATGCTTTCTCCAAATGATTTCCACACTTTTAGTTTTGACGGATACTCCAGAGAAGATACATTCCAACCAAGTACAACCTACTAGCTAAGGCGGAACAATTTATGCGTGCCTCTCTGGAGGAGTCAATCATAGCCTACTAAACGACAAAGTCGACACTTGCTCTTTGATGCTATTTTCATGCACCGCGTGCTCTTTCTTTTGTCCAGGAAAAGAATAGAAACAAAAGCAATAAGCTTTTGAAAACACGCTGCATGGGTAAATAAAGAATCCCTATTCCCGCAGAGTGACAAGGTTGGCGAAAAAAAAAAAAGATTAAAAGGAATAAGGAGAAACTGAGACATCTCCAGGAAGGGAAAGTACGACTGGAAATTTTCTTTCAGGCAAATCACAGACGCAGCTCCTAATTTAATCACATTGAATATCAATTTACTGGTGCGATCGTTGCATTCCACAAGATACAGGGGAGAGGCCTCCGATAACGAAACTGTTCACAGTGGAGGCAGGAATCAAGATGAAGACGAGCGCAAGAGGAGCTCTTTGGTATACATATAAAGAAATGTAAAGAGAGCTGGATGAATAAGAATGTGCACACGTGCTCGTTTTACTGAAATTAAGTAGAAAAGGTTCGAAGGGGAAAAAAAGTAAACTAGAGCCATCATGCTTGAGACAGGGTAGGCGCTTTTACGCGTGAAGGCTAGTGATTGGGCACATTGCGCCTTTTACGGTCTCTTTTTATTCCTACGTTTCATCACTTTCTGTATCAATAATGCCTGGATGGTGCAAGAATAGCTGAAATTGAAGAAGAGTGGAAATATGCGCCAGTTGGCACATGGTTACTAGGAAAACCAGTCAAAGAAACGAAGGACGAGAAGAGAGGCATGCACACCCAACGACGACACAACGAATTCAAGCCTCCTTGCTTCGGTCACATTTTCATGATGTTACTTTCGTGTCATCAAAAATACAGATCCGACCACATATAGTGCAGTAAACCTGAATGAAGTTATAGCAGACAGCATGACATTATGCTGAAGGGCTACATGTTATCAGAGCTTAGCATTAACTACCTAAACAAAGCAGATTATACCAACAAGGCACAATCAATCAATCAATCAATCAATCAATCAATCAATCAATCAATCAATCAATCAATCAATCAATCAATCAATCAATCAATCAATCAATCAATTCAATAAAATGTACAAATTGCAAAAAATGTTGGGCCAATAGCCGAAGCTAGTTTTGGCCCGTACATATATACGTAAATATACACAGCAGTGGAATAACGCTAAATGACATGTAACAAACGTTTTCAGGCTTATACATACGCAAACGTAACTATTGCAGAAATGCGGCTTTTTATGCATTTCAGCATGTTTTGGAAGCTTATCTGTCAGCAGGAGCAAATACTTAGAAATCAAATGAGGTCAAACAGTGATCGCTAATGGCCGTCTAATAGTGTACACGGCCGACAAAGTTGGCGATAGTGCGCACAATGACACGCAATAGCCTAAGTTTTAAAGGAACGAATAGAGTATGGCGTCACGTTTCAGGGTCAGAAAAAGAGCTTAAAGAACGAACAGCATTATGGACAGCCACAAGAAGGTGCAGGAAGATTGTTGCTCTTGCTTATTACAGGACGACTGTAATCTCAACGTGCTAGCAAAGAATTTTTACTGAGCAGTTCAAGCTTTAGTCCTGAACGGAGTGTTGAAGGTTATTATATTGTGTGCTAGAAGTAGGCGTAAAGGATAGGAAGTATGAGGGTGGACGGTAGCAGGTATGCTTGACGGTCATTACATATATGCCCTCGAATGATTTGAAAAAAGTGCGAAAAGCTTCTTTTTTTTTTTTTTTTTTTTGAAACTCATTTTCATTACTGTGAAAGAGAAGCGTTCCCCCACGGAATGAATCTTTGAGCATTCTAACGTCGACGTTACTCGAGTAAATAGCCATTTCGTAGTATGAACGACCGAATCTGCATCCGATATAAGCAGTTTAACCCTATAATTGGTTCAGTTTGTTAAAAGATAGTGTGGACGACAATTTTAAAATTCTCCTCCGCGGCTAATTGGACGTTAGCAAGCCCGGTCGCTGATTGTGTCAGCGCTGGTTCAGTGGCGGGCGCGAAGGTGTAGTTTCAACATAGCGAAGTTCAGGACGCCCAAGCACTCTGCAATGCCAGTGTACGTTAATGAATCCCAGGTGGTCGGCAGTTAATATTGTTTCCTCCACTACGGCGTTCCTAATATTACATGGGTCGCCATAGAAGGTTAAATTCCACATGCAATAGTTTTCTTCCTTTTTTGCATCATGCTTGCTTAACTATAGCTGCACAACGCCGACACGACTCGCGCTAGAGGTAAGTGCTCTGGAATGGCTATTCGATGAAATCTGGCTGGATTAACCTGTCGAATATTTGATGAGGTGCTGAAGAGGACAAGCAATGTTTGATCATGTCCTCCTTGCAAGAGCACTGCACAAATGGCTTTCCTTTCTCTTCAACCATTCGTACGAACGCAATTCGAAGAATTAGACAATGGACGACAAGAATCGCTGTCTTTCCGAGTGGAGGTAACAAAATAAAGCAGTCATATGTGCCAAGTAATGATGAAGACAATCCAGTAGGCAGAAAGGCACCGTATGGCTCCTGAAGGAGAATCTTCATGGGCTTAATTGACGGTAAATAAACTGCGAAGCTCGCTGGCGGCGACCGCAATGAACGATGTAAGGAGTCATTAATGAACACAATTCTGGCGGCACGGGACCGCGTTCAATTTAAAGCTGACTCGAAACTTTATACATAAGAGCAGTAGTGTAAGATAATGTTAAGCAACTTACAACTAATTTAAAGCTGCTTCAGAAAATTCAGGTGAACCTGGTAGATTTCCTGAGGGAAAAACCAATGAAGCCAAGCCTCGATGGACTAAGCATGGCGAAGCCTTGCAGCAATATCTAGCGAGATGTCGGGCAGACCTAGGAAATATAACCTCAAGGAGGTGTGAGGCGCCGTGGAAAGGAGCGAATGAAAACAATATAGAATAATATCTGGGCAGGCATACGATCAAAATGAGAAGACTAAACCGAAAATGGAATAAAAAGACCTAAAAGTACCATTATAGAAATTAAAAGAAAGCGCACTAGAAACACAACCAAGAAAAATTAAAAATATGGCCATGCCTGACGACAAATCTAGCCGTTATGTCCTAGCCAGGAGTTTGCGGTTTACGTTGCCAAGCCCGTTACTATTACGTCCGATTTTTTAGATAAAACGGAATGATAAAGATGACGGCAACCAAAAGGATGTGGCTCACGAGGGACTTAAATGTACCCTAATCTTCCCACAACTTTCTGCGGTTCACTGTCCAGGGCTATGAGAGCTCTTTGATATCCGAAATGTAAAGTTTAGATCCCGGCTTGAACTAACCCCTCTTTTTTTCTTTGAATACCACGGGGGCTAGGAGTAAGGCACCTTAGCGCACTTAACGACTTGTGTCGTTAAGCTAGATGGGCTGAACTCTTTAAAACCCGATGCACCACGTACAATAAAGGAGGTAAAACTATGGAGCGATTTCCCTGCTGCCTTCTAAGGCGTGCATGAATTCCTGATATGAGGGGAGAAACTGCCCTCTCTAGTATTAACCGCGAAAAGAAAAGCAGGAAATACGTCTACTGGAAGATAACACATTTCTAAAGCTGATCATAACAGTAAAAAAAAAAAAAAAAAAAACTTAATTTGTACATGAATGCACAGCTGCAATGGGAGGAATACAACCACTATGAATTCCGAGAGTTAACTAGAGTTGGTACAAAAGTAGTTGGGTTACGTTTTAGCGTTTGTCACTTAGAAATTATATTTATTTATTAATTCTACACTCTATGCTTTATAAAAAGCTGCCTTCCTTTATTTTATCCTAAGAAGGTGTCCCTTATTGAACTAATGCTGAAAGTCAATAACTTTCATCCTATGTTTTTGTTGTCTGAAAACTAGAGGGCACAACACATGGCACTCTTCGGGGGTAATTACCTGAATCCATGGAAAAGTCCATTGTATAGGAAATTGTCAATATGTTGATTTCAGGAAAAAAAAAAAACTGATTGATCCAATGCTTCGGCGCTAGCAATACGTGGACTAAATTTTAAGAAACACTGATGCGAACTTGGAATTCCGTTTTTAAGCAGACTACTGGTTGGTTGGTTTGTGGGGTTTAACGTCCCAAAGCAACTCAGGCTATGAGAGACGCCGTAGTGGAGGACTCCGGAAATTTCGACCACCTGGGGTTCTTTAACGTGCACTGACATCGCACAGCACACGGACGCCTTGCTTTTCGCCTCCACCGAAAAGCTGCCGCCGAGGCCAGGATTCGATCCCGCGTCCTTGGGAACAGTAGTCGAGCGTCGTAACCACTGCGCCACCCCGGCGGGTTTTAGGCAGACTACTGGGAACCAAATCATGGGGAAACTGTCCGTATTCAATTTATTACACCAATTTAGACCGTGTACTCACCCACACATTTGTATAACGCTGAAATAAAAGATAAAATAAAGTCATGACCGATATGCGTCTCTCATATTCAATGGTCACGCTTCATATAAGCGGTAGGCTAGAAAGGAAAGTGCCCGTATAATATACACAGTATAGACAACAGGTCAGCCTCGTGTTTTGTAGTCTCCCTTGCGCATGTTTTCATGTTAGACTATATGTCCACCGTCTGTGTAATACGCAGTATGCAAAGAAATTCAGTATGCCCTGATTAAAATGGAATAAAGAAGGCTTTGACTAGGAACCCATTACTAGTGTGCTATTGGTTTGATGCAGCTGGGGTGATGATCCATTTTAAAAATGTTTCATCTGCAGCATCATATAAGAAGAAAGTTTGCATATATTAAAGAATCAGTAAATACCAGGCAGTGAATCTGAACACTTCACTTTTTGTATGCGGTGTGAATGTTAGTTGGCGCACATCCAGGTCTCAAATCCGTACATTAGGGTTCTCAAATTGTAACGCTTAAATGTGCGATAAGTTTTTTTTTATTCCGTTTTCCCTTAGCGGTAACTGACACCATAGTCCTCCGGGCAACTTGGCCAACCGAGAAGAAAACGGGTGCTGTCCCAACGGCGCAGTTGTGCTTCCAAGGACTCTTGTTAATCACCAATGCTTCAATGCTCCCACCGTCGGCGTGTTGTTTATTTCGCCCCGAACTCATTGCAGGACCAGATCTGGTGAATATTAACTACAAAATTATAAAAAGATCTCTCCTATGTTTACCTTGGACGTGTAGACTGTTGGCTTCTTTCAAGAGTGGCGGAGTGGAAGAGGAGTGATTTTCTCGGGCACCTAGATATTTAACACGCAGAAGTTTAGGCTATTTTTTGAGTTTGCATTGGGAATCCAGTGCGAACTTGATAGGACACCGCACGCGCGGATTCAACTAAACCTTAAGTGAAAATGTGATCGAATATGCACAGATGAACCACCCACTCCTATCATGCTAGACGCTAGAAGGCTCAGTCCATGTTTCTAACTAGTGAATTGCAATTTATGACAAACAGGTTAACCTGTTTCTACTTGGTTATGAAATGCGCAGTTGTAGGGGGCTGCTCTGTAAAAATAATGCGAAAATATTTCCTGTTTCTTGAGTGCGTGGACGGGAATTGTTGACACGAATAGTGGACAGAATTTCCGCACCTATTGTCAAAAGAGTAACATTGCCAGGACTCCGTTTTGAACTAGCGCCAGAACGAACAGGTCACCCTCCTAGGCCCACGCACGACAGCACAACTATTATCGCCGCAACTGGTCACGCCTCGTGTAAAACCACGACGCACACTCGCTTTATGCAGTAAACATTGTTGTCTTCAGCAAGATCCAACTGTAACACACTCTTGCGGTGTGCAGTGAACACATCACCTTCATGAAGTTCCATCTACGCCGTTCCTTCATTTATCTTAGGCGAATCACGCCATACATATACTCCATCTATTCGAGTGTGCAGAGGCCCGCTAGCGGAAATTTACGAATGAATGAATGAATGAATGAATGAATGAATGAATGAATGAATGAATGAATGAATGAATGAATGAATGAATGAATGAATGAATGGGAGAATTTACCAGGAGGCGTGACAGAATTCGCAATGTTTTGCATTACTTCCCCTGAGGAAACCTAAGTGTATTCTTTGAATTTTTTGTTGTGTTCATCACACCTGCAGTTGCTATAGAGCGCGTGTAGTCAATTTTCCTTTCTCTTTGTGCCGTCACGTCCGTACTGCTTTCGACATAGATATTCTCAAAATCTCACAAAATGGAGTCAGCTGTCCTGCTGCGAAAGAATTAGTTCCCTTAAATACTATTCAAGACTTCTCACATAACAAAATAACATTGCACTACAACGGGAGAGGCCGGGCGACGCCCTCAGTTGTACTAGAGAGCCCATCATAATCATAATCATTACCTGGTAAAAATGGGAAGCCTCAGTACCAATTCAATCCAATCAGTCCACTATAGAATAAGTGGCATCGTACAGTAACTTGCTGTTGTACTTGTTTTCTAGCGGCCCTATGGTCGCGTCTTTCATAGGAAGGTTTCGACCCATATAACTGAAGTCTGGCCGCTCAGAACAACGTTTTTCAATTTTGGTTTTACTGCTTTAATACTCTACAGGGGCCTGTTTTCGTACTTTGTGTTTTCGTCGTTTTCAAAAGGGTCGCTATCTCCCTGACCAAGAATAATCTGACTAGCGCAAACAACGAAACCGGAAGTGGCAGTGACGTGTTGTTCCGGTGTTTACGCCAATCACATGATTCGCGGTCAGGGAGATAACGACACTACTGAAAATGCCCCAAACTTGTCATACGGACCCAGTTGTCTTTTATGTACAATATACTCCTTCCAATTATCATAGCTACATTTTAGTCTTACCTTTGGAAACTCAAATAACCTCTAACTTTCTAATCCGCACTCCTTTCTTTCCTATCTACTTCGCCAGCGCCAAGAATAAGCATCATTATTTCAACACAATATATTTTGCCTCTGCATTTCGTGATTCCCTTAAGTAGCGTGCGCAAAAAAAAAAAGTGTTCAAATATTATCATTGTGTAATAAATCGTAAGATTATCTTCTGCCCCAATAAAACTGACCTGTTCATCCGAGCTTCTCTTACGTAAAAAGAGCCGCTTAGGTCTCGAAAGATTCATATGTGCGTCTTTCCTGAATCGAATCGCAATTAATTATCAGGCTCCTACTCGCATGGCTTCCCCTTACTAAACCCTATTTTAATCCTCGCGCACAGCTTAGGTCTTCTGCAGAGATAGGAAAAAGTGGATGGCACGGGATCTTCATCCGCTAAGCTCCAGGGCTCGAGAGGTTCACCGGTCTGCGTAATAGAAGCTCGCTGGTCCTCTTTGCCTTAAATCTGACAAACAGTCGAGGGTTGTTGCTTTGTAAGATACCATGCAGGTACCTTTCTGTCTCATGACTAAAATGTGGACATATGCCGAGAGGTGTTCCAAAAAAGAAAACATTATCAACACGCATAGTTTCATTGCTCTCGAGTGCAGAATCCAGACGTGCGTGGACGACGGTGTTTCAGCGGGACTAGCTTCAAATTATGAGAAAGACATTTTCCTGCCTTATAAGCATTCCTAAACTGTCATTTTGTTTTTACACCGTGTCATCTTTCTCCGTTATCTTGAATAAATTTACTTCTCATAAACATGTTGAAACCATCAACAGAACCAGAATAATTTCGATTTCGCCTTGAAAGCGCAGCATTAAGCACCGCAATATTAAGAATGAAACTTGATCTTGTCCAGAAGCCAGCTGCCCGTTTTGATTTAGGTAATTATAGTAGGAATCTAAGCCTTACAAGTGCTAAGCGAATCTTGGGGATGACAAGAGTTGAGTCATAGGAGAAAATGCCTCCGCTCTAAGTTATTACATAATATATTTCACGATTGCACTGGTAACAGCAAATTAAATTACCTTCAGCCTCCAAGATATGTATCGCAAAGAAGAGACCACCCGAAAATTATCCGACGATTTTAATGCAAAACTAATTATTTTAAACATTCTTTCTTTCCCAGAACGGTGGAGGAGTGGAATAATTTGCCACTTTCTGTGGGTTCTGTTTTATGTAAAGACGATTTCTTTTTAGCGCTGAACGCTAAAGGTTTTATTTTTTTTTCTAGTCACCTTCCTTGTTATTTATTTTAAAGCAATGTCTTAAAGCTTAGCTGTCCTGTGTGCCGCGATATTGAGGAGGAAAGTGTGCACTATTGTCATCTGGTCAAGAGGAACTTTGCTGCATGTACGATTTTATTTTGCTTGGATATATCCCCCCCCCCCCCCCCCCCCCCCCCCTACTGTAATGCCTAACGGTGCTGTGGGATTATGCATAAATAAATACCCTCTCCACATCACTGCGCCCGCGTTAGCGCGCCTTGTCCCAGGACAGCTTGGACCAAGCACAGCTTCGCCTTTAAAAAATATACATTATCGGGTGGTAGCTTCGAAAGTTGCAGAGTGGCAGTTTTATCTTAACGCATAGGGTAAGTACATGCAGAAAATCCTCGGTTAGGAGTAAACAATGTCGCGGCACCGACTAATGATTTTCCATTCTTGCAAGGCAGTTTTAGTGCTTGGTTTAAGCTTTTTGGGGGTCAACCTTGTTGAATCTAACTAAGCTCCTGAAAAAAAAAAATCGTTCCCGGAGTAAACATGCAAGAAAAATCGGCCTCGTGAGAAATGTACCTCTGGAAGAAAAAGCTCCAATTTGCAAAGTATACTGAAAAAATGTCCTCAAGCCAATACAATCAAACGTGCCATAACGTGGGCCTTCGCTTCATCTGGTCCCTCCAAGGTAGATTGCTCTCCTTGTCACGAACTTTTCCAGATTTTACTTTAAATCTTCTTTATAGGTGCAACTTGGAACTTTTTATTTTTTTCAGCTGTTTCTGTCGTCATTGTGCTATAACATGCTGATTACGTTTCCTTGTGAGGTATTGCAATTGAGTATGCTACAGAGCTTTTACCCGTCGGCTTGGAAGTAGTCAGACATTGAACTGATGCGAGGCCTTCATATTAAAATAACGATGGCAGCGAAAATAAAGGGCGAGGGCGAATGTGTCTCTGGATCGCTCTGTCCTCCACCGACATCCCTGGTCGAAGTGTTTATTAGTGTGATGTTTCATGACCTGACTTGTACTGCATGTTATCGGTATCAGTGTAATCTGGCGCTCAGGCACCTACCCTGTCAAAGAGCATTCGGCAATGCGCTTTTTTTGCAAGTAAAAAAGTTCGCTGACCACTGTTTTTGGTGGGCCGGACGCTTGGAAAGGTGCTTCAGGGTGGCCATGTTGAATGATCGAAGATTCGGCCTGCTTACGCTTTTAGCGCATCTCCACCACCACCGGATATGGGGTACGAGTTCTGCACTATCTCCACTGGAAGGATTCCGGGAGGTTCCAGCGATGCCTTATCTTGAGCGGTTGTCAAGTTCAACTACTCCGAGTAGTCAGTTTTACCTTCTGTGTCACACCAAACACTGTACAAAGCTAACCGGATGCCATTGAGTCGTAGGCTCTTTCAGCATGCGTTTTCTTCGTGCCTTCGCAGCACCAGTAAATGTGTCAGGCACACGGAGTAGCTAGATCCAAAATAACGATTACATTTATTTAAATGGTCAAGAAGACTCCAATAAAATTATTGATTTTTTCCTCACCGATTTCCGGAAAGATATATTCTTTAGGCCAATGTTTATCTTGAGAACATTTTTTTTCCAGAGGACCGCTTTCAGAGGACAAACATTTTTGCCAGGGCCTTATTTTGAGGAGTTTCTTTTTATGAGGACATTTTTACCTACTCCCCCGAAAATACGCTAAATTCTATCTGCTTCTGAAAGAGTGGCTGAGATCCGTGATCGAATGCAATTTATACCTGTGCAGCTCGGCTGTTACGCTCACGAAATGTACACATGTCGCTACGCACTATCGTCAACTGAAAAGGATGCTATCCGATCCTTTACATGAGCAAGAAATCACAAGCGCAAGAGCTACAGCATCCGGACGAGGTTTGCCGGCATTCCGTGAAGAAGAAAGAAAGAAAATAAGTGGAAGGTTCGTACAATTGAGCGCACAATCTACGCCGTGCGAAACAAACTGTGTACCAGATTAAACCTTGAAAAACAAACTGTGTACCAGATTAAAACTTGAAAAATATAAAAAAATGTTGAGGAGCGTGGAGAAGAATCTTTTCCAGAATCAACATCGTTGAGGCCAGGAAAGGTAGAATCAGATAACGAAATGTGAGGTTCTGTTCTTCACTTTTCGCAGTGCACTTCATTTGTAGGTTCAGCTCCACACGTGATGAAAACTTGGGTGGAACATGAGGCTTTTATTATTGGTAATTCAAAATAAATTGAGAATCCTTTCCAAACATGACCAGCTCCAGATAACAGTCACCTGTTTTGTGGACGCGATCGTCGCGAGGCTAAATTTTGGGGATATTAAAATAAAAGTTCTAGTTAATTAGGTTCTAGTAAAGACTGGTTTTGGGTAATCGGAACAGCAGGAACAGTGTTTTTGGGTGCAGCAAAATAGATTTAAAAAAATTTAAATTTACGATTTAGTGTTTAACATTAAACTTACGCTATAGGGTTTAACGTCCGAAAGCTACACAGGGTAAGGTATTCTATTCCCAAGAACACTTCCTTAACTCGTCATATTCGCACAAAGGACAGACAATCACGAATTGAATTCTTTTCTCAAAAGGGTGCTGGACTATAAAATCGTCATTCCCTTTCGAAGGCAATCTATTGTCGCGTGGAGCGTCTAAAACTATATTTCAACGGTAATAGTTGAAATATATTTCTTTGCAGACAAGGGCAATCAGGGTCAATAAAAAGTTCCGACAGTCGGAGTTCGTTTTCAGCTGGCCTTATGCTTCTTCGGGCTCATGGAGTGTTTGAAATGCCCTTAATTTCCATTTTTTGCAGAGTTTGGAGATAGGTGCTATGCGTTGATTCATGGCGCTCGTAAACAGAACTTTATTACACTAGAGCTATATGTCTCTTAAAGAGGATGTTTGCGATGTATTTCGAAACAGTATATTACTGGCAGCCTGGGTCAGTTCTAAGCGTTTGCGCCTTTGTGCGGAGAACTGTGTGAATGAAAAGCACCTAACGAAATTGTACTACCCTCGCTAAGATTCTTTGAAATATACAAAACAAAAAACAAAAATTGGTATCCAGAATATTTTTTGTTCCAAAATTTATATGCGATTCCGTACTATCCACGTTTCTGAACGTATACCACCCTATTTTGCGATTTACACTTGCTCACTCAAGGCTATCTTAAGACGATAAGCGATGACAAGATCTGCTTGCATCGAGAGACAGTAAATCCTTCATCTCACTTGGGTAAGAAAAGAATGAAAGGACGCTACGAGCCACTAAGGGGGGGGGGGGGGGGGGGTATTGTGCTTAAGACGTTGTGATAACGGACGGTAGCCCGGCCGATATTTTTTATGCCGCATTAAAAAGGTGGCGACGTCACTTGATGCCGTCGATGCAGAAACGGCAAATAGAAGCAACATTGAATTTCTGTATTCTTATATGCCCATATAAGCCGGGATTTGGTCGAAAGATTTAAACGTTGCGCCAAATGATTTATCCATCTATATTCGAACATGTGGTTACATGCGTCTTCACTCTGATTCAAACATCAAATGTTTCAATGCAGGAAAGAAATAATTACGGAATGTGCTCTGTTGCAACAGTGTGCTTTTAATACAAAAATGCTTCGAGTTGTAGATCCGTTGTTCTTGGACTTTTGGAACAGAAGTCAGACAGTGTACTCCGAGGCGAAGCTGGCACATTCGTAGGCATTGGTTGAAGAGAAGCTCTATATCAATATCGGATTTTGTCCCGTCAAGCCGTGTTGCCAAGCTAGTAGTTTTCCCGCTACATTTAGCATGGTTTGACCCTGTTTAGTGGGCTAAACTGCTGTATTATGGGGGCTAAAGTTTTTGCAATATTTAGGCCTTGATGGCTTGTTATTGGAGGTTTTAGTGGTCTTACAATGTTTGTTTAGAGTAGTGGAAGTTAGCATTTTGTTCATTTCTGCAAGCGAAAGTCGCTGGGATCGCAAGGTGGTGAATATTCGAACACGCCCAATAGGCCTTGAGCTGATTTGTGCCTCATTTATTTTTAACTGAATCGTTGAGTCTGCTGATGCCGTGCATGTTGTCTGGTGGACTGCGAGCTGTCAAGCATGTGGGAACCGTCAGGAAAGAGTGGCTGCAGGACCTTAAGTTTTGAGATGATATGTGTGCCAATCAACTTGAATGGAAGAAGCCCACACTCACCAGCTGCAACAGACGTGGAAACGGAGCTGCATTCTGAAAGGACGTGAACGAGCACTGGGATCTTTCCAACCAAAATATATTCTTCAAGCTGCACTAGATAGCTCCCTCAATACAGATGCTGCTCTTAGAGAACGAATAGTTTGGACACGTGTTCAGTTGACTGAACATTATAAAATATAAACGGGAAACTTATGTGAACAGACATGACGATCCCATCTTAATTATTTGAGCGGGATTCCCAAGCCACAGTAAATGCCGTTACAACCATGGATTGCTCGCCAATGTAAACCAAGCCATCAGCGCGATACAAATATGACTCACTCCATTAACTCAAGTGTGAATTTACAAGTTGACTGCCGTGTTTGAATCCTGTCTAGGACCGGTGATACGAGCGGACAATTACTCGCAGACTGCTCGGCAAACTAAGTCGAAGCAGTTGAAGGCTTTTTGGGAGCGAAATGCCTGCAGATAGCAGTTTGTAGCGATGAAGGAAAGACCCTTTTGAAAATTTGATTTAAACCATAATGGTACAGGTATGTCATCAGAGAATAAAGGCAATGTAGTGTGAAGTTTATAGTCAAAATAGAGAAAGCACTTACTGCTGTTTTTAAATTATTGCTTATAATGTTAAGTCAAAAATTGAATTTAGCGGGCTAAATAACTAACGATCATTAATAGACCCCTTGCATAAATTGTTTAGTAGGCTTTCTCACAATGCATCCTGCTCCAAATATGGCGTCATGGTTGTCCAGAAAAACAGCGGCATAGAGCTAAAATTGCATGTTACTGCTATATAGACATGTAATACGACGAGAAAAACTACGTGAAGATGTTCTTACGCATAAATTACACAAATGGTGGTCATAATATTTCAGAACATTGCTGGTCCGCCATTAATTGGAAATGCAGCATAAAGGTGAAGCTGACTTAACCTTTATGAAAGTGGTCTTTTGAAAAACCTAATGACAATAATTAACAATATTTATTTTTAATAATGAATTATTTATTGTTATTAAAAAGTTGTCAGTAATGCTGTAATAAGTTATTATTGACATGTGACGTCATTAATATTTGATGTCATACCATACGTAGCACTTGTAAATTGTCGTGAGAGTTTTTTTAGGTCCCCTTCAAAGTATTAGCGCTAATTTCTTCCTAAATCCTACCATACGTTTGAAAACTTCCCACATACAACCAATCCGCTGGTTTTAACAAAGAAAGCACTGCAAGTCGGCACGTCAGAGTAAAGTTGCTGAGAATGTCACGATGCTATGAGAAAGCCACGCGACGGAAGCGACGCCGTACCGCCATCTCACAGGAGCACTCTAAACGAACTTGCACCAAGGAACGCTACGCGACTGTTTCGAGCGACTGAGTACCGTTTATTCCCACACCTGCCGTAGCACTGTAACAGACTCGAGCCAACGAAAGAAAATTTCCACTATGCCCCACGAGCAAAAGCCCTGCAAGGGGCACGCGATGCACCGTGTGCCTCAGCAACACTCAGGCCTTCGCATTTCACCAGTGCAGTCTCTGCAGTGCACTCGGAACATTTGAAACGAAAAGCTTCACTAGGCTAGTGAACACCCCTAATCTCGACAATTCGCCATTTTGTTCGAATTGTGACGTACGCTTGACGTGTGCAGTAGGACGGTGCCAGGTTACGTAAGCACACAATCGGGTTACGCATTCTGAAGAAAAAGAGAAATAAAGTGACAGAAAAGAGTGCGCTGTCGTGTGCTGCTATATATTGGCCCCAAGTATGAAAAAACGACGGTGCTCCTGCAGGAGCCGATACGTTGCGGTGCATTCCGTGATTCGGAAGCCTCGGGTTGCAGTGAGGCGAGTGAATTATGTTGTGGCGTAGCGGTATTAGTGTGTCATGACATACTTGCGGTCGAACATTCCGCCTCAGCTGCGCACGGAAAGGCTGCGAGAGTTTCAGCTGAACAGCAAGAACGGCAATGGAATATTCGCAGTGGTGCAAAATGGGAGCAGAAAGTAGCATTGCTGTTCGTAAGCACCGATGACCTTTCACGTTCACTTTTCAGCGGTTTTTCAATGCAGGAACTAAAACGTTTAAGGACTTGGTCGTAAACAGAAGGAATCGACAGTTTCCAAAGTAGCTCCAGCACTGACGAAGAGGTGCCAGCGCAGCCGATAATGTCCATCTCTGAGGACAATGCTCGCAATCTCAAAGTATCAATTACTGTTGGGTACTGGCTGTGCTACCCACCTTTTTCGAAAAGCCTCCTTATGACCAGCTACCATCAGGTAACCAAGCCTGCTTAAATTTCTAACATATTGTGTTGGCTTGAGTTGTGTACAGCGCGGAAAGCAGCGCAGAGAGAGATGGAGGGAGAGAGAGAGAGAGTCTTCCACACACGCACACACGCGAAGTGGAAGGCATGCGCTGGGCCTAGCACCTAGTCGGTTAAATTTTCATGCACTGGCGCGCGAAAAGCTCTTGCGAAACGCTAAAGATGCCCGAGAAAGAGAACGAAACAGAAGAACAGAATAGCAGGAAGATTAATTAGGCGATTGTCAGGTTAGGGGGATAAACGGACAATAAGGAAAGAAAGCGAAAGATGACTGCAGAAATCATTGTATGAAGCTAGGGCGGCTCCGCGTGCGCGTATTCCTTACTGTCGAAACGGTAAAATGTAAATCAATAAAGGGAGATTATTCTCAGGCTGTATTAAAAAAAGCAATCAGCACAAAATGTCACTCAACTACATCATATGATTAGAGCGTACCGTTGTTATAACGTGCTCCGGAGTATTTATTTTTTTTGTCTAAAATATAAGCAAATGGTGAGCCCGCATGCGTATTAAAAGAAAACTTTATATATGAAACACGTCACATGTGGCAAGCAAACATATTCCATGAACATGGAACATGCATTCCTTTATTAAAATAGAATCTGTGAGAATTTTTGCTTGCTTTTCCCATCGTGGAAATGCTGTTCAATTCATTAATATTGCTGTGAGTGCATAGTGCAAGAGAAAAAAGGCAGTGTTTAGAGCCGACGTTTAAGAAAGGTTTTGGTGATCTCTCGCTGCCTGTCGCGCGAAGTCGCCTGCCTGTCGCCTGCACAGCCATCTAACCATATGACCCCTTACGTTGTACTCACGAACCGATCAGGCAGATAATTAGAAAGCATCGCAGTGCTGTCTGAAATTCATTATGGTTTGGTAGGCGCTGTTTAATACAGACAAAGAGAAGAAAACACGGGTCTGGTGCCTTTATTTCTCTTGTTTTCTTTGTCTCTGTGTTAAAGAGCGCCCACGAAACAATCATGAACAACCTACAACTCGTCCAACTTCCCTTCTGTTGCTCTCTGAAATGCCTCGTCTCGCGCAGATCAACCGCCTTGTTAGCGGGCCGCAACGCTGCGCTTGGCATCGACGACGCGGATCGATGTTTCTCTAGGAAAAGTATTTGCAACGTGAGGGTAGCTACGACCCTCGTGCGGCTGTTCATTTGCGTCATCATTATTAATGCGCTAAAAGATGACGCAGCTGGAAAGTTCCCTTATATCGTCGTTTCAGTGCTTTCTGCAATTACAACAAGATGTGTCAGCTTACTTCACCTACCCACCAAACTCTCTACCAAACTGCGGTGAGCTAACAGTCGCCTGCACTGCACGTCGAATTCGGCACGTTTTTTTCGCGGCCGTCTAAAGTAGTTGAAAATGCGGCGCCCAACTCTGGTTATTTACAGCATTGGCAGAACATCCTTTTCGTAATGAAACGTCACTTTGACGTCATCATTAAATGTTTATGCATGACGTATTTCCCGTCACACAACGTCAGCCAATCAGATTTCAGGTGTCGGCTTTTGACAGTGGGTGGTTCATTTCCCCCCATTCGTAACACAAGCGTAAGTGCTTCCCTTTCTATCATATATACCTCTGTTTTCCCTCCACAGTGACTTATATATACCCTCCATGCATCATGAATACCGCTGCTAAAAATCTGTTTTCATGCTCACGTCATTTTTACGTCACCGCTGAAAGCCACTTCGACACACCGAAATTTGGCGCCACAAATTTGAAACACGTGACAGTTCTGAGAACCAATCAGAGAAACAAAATTCCGAACGGCGCCCATGTGTGTCGAGAATACGGTCCCGGGTCTGGCGTGCGTCTGATAACTTTTACAGACAGCTGCGCATGCGCGAACTTGCCGAGTGAGCACCGGCGTGCGCTCGGCTTCCTCGTGATCACATCTTCTCGCTCTCGTTTCGCCCTTCGGCTGTGGTGCATCTGATAATGCTGCGAGGTAGCAGCGCTCGTAAAAGAAATGCAGACGCCTCGCCATGACAAAAGATCCCGAAGTGGTAGCTTGGAAATTGGCCCAGAGGCAGCCATTATACGAGAAGCTCGAGACCAAACGAGCTGCCGAAACGCCAGAAGAGCGGGTGGCTCGCCTCGCTAAACGACGGCAAAGGGATGTCGAACCGGCAACTAACGAAGACGCCGAACAGTTGTGCAGCAGAAAGAACGAGATGAATGAACAGGACAGGACGAAACGAGCGAATGAAACAATGAAGGAACGCATCGCTAAACGGCGACGGCAAGAGGCTCAAAGGCGGATATTACCCGCGCCTGCCACCAGTGTCAGCAGCCAACAGAGTGACGCCGACGACGCCATGGAAGATGAGACGAAGACTTGCCGATGTGCAGACTACACGTTGAAACTTTGTGAAAGTGCCAGTGCGACAAAGGTGTTTAGTACTGACTTTTTGTGACCTATTTCTTCGTGTGACTTTTGTGTGACTTTGTGCGATTTGGCCATGTGTGTGACGTTTGTGAAAGACTATGGCATCTACGGGATCTGAGACCGGTAAGTGACGCCATGCGCAGAATATTGAACTTAGCGTCTGAGCAATTGGGCCAAACTGCGATGTAATGTGTCTGCAACGTGCAGAGTGTCTTTAGCTAAAGAGAAAGCCCCTCTGTTCAGCGTTAGCAATGGGTATCGCTATCCGCCCAAGCCTCTAGGTTTACCAGTGTTGAACGACGTTGCTGAACGTTTGAGAACCACAAGTACAACCATGGAATAACCACAGGCTAAACCGCAAGCATCACTGAACCTTTTCGCTTCGGATATTCAGGCTTGACCTAAGCTAAAGCATAGCCAATTTGTTTTGGATTAGTAATTGAGTGAGGGCATATACGCGAACGAGGATCTGCAAGGGAAGGGGGCAGATGGGAGCCATTATCTTTGCGGCGTTCTAGTTTTACAAGCATAGGCTGTGTCCTTCCCCCATTGTTTTATCCACAAGATTAAGAGTGTGACTAGGGTAAAGATAGTAGTGTAAACATTTTTAGGTGCATAGATGGGTGCACTTATGCACTGTATTTGACCGCATATACAGTCAAACTGCACAAACAAATACAGTCTGTATGCGGCTGAAAGGTTTTGTACTTTTCTGACATTGAAAAGCTCACGCCGAGACCAAGCATAGCACACGTCTTGGCAAAAAAAGAAATCAGGCCACAGGAACTAAGGAGCGCGATGTCCTATGAAAGACGTTTATGAAAAAAAAAAAAAAAACAAAATTTGGAGGATGCTTAAGCTGCGCCTTTAAGAATGGAATGCGATAGCGTTATCGCGCCCCGTTCGCACCGTCTACTCATTTGCTTGTCGCGCTTTTGAGTGACTCAAAGACGTAGTTCACATGATACAACACTCGTTAACTTGTCCAAAGCATGACTGTTTGGTAACTGTTCAACGTGATTCGGGGACGTAGAAGCGCTGCCAGCCACCTTGCCGAAACGCGCGGGCCCCAAGTTGCAGTCGTAGTTCGTCGGCAACATCGTTGCCGATCCGAGCTGGCGCGATGAAGATCTCGGAGGCCATGCCCTGTCTATCTTATTCCTTGCGCCACACGCATGATGGCGCTACGTGCACGCCAAGTGAAGAGGAAGTACAGCGGAAAAGTAATTTGCCACTCGCTTAACTGCGTGTTCTGTAATTTTGTAATTTACATGCTCATAATTATTATTATACGCCAGAATACATTTCTTTAAGGGACATTTCTGAGACAGCACCGCAATCAATAGACGCGCCTTTGTCCATTTCAAACCACCTGACTGGCGTGGCGGAGTGGTTAGCGAGCTCGTCGCGCACCCCGGAGGCCCACGTTCAATTCCTCAAGTCGGCGATTTTTCGCTCACGGCCAACGCCGGACGACGCGGGACGGCGGCCGCCGACAGCGACACCGACTTTTCTGCGACACGGGACATTTAACGCTATCGTGTTAAAAAGTCATAAATTGCTATTTAGTCTGCATAGACTGCGTACAACTTGTTAAATAATTTCGTTTCGTGCAGTGAAGTGATCGTGGATTGATTATTCTCTCGGTTTCTCGGAGGCAATGACTGCGTCAGGAAGAGATGGATCGACGGCCCAATGCGTGCCATAATTATTACTCGCACGTAAAACTTGTGAGCAATTGTGCAACTTTTGTAATATGGCATTGCGGAGCGTGATTAAATCTGCACTGACAGCACGGGAAACAAAGCAGAACTCAATCGCATGATAGCCATTTTTTTTTTGGGATGGCAAAAGTGAAGATTACTGGCGGGAAATTTCAAGTTCAAGCTCAAGATAATTTTATTGCCGACGATGTAGAGGCCCCACCGCTCCCTCGGTAAGGCCTTAGGGGGCCTCCAAGGGAAAGGGAGCCCCGTAGGGGGACGTCTTTCGCAAAGCGTCCCGTGCCTGGAGCTTGCTGCTCCGGAGCCCCGCTCCGGAGGAGGGCATCCCAGGTTTCTTTCTCTCTGATTCCATCAATATGCCCGGGAGAATTGGGGCATTCCCAAATGAGATTATCCTGATTGGCTATTATCCCGCATTTGATTTGGTGCAGAATTTTGGAAGTTCCTCTCCCTTCCCGTGTAGATAAGATGAAATGAGTCGCGTTTGTAATTTTTTTCAGTCCCTGCACATGTTAGGTGTGAGAGACCTTGGTGCACCGACGATCTAAATTTGAAAACCCCGCCTTTACATGAACGTATTGCGTTAGATGAAACCAATGCCGGCGTCGCGAATCCGATCATGCTTTTTGTTTTCTTTTTATTAAAACCCTAGCTTTGGAGTAAGTGAGAAAAAACAAAACAAAAAGAAAACAACAACAACAACGGATGTGGACCCGCAAAGTGGAACGCTGCTTTAGAACGAACTTGTTCCGTCTTGTAGTGTCCTCGCGTCATCACAAATGTGTTACGCTTTGTTCAAGGCAAACAAATGTAATCATATTCTTTCAACACGGTCAGCGATCTAGTGAAATGGGAATGAAGACACTCGTCACAATTTACGTACCATATATCATGACTCACAGTGAGAAGTTTTCACCGACTAGCTCCTGAGGGGGAAAAAAAAAAAACACACCCTTTTCAGACTTGCATTCTAATAACCAGAAGACGATATGATGTGTAGTAAGAAGTTTACAAACAAAGCACAGTTATTGCTTTTTTGACCCATTAAATGCTTGAGGCGGGAAGTGGCAGTTTTTTAAGCGGCACTCAAACATTCTTGCATATAGCCTGGTACACAAACCGTGCTTCTGAATCTAAAAGAGCACCTGCCTCGCCTAGTTGAAGCATTGATGAAGCGAATAGAAAATAATCTCGACCAGAAAACCAATTTAGCAAGCCTTCGTTCGGTCCGCAACTTGCGTCACCGTTACTACACGTTATTATTATTCGAAGAATAGCTTCCATCTTGAACGTGTTTAGACTTCGAAATAGCTGAAACACAGACCTGCTTCATCTTTTTTGCCGGTTTCCTCAAGCAGGAAGGCTCACACACTTCCGCGACGCTTCAGTGTCTAGACGGACCAAAGGATAGGAGGGCGGAGGCAATAAGAGACAGGTCCCACTGCCGATACAAACATAGAGCGGCACCCTTCCTGTGTACCCTTCAAGGCGAAATTGATGGCGACAAGCGCAATTTGTAGGTGCCAGTCAAGCTTTAGGCGCTGCTCGCTTGTCGAAGGGAGGAACAAGTGTCCAACGAAATGGGAAGATTCGAGGAAGAAGAAAGAATCTATAAATCAATTAAGGAAAGCGGAATTTTCTTTTGGTATCCTGTTACTACGAACAGCAGGCCGCATAGCGTAGGTTTACTAGATGTGGCTGTTTTATACCGAATAGATTAGCGGTAGAGGAGACATGGTACTGATTTTGGATCAGATAATAAGCAATAAATTTTAGTTCCACATTGCCAAAGAAAGATCGCATCGCACAATAAATTTATGAACCTATTTTATGGTAGTCTTTGATGCTGGAACGAAAGCTTAGAAATTCAGTAAACGAAGGCTATTATTAATAAACATAAATACGAATGCGTGTTCTCCTAAGCTTGAAATTCTGTGTTGAAATCGCGTATTAGTATTGAAATTGGAAAGGAAGTTAGTTTTTCGCATTTTGTCGCCGGAATGAGGCCTGATTGCAAATTACACAAATTTCTGCCTGATATTGTCGCGAATTCTGCACTAGGCTAGTAAGCGGTGCATTTCGGGTAAGCGTCGCTAGTCACTACTGCGCATACGCCGTAACACTGGCAACCAGTTGATCCGAGCCAGAGTTGAAGAATAGGATGGAAAGAGATGGGAGGGAGGAGAAGAAGCTGGTGAAATGAAGCAAGAAGATTAGGAAGATGTCAAGAATCGCCGAATAGCCGATCACACAATACTCTCTGCCTCCAGTGCAACGACAACCAGAAAGTTCGACTCGGACTTTGTGAACAATCCGTTTGATAGCTTTTTTATTCGAGAAGTTTCCGTTAGACATAGTGAAAAGAAGCGGAGAGTAGGAGATAGTTATGACTGTAAACAGGTCTCTCAAATAATCGCATATAGCGTCCACTTCCTGTAGTCAGTCAAGGCCCCACCGCAGGCCTACTTTCCGTAGGTAGCACTGTCTCACGAATGCGACGCATATCTACGCTTAACAGAGTTGAGCCATCATTAATTTTTATATAACATCAACAAACAGAATCAATGCGAAAGAAAAGATCCTCTGATCTTTCATTATAATTTTTGAGACCAATAGAAATACACGCAGCCCATGTATGCATTTTTGTAACCGCCCGCCCATTTTTCCTTTGCGTAATATCGGAACAGCCTGTTCTGTGGTGCATTCTACTATTATTTGGATAGTTTGTGTGGGTTGTTAGGGTTGTTCCGTTCGTTTTAGTTCTTGCAAAACACATAAAACTACGTTTATATTGATAGCATGTTCTCTTGCTGACTATATAGATCCAGGTAAACGGATCGGGCATCGCTTCTTGAACCTTCTGTCTTCGTCAATGTCAGCTGTCCTCTTAGCGACTCGTTCACGGGGACCAGCCTATATGCGTCGTGCCAGCGCAGGCGCGGTGCGCATCCGTTTTTATCTTGCATCGGAAAAAGCTTAGAAGCCTCGTTCACAGAAAGGAGGGGACCACAGGGCGTATCATCAAAGATTCTCAGGCCCTTGAAAAGACGAAATTGTTGGGTCCCATAAAAACGTGCTTGCCTCAAAGACAGGCTGGATGCGATGTCTTCGGCGGAAAGTTGCCCTAAAAGCTGTGCAATAAAACGAATAAGTACGAATGGACGATGAGACATTGCTTTTTCCAGATAAAAACAAAATTCAGCTGTTCCGTATACCATCAAACACGCGTCTGTTATCGGAGTTTGAGGGCATCTCGCAATTTCGGCTCGGGCTTAGAAACCATCTCCTGTAGCCAACGCTCCTATCTCTTACATTGTTTCATTTATAGCGTTAGATGGCTTCTATTTTTATGCTTTTGTTTCTTAAATGGAAGCCGAAACAGCCAGACGCTGCCCACCAAAAGCCCAGACAAATCAAGAAAGGTTCTGTTCAGATGCGCAGCAGCGTTGGATGGGCGAGACGTTCATGTAATCCATAATATTATCACGTGGTGACAAGCTAAGAGAACAGCAGAACATGGTGACAAGATGAAAGATGATTTAATGGTTGGCCTAGCTCGAGGGCTTCTCTCGCGCCACTGCCTACCTCCTTCTTCGTAACACTTCCCGGGGCCACCGAGAGATCGTCCCAATCGGTTCGCTTGAAGTTGATGGTGACGTGACGGTGAGGATCTTCAAGGAAAGATGGCAGTGAACGACTTGCTTGCCACCACGATGTCTGATGCGTGGGTGATCCGCCTCCCCTGGAGCTGTTCAACCATCCGTCACCAGAGTCCACGGGGCCGATGGCTTGAGGTTACGTCGGGCGGCTTGGCCGGGGATTGCGTGTTCGTGTCCATCGGTTCCTTCGGGTCTTTCGGGTTCTTCGTCTCGGTTTTGGTTGGTCTGTGTGTTCTCCTTGTCTTAAGATCCGGGCTGGGGGCTGGGCAGTGGTAGTTGGCTGGGTCTGGGCTGGAAGGGCTGGGGCGAAGCTGCTCGGTGATGAACCTGGGCCCTCGGTCAATGGTCCCGGCTCACAGATGGCATCGATGCTCCAAGGCGAGGATGGGGATGACGTACGCCGCACCTCCAACCAAAATATTACGTGGTGACAAGCGAAGAGGACAGCACAACATGGCGATAGTGCGAAGGGTGATTTAATGGTTGGCCTAGCGCGAGGGCTCCTCTTGCGCCACTGCTTATCTTCTTATTCATAACAATATAAAGGCGGCATTTAATCTCCGTCTTAACAGTATGACACGAGAGCAGTCTGCGATCTACTCTAATCACACATATTGACACATGCCATTCATAGACGACGAAGATTTGAACGGGCGATTCGGAGAAGACGACGAAGCGAAACAGTGCTCCGCTTTCGTGCTGCCCTGACTGGCTGTTGGTGTTCTTCGGTGTCAGAGTGCCAGAGCGCCTTCTGTGTAACGTTACGTTACAAATCTGGTGGAGTAATTGCCAGGTATCGATCCAGTCCTGCACAATCAACCTGCCAATACGGAGCTTACCCCCGTAAATCAACGCCTCGGCCGCTACCAGGACGACGCATCCTCAGACGGCCGTCGAACCTGCTGCAATGACATCTGAGAGCAGGGTTCCCACCCACATCCTGTGTCATCAGCCGCGAACACCCCCATCCTTTCATGGCGACGTGTTCGAGGACGCCGAGGACTGGCTTGAGAACTACGAGCGAGTTGCTCGTTACAACGGGTGGACTGATGAGCGCAAGCTCCACAACGCGTACTTCGCCCTTGAAGAGTCTGTACGGACATGGTTTGAAAACCATGAGGCTGCCTTCCCATCCTGGGCAGCCTTCTGTCGTGATTTCAAAGCCACCTTTCCTAGCGCCGACCGCCGGGAGCGAGCAGAAGCTGCGCTACACTCGCGCAATCAGCGCCCGAACGAGAGCGTGCCTATGTTCTTTGAGGACATGACACGCCTTTTCAAGCGTGCAGACCCACAAATGCCTGAAGATAAGAAACTGCGTCACCTGATGCGGGGCGTTAAACAAGAACTTTTCGCGGAACTGGTGCGCAGTCCACCGCGCACTGTGGCGGAGTTTCTCAGCGAGGCAGCGACCATGGAGACAACGCTGCAACACCGAGCCCGTCAGTACAACCGTGACGTGAACATCATTGGGTCCGACGCACCTCCTGTGCATATCGGCAGCGACATGGACGCACTACGAAATCTCATCCGTTCTGTCGTGCGGGAGGAACTGCAAGCGCTCCGGATGCCTTGCAACACAACAGCTTTTCCTTCACTGGCTGAAGTCGTCCGGGACGAGGTGCGTATGGCAGCTCAGCAAGTTGGTGACGTTCCCCAGCAGCGCGTTCCCCACCAGACGATCGACGCGAGGCCCACCTACGCATCCGTCTTACGTAGGGCTCCCCCGCCGGACCATAGTATCAACGCCGCAGCTCCAGCAATGGAGCCGCAGTGTCCTCGCATGGAGGGCCTTGCATGGAGCCGCATGGGGCCTCACTACTCCCCTCCGCTAATCTACCAGCGACCCCGTCAAGTATGGCTGCCCCGGGACCGTCGCCCCCGGTGCTATCATTGCGGGGAAGCCAGTCACCTTTACCGGGCGTGCCCGTACCGCCGCGTCAACATGCGGGGTTTCGCCTCGGAGGAACTCCACCCTCGGAATGACGAACGGCCTACTGAGATTGCAAGCGACCTTGCAGCGCGACAGTACCCCGTCACGTCCGGTTACCAAGAGCGTCGGTCTACGTCCCCGACGAGCTACCGCTCGACAAGTCCCCACTCTTCCCGACGCCACTCCTCTCCCAGCCCTAGCCGGGAAAACTAATACCAGCGGCCTTCGGAGGCAGGGTCGCTGATGTCGGGAAATGTGAAGGTCCTCCGTCGTCGTCAGGCCGACCAGACGAGATTTCGCTTGTGTCAGGTAGCGACAGCATCCGGCATGCTACCTCCGATTTATGTGTAACGATTGATGGAGTGGATGTCACCGCGTTACTCGACACTGGTGCCGATTATTCAGTAATGAGCCGTGGTCTCGCCCGAGAATTGAAGAAAGTTTTGACACATTGGTCCGGCCCGAAAATTCGCACGGCGGGAAGCCACTTGATCGAACCTGCAGGCAAGTGCACAGCGCGGATCGGCATCCGTGGTTTTGTGTATGTCGGAGAATTTATCGTGCTTCCTGAGTGTTCGAAAGACTTGATCCTCGGTCTAGACTTCCTGCAGACCAACGGCGCTGTCATTGACCTGAAAGAAGCGCGTGTTTCCTTTTCGACGAAACGAGCCGTGGCTCGCATTGAAAACGAAGATCCGGGTCTCAACGTTTTGCGTATAGTCGACGATGACGTGAGGGTTCCGGCACGTTCTAGTGTGTTGGTTCTTGTAAAGCATGACTTATTCCACGATTACGAGGGCATCGCGGATGGGCACCTTCCGCTACTACTCGAGAAGGAATTAGCCGTTGCTCGAGGACTCGTACAACTCCAGAACAGTTGTGCTACTGTCCTCCTGACAAATTTTGCTAAGGAGATGCGGCATCTCGCCAAGGACACGGTTGTTGCCGTCCTTCACGATGTTACTGCCTTGCCTCATTTATGCACCACCGGAGCGAACCCTAAAGAGGAGGCCGCACCTTGTCATGCTCTGCAGACCGTTAAAATTAACCCCGACTTGAGGCCCGATCAGAGGAATCTTCTTTCGGCTCTTCTGAGCGATTTCGCAGACTGCTTCGCCACAGGCTCTAAGGTTGGTCGTACTCCTGTCGCCAAGCACCGAATCATCACCGATGAGACCACGTTACCAGTATGCCAGCGCCCGTACTGGGTTTCTCCTAAAGAACGTGACGCCATTAAAATGCAAGTGGATGAAATGCTTGCGGACGACGTGATCCAGCCTTCGACGAGCCGATGGGCATCGCCAGTGGTCCTTGTCAAAAAGAAAGATGGCACCTTGAGATTCTGTGTCGATTACCGAAAGTTAAATAACGTGACTAAAAAGGACGTCTATCCGCTGCCCAGGATTGATGATGCCCTCGACCGATTACGCGACGCCAGGTACTTCTCCTCATTTGACCTCAAAAGCGGATACTGGCAAATTGAGGTGGATCAGAGAGACCGAGAGAAGACTGCATTTGTGACGCCCGATGGCCTATACGAGTTTAAGGTGCTTCCGTTTGGTCTTTGCTCTGCACCGGCCACGTTCCAACGTATGATGGACACGGTTTTATCAGGTCTGAAGTGGCAGTCGTGCTTGGTGTACTTAGATGATGTCGTTATTTTCTCGCCTACTTTCGAGCAACACTTAGACCTGTTGCGCATCGTGCTTCAAGAACTCAAAGGCGCGCAACTAACGATCAAGCCTGAGAAATGCCACTTTGCTTTCAAGGAACTACGCTTTCTCGGCCATGTTGTGAGTGCACAGGGCGTTCTCTCTGATCCCGAGAAGACTACCGCAGTGTCAAATTTTCCACGCCCCACCGACAAAAAGGCACTTCGACGATTTCTAAGTCTTTGTTCATACCACCGACGCTTCGTCCAAGATTTTTCTAAGATAACTGAACCACTGACAGCACTAACCAGAGAAGGCATACCCTTCCTGTGGGGAGACGATCAAGAACAAGCCTTCCAGGAGCTTAGAAGCCGCCTACACAGACCCCCAATACTCGCCCATTTCGATGAAGACGCCGCAACCGACGTACATACTGATGCCAGCAACGTTGGCCTCGGCGCGATACTCATTCAGTGGCAAGGCGGAATAGAACGGGTTATCGCCTACGCGAGCCGAACACTCTCACAACCAGAGGCGAACTATTCGACAACGGAGAAGGAGTGCTTGCGGTAATCTGGGCCATCAGCAAGTTTCGACCATATTTGTATGGACGACCCTTCCGTATTGTCAGCGACCATCATTCCTTGTGCTGGCTGGCAAGCCTTAAAGACCCGTCTGGACGCTTAGCTCGTTGGAGCCTCCGTCTTCAAGAGTATGACGTCACTGTTGTGTATAAGTCGGGACATAAACACCAAGATGCGGATTGTTTGTCACGCGCGCCATTGGACTCCACTGCAGTGGAAAACGCCGACGATTTTCCCTTTATTGGGGCCATTACCCAATCACATATGGCTGACCTTCAACGCAAGGACCCGGAGCTGGCGCCGCTCATCGATTATCTGGAAGGACACGGTGGTAGAGTACCGCTTGTTTTTCGTCGCGGCTTGCAGTCATACGCTTTACGAAGTGGAGTTCTCTACAAGCGCAATTTTGAAAGACCAAAAGAGACATTTCTACTCGTAGTGCCTGCACACCTACGGCATGACATCTTAAGCGCTTGTCACGACGAACCGTCCTCCGGCCACTTGGGAGTTAGTCGTACGCTTGCAAGAATTCGGGAGAAATACTATTGGCCGAAATTATTACCTTCAGTGCGATCTTACGTAATATACTGCCGTGATTGTCAACGCCGAAAGACTCCACCCGTGAAACCAGCTGGATTTCTTCAGCCGATCGCTCCACCGAAAACTCCTTTCCAACAAGTGGGGATGGATCTTCTTGGTCCTTTCCCGAAGTCAAGTAATGGAAAGCGTTGGATTGCTGTCGCGACAGACTACTTGACCCGATATGCTGAGACCGCGTCGCTCACAAATGGAACTGCCACCGAAGTCGCAGAGTTTTTTTGTCTACGACATCGTGTTGCGTCATGGCGCTCCGGCTGTTATCATTACCGATCGCGGGGCAGCTTTTACGGCCCGCCTGACTAAGGCTGTATTGAACCTTACACACACTAGCCATAGACGGGCCACGGCATACTACCCACAAACTAATGGCTTGGTGGAACGGCTAAACAGAACTCTGGCCGACATGCTGTCTATGTACGTGGATATAGAGCATAAGACCTGGGATCAAATCCTCCCATATGCCACGTTCGCATATAATACGGCACTTCAGGAGACGACGCGGCTCACACCCTTCGAGCTTGTCTTCGGCCGTCGAGTGACCACTCCACTGGATACAATGCTGCCCGTATACACCGACGACGAAGATGAGCTTGACTAGGACATCGCTAGTTTTACCCAGCGTGCGGAAGAAGCACGGCAGCTGGCAAGGCAGCGCATATACCTACAACAGCAACTAGACGCTGACCGTTACAACAAGGGACGGCGCTTCGCTGCCTACGAGCCTGGAGACTATGTCTGGATTTGGACGCCCGTTCGTCATCGTGGGCTGTCTGAAAAATTGCTGCGCCGGTACTTCGGCCCATATCGTGTCCTCCGCCGCCTCAGCGACGTTACTTACGAAGTTGAATCCGCGACCCAAGATCCCTCAAGCCGCAGACGACGCAAGTTCACTGATGTTGTACACGTCGTCCGGATGAAACCCTACCACGATCGCCCCGCTGACTATTCTTGAGACTGATGGTGCCCCGTTTTGTGTTGTGGTATCCCACACCAACCTAGCATAACATCTGTCAACTCATCGCATCAAGCAGCATTTGCAGCATCGAGGCGATGCTGCCAAGAAGGGGGGCAATGACACATGCCATTCATAGACGACGAAGATTTGAACCGGCGATTCGGAGAAGACGACGAAGCGAAACAGTGCTCCGCTTTCGTGCTGCCCTGACTGGCTGTTGGTGTTCTTCGGTGTCAGAGTGCCAGAGCGCCTTCTGTGTAACGTTACAATATACTAATGAGCGTAGTCGTCAAACGCGATTACATGACAACGGCCCTACGAACTCCAATAAAGAGCTGCTTGTTCCCAAGTCATAGGTGCATGCCTTGCGTGGCGCTATTAGCGCGACTAAACGACATTTATCGAGCTTTGATAATTTAGGTAGTGATGATAGCGTTAAAGGTTTTGTTCTCCAGAAAATGCGGGGTCGGTGTTCTGGGCCGGATATTTTGAGCTTGCCACTGCTTGGCAGGTGTGGCAGGTTTCACGCCTGGGCACTGATAGATCGGCGAGTTTTGGGCGTCACTAGGCCACGTGACAGGGCCGAAGTAACAGCAGCGGCCATCAGACAGCTTTCTTGAGATGAGAGAGTGAGATCGCAATTTAAATCTCCGTGACCACTGGTCATACACGCTGCAATCCGTATCAATACCTGCAACCGCGCGCGGCCGTTGTGTACGCATTGATTGGTCCCAACTCTGCAGCTCTGTTTGCTGAATGGATGGATGGAATATAGGAGCGCCCCCCTTGAAACGGGGTGGTAGCAGTAGCTATCATGCTCATTTTTCTTCCTATATCTTAATTATTGTTTTAGATTGGTTAACTATACCATCATTCCATTTATTAAATATTTGTTTCTACATTACTAACATTATGTCATTTCTCTGCTTTTAAGCCACCATTATTTCAGTCGTTTTTTGCTAGCTTCACCTGCCGGTTTATTCACCCGGCCACTGGTATCTCTAAACCCCACAGCTTCAGGAACAGTGACTGCGCCTGCATCAACTTCCGAATGGATACCATTACATTCGAGTATAATATCATCAATTTTTTCACTGGAGTTACCACATACAGCACATGGGTCATCTTCATTGTTAAATTTCTTTTTGTAGCTGCGTGTTCTAAAGCACCCTGATCTAGCTTCAAAAAGTAGGGCACTGCCTCTTGAGTTCCCTAATGTGGAGCCATCTAGTGCCGTCAAGGTAACCTAGGTGTGTGCAGAGGAACGCGCGGTGGCGGATCACGGTGACAGGCCACGCTAAATTTTTTATATGCCTGCGTGGGTGCGGGAAAATGCATTTATATGGGCGTGTAATTATCGTTTTCATGGCCGACTCTAGCGCGAACGGTTTTACCTTGCTCCAAAATAGATAATGCAGTCTTAAAGCAAACAGAATAATAAAATAAATGAATTGAATACGGGTAAAATATATTCTTACGCTTAACATCGTGCTTTTGCGAATATTCAACAAAGCAAATAATTGTGCGAAGTAGAGTAATGGTAGTTGTAATCTTGGTGTTGGCAAGAGTAGGCTATCTTAAGAGCACGTTGCCTTAAGAATAGGCAACTTGCGTATTGCTATTACAGATAGAACATTTACAGAGCAACAACTAAGCAGGTGGGATGGGCTGTAGTGTTCGAATCGGGTATCAGCGCACGGTTTGTGAAACATGCATGCACACTGCAGCGCGGCGCAATCATGAAGAATATATGTGAGTCTTACGAACGACGCCACATGAATTCAGCGTGAGGCCGAGGTTTAATCCCTTCATAACGCACAGACTGACTGCAGCCACATTCTGTCGTGTGTCGAAACGAACCCACTCCTTATAACAGCAGTCGAAGAAAATCATAGCATGTCCTTCTAGTGAAGCATGCAAATTATGCCGAAAATATTAAAATAATTAATTTACATTCATATTTGGGTGTCTACATTGAAATCTTTCTAGAGGGCTGAGATGAGGTTAATAAAATACAATCCCTCAATAACAACTGCCAAAAATAATGCCACTAACAACAGCATCACTAATAACGGATAATGTTGCCGTTCTGCAAGGCTATATTCAGTTTTTGTGGAACATTTGGAATAGCTGTTAATCTCGTATTGAATTACACGTAGTTGTAGAACCTCTACAGACGCTGGCTCCAAACGTCATTTTGTATCGTCACTCTATGATAGTGTTACTTGGCGGTAATCCTTGGTCGCGCTCCAGAGGATGATGAAGTGCGACAGCCAGCACATAGTTCATTTTGGATACATCGATTGTTGTATTGACTACCACTGGCTGTGCTTCTGGTAGTTGCTTGAAGTGGGCTATAAAATAACCACAGCTCATAGCGTCTTGGCAAGATAAGTGGCAGTTGACGAATGTGATATCCAGGAGGAAACAATGGTCGTTCCAGCAGGAAAACCTAACAAACGGAGTATCCGGCTAGGTTTTCGACAAGTCACGCAGTAGGGTCCCATTAAACGGGATTCAGACAAAATTTCGGTGCCCACTGGCTATGCCAGATGGCGCCACTGGTCTGATAAGAGGCCACTTGCTATCCTTTGCGCCCGGCGAGAAACGTTCTCAATCTAACCATCTTGTATTTTCGCAACGTTATTTTTGGATTTAGTACATAAAAAGACTATTCATGATTAGTACTTCTTCACCTTAGATTATTTTGAACTTACATTTACTGCACAGCAGACTAGAACTTCTGAAACTGTTTTGACAGTAACAGTGCCTTCTTGTGTCGTCCATCTGTCTTAGTGGACGGAACGGTGATGGAAATTTAGAGCTAAAAATGTAGCCGTTGTATTCGTTCCTGCTTTAATGATAAAGTATATCTTGATGTGCTGCTTACTTGTGTTTCTATAGGTTGCCCTTAAGCATCGTACTCCCACCGGAGGGCGACGTGCGAACAGATGCCTCATACTTTCACAATGTAGTTTTGGATGTATTTGGATATTTTTAACGGAGGACGACATGATAGGCGCATTTTCATATCGAAATACTACTGTTAAAAGTTTCCTTTTCATGTATTACATCGGGCGCTATAACCATAATACAGACACGAGCAGGCTCTGGCGTCCACGTGTGCCTCCTGTAGATCCAGAAGCAATGTTGTTCTAGAAATTTAGGAGCATGCTAGGACTGTTAGCTCCACATCATGCACATGTTGTAAATCCTGTATGCGCTATGAGTTATGCTACATAATGCATGATTTATTGGCTTTGAAGGCGGCATAGGTTGTACTAGTAGAGCATATTTGGAGGTTCTGCTCGCTGCACTTAACAAAATATATCTAGAAACTGGAAATGATTTTTAATTGCTATGTGATATGATCCGCAAGCTTTGTTAGTTGCAAAAACTGTATGTGCCGTGTGGCCTGTACAGGCTCTTGAAAAAAGCATGCCTAGGTGGGTTTAGAGATAGCTTGGTGATCGCAGGGGGAGTAAAATGTGGAGACATTATCAGACGTTAAGACCCTACTGTGCTTGTTTAAGCGCTGTGAGGGGTTTTGTTTAGTGCTCACGGAAGTGCATGGAGTAGGGATCAATTGGAGTAGGGAGAAAACTTTACTATCAGAAGATCTGGAGCACTGGGAAAGCAATACTAGCTACATTGTGGACCTCGTTAGGAAACCCCGAGGGCTCTAAACTCTTATTGAAGAATTTACTTAAACGCTGCTCTAGTTACAGGGGATGAACATACTTTGCTGCATAGACAAAAGTGTATATGTTATCTCAGCGTCGTAAGTTTACTTTAAGCGCCATAAAATGCGATCACTGCCGCTTTGTTCTCAATGTTTGTTTATGTTACAGGCGGTAAAACGGCATGCGTCGATATCGTCTTTCACACCCACAGTAAACTCTATTCCTTGCACAAAGCAAATGCTCCGAGCTGGTCTAAACAGAGATGCGACGCCCACTTTCTAAGCGGTCGAGTGGCAGCGCGGAGTAAATGGACGCCATCGCTAATGCTCCGGGCTTCGTACACAAGCTCAGATTTCTCCTCGATTAGCTGAACGCGCTAATGCGATGACCACACAAGAAGCCGTCGGCTTCCGGTGCCAGACTTTATCGAAATAACAACGCATTCGCTTGCGGCATAAATAACTATGCCGCCACAATAGACGCAGTCATTCGGTTTCACCCTTACTTCATTGATTATTTTTTTTTTCGTTTATTCTGACTCCGCAGCTGTCACCTTTGCTATAAGGAAGAAAACAAAATAATAAATAGCGTTGAAAATTGCTGTACGCATCAATAATTCGCAGCCATTCTATTTACTTGGTGAGCGAAGCAGCCTTGTACACAGACCATCTCTTCTGAGGCGGTAATAAATTTCACGGACGACAGACCCTGGCAGATTAGGAAGCTGTGTTATTGCAGTTCAACACCTCCTCATTAGGGAACCACCCGAGACGCATTGCCGTGGATGTGGGTGCGCTGGAAAGAAAAAAAACCGCAAAGAGAATTTACTCTTGTTCCCTCTCTAGAGGCTTTTTGGTACTTTATCAACTTTTTCGTTTAGCTAAAGCATATCTCAAAAGGCATGTATTCGATTACGAGATGTGGGGAAGTACGGCAGCCCTCTGGTATGTTGCCCAGCCTATAATCAAAGAAAGAATTGGAAGGAGACACAAAATCGCAAGATTGCGGTTAAGCATGCTTATGAGCGGAAATGGCAAAATACACTTTGTAGGAGTGTTCTCACGAACTGAATCCTCATTTTCATCCCTACAATATCAAAGTGATCACTAGCGCTACTATCATCATTATCAAGTAAATTGACCGCACCGTCATTGTTATTATTTCTAACAGCAGCGTCATTATCATCGTTACTATTATCATTATCGCGAACTTAGAGAGGGAGAGAGAGAGAGAGAGAGATAGATAGAGAGAGAGAGAGAGACTCTTTAATGGAAAAACAGAATTTTGCCGGCGTTTAGATTTTGCTGGCATGCTACTCTGTGTAAGAAGGGGAATTTGAGAGGGAAAGATTAAAAAAGAATGGATCTTTTTCAATCTTTCGTCAATGACGATCACTTCGGTGTGGACTATAAAGCCTGGCTCTTAAGGCATCAGCTGTTTTAGGTCCTTGTCCTCAAATGAATACTTGTGCAGCTAAGAAAAAAAGAAGGAAGCCCGGCATGGAGTAGCGGTTAGTGCACTCGCTTGGGAATTGGGGGATAGTGGCTGAATTGCCGGTGGAGAGATTTTGTTCCCTTAAATTTCAAGTGCTAACGCCCCGGCAGAGTAAGGCCGTTTCCCTTAGCAAATCTCTGTTGATTACTGGGTAGGGCTAGATACCGAGGGAGAAGTGTTGGTAAGATCTACCAATTTATTCGGCGTGGTATACAAACATTCGAGCGGCATAACGTGATCAGAGTCTTAAGATTTACCTTCATTATGCGCTTTATTGGGCAATACTTTTAAACAGTTTATAAAACGTCTTACTGCATTCTATTAGCATTGTCTTGAAAGAGCAGATCTTTTTGCCGAATTAAAAGTCGCTGTTTTAGCGAAAACGCTTTGAAAAAAAAAAAAAAATTGAGACGATTAGACAGCAAGCAGCCATTTTTATTAAAAAATTGTTGTTTTAATAACTCCAAACCTGTTTATGAACGATAAATCCGTTACCCTTGCTCACCCTTGTGTAGGCTCAACTATCATTGAATGAAGTCAAGGGCGTAAGCCATCGGCTCCTGTCTCAGTTACAGCTACCGCTTTGACCTTCGCTCGCTTCCGTGCATGATAAGCTTTTTGGAAGCGGGATAGTCTCCGTTGAAGGTGCGACAGAAGTCTCCTATGCAGCAGCTTCAGTCTACGGTCCCTCCTTCTTAAGCGAGACAGCTTCACTCTACTTTTTAGCGAGCGGATAGACACGTGGTTCGTCACATGACCACAGCTGGCGAGACAGGGTTCGGCGCGCGGCGCAGCGCTAGCAGCTGTGGCAAGTCGCGTGGTTTGATTTTACGATACAGCCCCGGTGCTCCTGCGGCTTGAAGCTGAAATTATCTGTATCAGTGACCTTAGCGAAATATGACGCAATGAAAATTTTCGGTCCGACACCTACCTCTCCTGCGCACGAGCAATATACTATAGCTATTTAGACTGATTTTTGCCTAAAGTTGAAGGAGTGTGAAACTGGCATTCCAGAAATAAAATGCTCTTTGCTTCCTACTTTGGTTATTCCACGAAAGTAGAAAATATTTTTGTATGCAGCGGAGACGCATTAGCGTCGGCGTATACCGGTTTACCTGTACTTACCTGTACTCACATATGGGGCTGAAACGTGGAGGCTAACAAAGAGAGTTCTACTTAAGTTCAGGACAACCCAGAGGGCTATGGAACGAAAAATGGTAGGGGTAACATTAAGAGATAGGAAGCGTGCAGAGTGGGTCAGAGAAATAACTCAAGATACCGACATTCTAGTGAAAATTAAGAAGAAGAAATGGACATGGGCAGGACATGTAGTGCGAAGAGAGGATAACCGATGGTCGCTTATGGTAACAAACTGGATTCCTAGGGAAGGAAAGCGTAGCGTGGGCGGCAGAAAGTTAGGTGGGCGGATGAGGTTAAGAAGTTCGCAGGGGTGAAGCGGATGCAGCTAGCACAGAGCCGGGTTAATTGGAGAAATATTGGAGAGGCCTTCGCCTTGCAGCGGGTATAGTAAGGCTGATGATGATGATGATAATACCGGTTTGTAGATGGCTCTTGTGCGCAAGGTAGGATCGAGGTGGTAGGGCAATATGTTGCCACTGCTCATGCATAGGAGCCATTCGGTAAACAGGCGAAAGCGTTAATAGTTAGTCTCCGTTACGGTAAATCGCTCTAAGGTCAGTCAGTGAACAGTGAGGGTAACCCAGCCCGTGGCGCGGTGCGCGGAACTCAGTTAAGGTTTCCCTTTATCACCTAGCTCGATGCAATCAGTCTGCCATTGCTTAAGTTAGTAGGTTTTTGAGTTCTTAATCTTGCCCGTATATCTGGTGCAGCTTGGAAAAGCGATTATCTGTGGTTCGTCCACTTAGGTCATAGTTTTGAGCGCTGAATTTTGTTCTTCTATCGCAGTCGATTGTAGGCTTAATTAGACAAAGAACTGTTATAATGATAACTTCAAGAGTATCAGGCGATGATTCCTTAGGCTTTAGAATAAACTTATATCCTCATCATGTGATTTTCTCATATCCTCAAGAGTATCAGCCGATAATTCCTTGGGTTTTAGAATACATTTATTATCTCCTCATCCTGTGACCTTCGCTGGTTTGTTGCGTTAAATCATGCTCATTTTGGTAGCCAGTTTGCTTTCACGTACTAATTTGCCAGTTCTCCGCACAAAACTTTGGAAGTCGTCTTCTTCACCTCCTCATCTTCTCTGACAAGTTGTCCTAAAAATTCAATTAGATCTCCTTTACTGATATAAAGGCTTAAATAGAAACAATAAAATACTAGTAAACTTGGCAAAACTTCAAAAATCAAAGCTGGTGGAAGGAAAACGTAATGTTAAAATTATGCTTCGATATGTGTAAGAGTGCCAAGCCCAGCAACACTGCTGCTTATTTCTTATAATTTTAAACGCCCAGTTAGGCTTCTGGAATCAGAGGGAATCACGTAAAAGCACAGCACTTATCGGGAAACACCAGAAATGGGCGACATACGTGCTTTGAAGGCGTAAACTTAAACATTATACAACTTGTGTACGGAACACAGAGAAAACGGAAACTGTTTACTGACCCTTTCTCAGCATAAATATCAGTCTACTACTATGTTCATATTTATGGGAGGCTTGTGCAAAAAGTGGCATTGTCGTACAAAATAGTCCCTTCAAGGCATGGAGCTCGTAATTGTACATGGCGGTGCTTGCGAGCTGATGGCGGCCATAAAGGCGACGCATCTAAATCTGGATCTGAACACCACGGGCTACAAGAAAAGGAACCGCCATGCAAGCTTGCTCAAGCTGTCAAAAAAAAAAAAAAGAAGAAAAACGTGACAGTTGTCGTCTTTGGGCCATCCTTGACTGCATGGAGTGTCCCCTTTGCATGAGCATGGTTTAAGAGAATCTCTAGCAAAGCAATATTTTGCATGACAATTTTACAAATACGTGCTCTACACTAAGCCATTTACACTCTTCTTTATTGCTTCCTTTCAATTTTTTCCAGAGGAATGGGGGATAATCCGCCTGGTACACTGTATACATAAAGCACTGAAATACCTTTGGGTGAAGTTTATTTCTCTTGGAGAAAGCATGCATATATAGCCGGCTTCAAAGGCGCCGCCTTTCTTGGCCTCTTTACGACATCACTTCCGGCAACAGTAAATATTTTGGCATGATACTGCTAAGTTTTACAAATGAGCTAATACTTGCGATTTTAAGGGCTCGGCTTACTGATTTTACTATTAGATTCTTGTTTAAAAAAATATCTGCGGTTTAAAACAATGAAAAAACTCAAGCAAGTATTTTCCAGACTGAGAATGTGAAAGTAAACCTCGAAATTGAAAAGCTTTTGGATGACGAGCAAGTAAGCATTTTCGATGAAATTAAGGCACTTGACGCAAATATTTCGGCGCCTTACGCCGGGGGGACGACGCATGTAGATGATCTAAATACAGAAGTCCTGCATGCGGGCTAAGTGGTGATAAGATACTCTGAATTTCTGGTACTGTACAGTTGATCACACACACAACAGAGAGCAAAAAAACAACAACAAAAAGACATCCCCACCGGTGATAAACTGTGCAGCGATAGAAGTTCGAAGGATGATATATGCAACAAGCCTAATCAGGTTTGTAATCGAGATGCAGATACCGGCGCTTCTTGAAATCAGCAAAGCGCTTAATTGGTAACGCCATAGGTTTGTTGATATTACTAATCAGTCGATATTGTCGACCATAAACCCTGACTGCTCATTGGAGGGTCAAATTCTAAAGTTAAAGCTCAGCTACTTTGGTCATCTGATGAGAAGAGAGGAGTCGCTGGAGAAAGATTTGATGTTGGGAAAGGTTGAGGGTCGCCGGAGAAGGGGTAGGCAGCGAACGCGATGGTTAGATGGCATTCTCGAGGCATTGCAGATGAAGCTATGTGATGTTAGGAAGATAGTGAGAGACCGGAAAGCGTGGCGTGACATGGTCTATAGGGTCACGAAAAGTCGGACACGACTGAACGACTGAACTGACTGAACTGACATCGAAAAAAAACAGCCTAAACTCTGCCAGAACAGCGCCGCAAATATTTCATGTCATGCATATACTTAAATTCTGTCACTGTAAACTTCTTTACAGAGCGTCTCTTTACTATTTTCGTCTCACGTGCGCATATCATCGATGATTTCAGTTTCCATCCGGTTGGCGTTAGGAAAAAAGAACGAAGACACACGCTTCACGCAAGCCTGAATTAGGAAAATAAAACCTGTTAGCATGCCACACAGGGATTGCATGATGTTAGGTTGCACCAAACCAAGAGCTAAGCGGCAGGTTGCCTGGGAAAAGGAAGCAAACAAAATGCCGCAATAAAGTAATGCACACATCGAAGAATGGAAATCATGCCAACATCAGAAACTCTGCCTCGAAGTAATTCTTGTCGTTTACACACTGGACAGAAAGACTTAAAGCACTATTTTCTACTTACAGAGAACGACAAATCTGTATGTAAATTGTGTGGTGATTAGCTCACCGTAAGCCACATTCTAATCACATATGCGTGAACTTGAAGACCTGAGGAAAAATAGTTTACTTAATTTTACATACAAAGCATCCCATTTCACCCATTACTGCTCTTAGGCGAACGAAAATTTGCGGAATTTCGAATGTTTTTACGTCTCTGAATTTTTTTTATGCCAATAAAGGTACCACGAAATATAGCCACTTAAAGGGCAACTCCGGAGTTTTTTTGACATTCGAATATTCTAATAAAAATTTTACTGTAGATTCTCCTTTCCGTCCTGACGCATTCTACAAAAATTGGGCGCCGTACGATAATCCGTTCGCGCGCAACACGACTTTAAAATATGCTGTTTTTATGGCTTAAATTGAGACTATTTCTGCCGGCAACACTGAGTTTGTGACGTCACAAACAGTATACCGGCGTTACTTTCCACTTGTCGCATGATTAGGAAATTGTGAGGCTTATATTGAACTACCTCAGACATTTTATGCAATGCTTCATGATTTCCATGCTTTATTTTCACCATCCAACGCACGTACGAGTGTTTCTTTAATACTGAGTGTGACGTCACCATTTCATCACCTGGGACGTCATTTCTGGCCGTGAAATCAGTTTAGGTTTCGATTGGCTGTTCTTTCTTTTTAAAAATACTTCTAATTGGAATTTCGAAAAACGGTTTTTTATGTTCGAGTCAGGACGTGCCGAGGATTTTAATTCAACCAAAAGCACAGAATGATGGAAAAACCACCGGAGTTGACCTTTAACAACCATACACATGTGTGCTTTTGTATATTATTGTTTTTTAGGAGGCATGACTAAAAGCAACAATGTACTATTTTAATAATTTGATTTGTTGCTCATATGACAAACCACCAAGCATGCTGCGGCCGCAAGACATCGTGTTGCGCGTCTTGCCATCATGTCAGGTAGACGATGACGTAAACGTCTAAGCGAAAAATACCATAGCGCCTGACGCTGCACGAACAGCGGTAGGTCACAGGACGTTGAGGTACAAAAGGAGTAAAAAAGGAAAATAAAACAAAAAGGAAAGAAAAACTTTCTGTTTCAATAAGGGTTACGCGCTAAAAAGAAAATGACAGCGATTCCAAAGGCGGGTTTTCCTTTCCGTTCACTGAACAGTTTGTATTGAAAAGGGTGGGCCAGACCTTGCAGAACGAAGGAGCTGAAAGATAAGAACTTCGTAGTGTCAGGTTAGAGAAGCTTCAGTGAAGAAAGGCCAGAGAGTGAGAAAAGGCAATTTCCGTCTCCCATGAAAGTCACAGCCGCTCTTGGTATATAGTGACTGCATAAGCAATGAGGGGATCGCCAACCTCGAATTTAGAAGTCAGTTATTCGAGGGTGAATGAAGGGTGGCCAGGTATTCATGGCACTGTGCAGCCACACATATGGAGGTTTTGTAACACGTAAATGCGGTTACAGTGCGTTGCATTGTCAAGCAGAGATGATACACAAAGCGGGGTGCATAAATAAGGTTCTGTTCTATCTGGATTTTCTGCCTCGAATCTCCGTGCCTGTGTTTCTTCTCTTTCTCTCCTCTTTGCTTATTATATTCAGGGTGCATGCTCTTTGGTATTTTTTTTTTAATTATAGGTACTGTAAGCCTTTACAGGCTCATACAGGAGGGGGACACGAAAAGCAAAATTACAGAGCAAAGAAGGAAATGGAAGTGGAACAGCGTAGGAAGCAATCCACACTACAATTGAAAACAAAAAAAAAAACAAAACAAAAAACAACGACAGTGGGGGGATATGGATCCGTTTCCGGTCCTCCCCTCTCGTTTCCTCTGGCTTGTCCCAGTATTCCTTCGGTTGTATACCTATTTCCATCAATATGTTCCTTTCACCGTTAGTTTTCTGTAGCCTTCTTTGTTGTGTAGCTAGTGTTACCTCAATTATTTCATCTAATGTGTTGTGTATTCCCGGCATCATTAGCCTGTCCGTGGAGGAACTTGCCGGAAGGGGTAGGGCTCTTTTAATGCATTTTCTGATCATGCTATTGATCCTATATTTTTCGGCCTTTTTCAGGTCTAAATATGGCATGGCATACCCTATCCTGCTTATTACGAAAAATTGTATAAGCCTTAATAGGTTACTTTCCATAAGGCCTCCTTTTTATTGGCTATTATCCTTATAAGGTTTGTCGTTTGTAGGACCTGTCCTTCCAGTTTATTCATCATTTCTTCGTTGTATGTGTTTGTTTGGAGGATGATTCCTAGCACCCTGCTCTACTTTCGACATCGCTTGTCCTTACACTTGCTCTTTTTGCCTTAGGTGTTTCGGACTGTATATAAACAATTCCAATTTTTCTGAAGAGCATTTCATGCCCCTCTCTTTTGCATATTGTACAGTGTTGTTTGACGCCTCTTGCAATTTGTGTTAGATTTCAGCAGTTTTATGTCTTCTATTTTCCTTAGCTTTTCTGGGAGTCCACACATGGCTATGTTGAAAAGTGTGGGCGATAGCACCGCTTCTTGTGGTGTGCCCTTGTTCAGCCACATCGCACAACACAGGGCTGCCTCGCAGCCTCTGACTCCTCCTCCAAATACATCATAACCGACTCGCGAGGGGCTTGTCGGAACGTCCAGCAATGGTGGACTGCTCCTCTAGCTTACCGCATATACAAAAATTGCAGTCGAGATTCGGATCCCGCGTACCGATCTCTCGTTTGGGCTCCAGGTCACCAAGGTCGCCAAGGGAATGAGGCAGCCGACGCCGCCGCCCGCGCGCTTTCTCTCCGGGCATTTCCCACGGGACCCGACGCGGACCGGGATTTTGATTTCAGCCCAGTGTACAAATTTAAAGAAATATGTGAATATTACAGATCTACGCACCAAACTCTTCCCACCCCGTGCAAAGGGCTGGGGAAGGCTAACGAGCGGGTGCTCCTGCGCCTGCTCACCAATACAATGTTGTGCCCGGCTATTCTAAAACATTTTGATCCGCAATTCGACGGGCTGTGCTCGCACTGTGGGGAGGTGTCTGACATCTACCACATGGTGTGGGCCTGCCAGAAAACCCCATCTTTGCCCCCTATCCCCAACCCCACCCGAGAGAACTGGGAGGCGACCTTGTCCGGCTGCTGCACCCTAGAGGCCCAAAAGGTCTTAACGCAGCGCGCCCGGGCTGCGGCAAACGCCAATGGAGTGCCTGTCTAGGCATCCCACCTAGTGTACATACCTATATGTATTATAATAATAAATGTTTTCACCACCACCACCACCTCCGTTTATTAATTGATTCATAGGAAAGGAAGGGCGCAGTATCTGTCACACTTGTTTTGTGTACACCATGACCGCGCCGGAAGGGAATGGAGGAAGGTGTGAGTGAATGCGCGAAGAGCGGTGCTGGTGGTGGTGAGAAACTGTATTTAGTGGAGCCGGGAAATACTTGTTACAAGGGCTGGGCCGGCTCCTGATCACGGGTGGTGGCCGGGAGGCCATGCCTGACGGCGACCGCTTCAGCCCAGTCGACCAGTCTCCTTTGTGAAGCCGGTTCTGAGCTGGGAGACCGTGATCTCCCAAGCCTCGTTGTCCGTAAGGCCCCATTCGGCCGGTGGTTGAAACTCCGGGCATCTGAACATATGTTAGAATGTAGCTCTCGGGCGTCGCAGAGAGGAAATTCGAATTGATGAGTAGAGGGGGAGAAGTGCCAGTAGTGCTGGGGAGGGAAAGGTGCTGGCTTGAAGATGTCTTCATGTTATTTGTGGTGATTAGTTAAGGATAGGTGTAGGATAGGGTAGTAAAGTCTATGAGACCGATAGTGTAGTGTAATGTCGTTGTAGGTGATCAGCCGATCTCTGGCGCTGCCTAGGTCCTCGGTATCTGTTACTCGGTCGACGTATGCTCGAGCAGCAGAATGGGCCGCTTTGTTACCGGGGCTGCCCGAATGGGCTGGTACCCAGACAAGTTCTATGGGTCGGGGTGTTTGAACGTTGGTAGTTAAGATTTTGTGAGAGGCAGCATGTAGCTGTGGCCTCGGGCGAAATTTTGCATGGCAGTTTTAGAATCGCTCAGGATAAAAAAAACTGATTTATTTATAGGAAGGGAAAGGCGCGGTAACTGTCTCACTTGTTTTTCTGTGGACACCGCAACCGCGCCGTAAGGGAAGGGAGGAAGATGGGAGTGAAAGTGGAAAGAGAGAAAGAGGAGCCGTAGTGGAGGGCTACGGAGTAATTTCGACCACCTGGGGATCTTTAACGTGCGTTGACATCGCACAGCACACGACGCCTCTTAGGGTGGCAGTGGAAGAGACTATCGCGATGGCTATAGCGGATTCTTCCGCTTCTACGGACGTCCGGGAAATGATAGAGGCTGATGTGATGTGTTCGAAGCGGCTGGATACCGCGCATATCGCATAAGCTGAGCGGTGTGGATATTCTGCGGCGTCCACGTAAACCGTGTCGCGTTCGTTCGAATGTCCTCTCTGTTGGCCGCCATCGAATTTTTGTCTGTTGCAGGCCGTTATTGCACCCGCCACCGCTTAGGTGGTGGAAGAGGGCTGTTGCTACTTGCGTTTTTGTCTCCCTCTTGTTTTTCTTTCTTCTCTACTTTCTCTGTTATGCCCGCACGAGGCAGCGGAGGCTGCGTTTCGATGGAGGCGAAACGAAGAGGGGTCCGTGTGCTGTGCGATGTCAGCGCACGTTAAAGATCCCCAGGTGGTCGAAATTACTCCGTAGCGCCCTCCACTACGGCTCCTCTTTCTCTCTTTCCACTTTCACTCCCACCTTCCTCCCTTCCCTTACGGCGCGGTTGCGGTGTCCACTGAAAGTGAGGCAGTTACCTCGCCTTTCCCTTCCTATAAATAAATCAGAGGCAGCGGAGGCCGGGGTGGTGCAGTGGTAAGGCGCCCGATATCCGGGTTCGAACCCGACCTCGGCGGCTGCGTTTCTATGGAGGTGAAACGAAGAGGCGTCCGTGCGCTGTGCGATGTCAGCGCACGTTAAAGATCCCCAGGTGGTCGAAATTACTCCGTAGCCCTCCACTACGGCTCCTCTTTCTCTCTTTCCACTTTCACTCCCACCTTGCTCCCTTCCCTTACGGCCCGGTTGCGGTGTCCACAGAAAACAAGTGAGACAGTTACCGTGCCTTTCCCTTCCTATAAATAAATTAGAGGCAGCGGAGGTGGCTTAGCTACAGAGCCAATAGCAGGCCGTGTATTTTCTTTTCATCTTTCTTTTCAAAATCCCAACACTGGGATTGCAGTATCAATAAATAAATAAATAAATAAATAAATAAATAAATAAATAAATAAATAAATAAATAAATAAATAAATAAATAAATCATAATCATTTATTGTCCCTTAGGTCGGGCATTACAGAAGGGGGGGGGGGAGGGGGTGACGAGTAAAGTTAGTACATGGTCATATGACTATACAGTGAAATGAAAAGCAAAAAGTCAAGGTAACGTTATACATTTCTATGGAAAAGTAAGTAATGAAAGAACAAGACAAAAAGAACACTCATTTGATTTATGATAGATTCAATAAAAAATTATATATGCACAATTAAAAAAAAAGCCTTACAAGTCAAAGCAAAAACATTGACATATGTATGGGCTTAGGGAAGAGCTACAAAGCAAAGTTCGTGTTTGATACATGAGTCAAGCAGGAAATGTTTACTGGTCATAAGATTATTTGGCAAAGTGAGCTGATATTAGCTGGCTGAATTTAGAATTATCACGCTCATATACTATCGGTTCAGGGGGTTCAGGGATTGAATTCCATTCTTCAATCGCCAAGGGTAAGAACAAGTTAATAAATGAGTTTGTCGAAACAGTTATGCGCTGCACGCTCATGGAATTGACGATGTGATGTTCGTACAGGTGGCACTAAAAATAGTTCTCAGGTACGGGCGATTGTAATATAGACTATGAAATAAGCACAGCCGCGAAATCTTCCTTCGAAGTGCTAATGAGTCAAGGCTAATGAATGATATGAAGACACTAATGCTAACCAATCTATCATATTCTAAATGCTTTCGAGAGATTCAATTAGATATTGCTGGTGCGAGTTCCATATTGCGCTGGCATATCCAAGTTTCGGTCGAACGTACACCTCGTAAGCGAGTTTTCTCACGTGACCGGGGGATAAAGAAGGGAGCGCTTGATAAAAACAAAGTGTTTTGGATGTCTCTGCTACTAATTTCGTGATGTGTTCAGACCAGTTGAGTTTGTCGGTAATAGCAGCACCTAAGTATCGGTGGGATTCAACCTTTGAAATGGCAGTGGAGTTTAACGAGTATTAATAGTTGAATGTGGAAAGCGTCCGGAATATTTGCATACTCTTGCATTGGTGGTGCACCATGTTTATATTATATCGAGGTCTTTCTGGAGGAGTGTCTGGGCAGAGGTAGCAGTTATGCGACGATAAAGAACGCAGTCGTCAGCGAAAAGGCGAACTGTGAAAGAGATATTTATAGGAAGGTCGTTTATAAAGACTAAAAATAAGAGTGGTCCAAGGACAGAGCCTTAGGGTACGCCTGAAATAACTTTGAAGGTTTTAGAGCGGTGATTGCCGATAACAGTAAACGGGGTGCGGTCTGAGAGGAAACAAGAAATCCATGACAGTATTAAGGAATCTAGCTAGAGAGAGGATAGTTTAGCCATAAGACGTTTATGTGGAACCCGGTCAAAGGCTTTAGAGAAATCTAGGTAGATGTTATCAGTTTGAAATGAGGAATCTAATTTCAGGTGAAGGTCGGTAGTAAACTCAAAAAGCTGGGTGTCGCACGAATATCCAGAGCTGAATCCATGTAGTTTGGCAAAAAAGAAGGAGTTCTTATCCAGGTGAGAGCAGATTTGTGAGTATATGATGTGTTCCAGCATTTTGCAAACAGTGCATGCTAATTAAAATGTTCGATAGTTTGATGGGTCAGAACGGTCGCCAGCCTTGAAAACTGGGACAACCTTACTTAGTCTCCAGTCATTTGGGATTGCAGAACTTAAGATTGATTGACTTAAAATGATTTGTATTATTTGGCATAAAATTTCTTCTGTACTTTTAAAATCTTGGTAGTTATGTCGTCTGGCTCGGAGCGCTTGACGGCTTCAAGTTATCAATGAGTTTGGCTATGCCTTCTACTGAAATGAAAATTGGAGGCACCTGGCTAAAATTACGGATGGGATAGTTGGGTACATTGAGAACTGGTTCCCGAGTAAAACTGAAGAAAAGTAGGTTTTCATGACATCTGCGCAGCGATCTGCAGGGACGTACGAGCCATCGTGGTTGTGCAAGATATTTTTAGGCGAGTTTCAGTTTGGCAAATGATATTCCAGAACGTTTTAGGGCTATTCCGAATGATGTCATGCAAGTCTTTATGGAAAAAGTTGTTCTTGGAGTGCCTTAAAATATTTGTATAAGCGCAGAGGCATGCAAAGTACTTGTCCCATTTGGAAGCAGAGACGGAATTTTTGGCAGCTCGGAAAAGCCGCTTTTTTTTTCCTTAGCAACCGCCGAAGGCCGTTGGAAAACCAGTGCTTACTAGCATCACCGCGAATGCAGTTAAGCGGGACATATGTTTCCTTTAGTGAAAGGATTTTCTTCTTGCACAGTCACTAGTTACTATTAACTGTTCGGATGTGAGCAGTTTTACTAAATTGATAAAAAAAATACGCGTCCAGTTCAAGGTTAATTTGCGTATAGTCGGCTTTGCTATAATCGCGAATATATTTTAAAGACTGCTTGCGGGCAGGAATGGAAATAGCCAGCATAAAAAAATAACAGGTTGTGATCACTAAGGCCACTAGTGCACGAGAGATTGACATAACTCAGGCTTTGAGAAAAACACTAAATCGAGGATGTTGGTGCCACGTGTTGGAGGTTTAACTGACTGAGACAGATTAAAAGTAAGAATTAAATTTTTTCGACTGACGAGAGGATGCCGACAACTGTTCCCAGTCGATATCTGCGTAAATAAAATCTGCGCATAGGACCAAATTCACTCGTGGAAAGTGGGATTGGTGGTATAAAAGGACGGAATACAACTCATCAACAAAAGAACAATCTAAATCTGGCGGAAGCTAGCTGGCGATAAGCAGAGTGTTGCTATGGACAGGGTGATACGTCATAGTTCAATGCTACTACGGACAGGCACGAAGTGTGAGAATACCGTTGATTTAACGAGAATCAGGACGCTACCTTCTCTTCGGCCATCTCTGTCAAGTCTGTAGACACTAAACGTTTTACTACCCTCGAGAAATTCGCTGTCTTAAATGTCTGTGGTAAGCCACGACTCGGTAAGGATCGCATCGCAATATGCGAGAAGTTATCATAGAGAAGTGCTTCCACAGTTCCTTTTTTCGGTAAGGAACGGCGAATGTTCTTGAACATGACAGCCATTTTATGATAAGATGGAGTGGCGTGCGAACCTTGCGAAGACTGAGCCAGCTGTTTAAAGAGAAGCTTGGAAGCGAGCGGTGGTCGCTATGACGAAAGTTCGATTACTTGATCTTAATTGGCATCATATATGTATTGTTTTCTGTCGATAACCAGTTTGTCGTAACTATTTTGAACGTGGCGTCCCTTTCCTTACCAAAAGAGTACAACATTTTCAGGGCTAATAAAACATGCGCAGAATTATTTTCACGGACAGAAAATTTTGAATCCTTCAGCTTTGACCCTGCTGCCATATTTTTTGACTTCACCTTAAAATGTGCCATTTCGACAATAATTGGACGATATTTTGATCCTTGGAAGCGGCCCATTCGATGAGCACGTTCTATATATCATCAGCATTTATCGATATATCAAGGTGCTGTGAGCAGAAAGAAATTACGTGCTCCTCTGATTGCTCCCAAGTTTCACCGGTCGCATCCGTGATACCGAAAAAGATTAAGTTCGACCTGCGCGAGCGATTTTCTGTGTCATTGCACTTTTCTGTGAGGACTTTATTTCGAATGAAAGCCTGGTTATTTCATCGTTCGAGCTTGGCTCTAAGTTCTTCCGCTGGCTTGACCTGTGTGTACAACATTTTCTAAAGCATCAACCTCCAGGAAAAGAGTGCGGACGTGATTTTCAATGCTAGTCTGGGCTCTACGGATATTTGAAAGCTCAGTGAGTACAGTGTTCTGTGATTGTTCAAGACGCGATATCGCCTCAGCGATTGTTTCTAGGGTCACTGCTGTGTCGATATTAGGGGGTCCAGGGTTCAGTTCAACGTCGCCAGACAAATCAAGCAAGACGTGAACGACATAAGCTGCGTGAGCATGACCGTGTTTGATGCAGTGACGTGCCCCCTTCCTATCGCCACAACAACAACACCTGTTCGAATGTAAGGGCAATAGTGGCTAGTGAAGGCTGAATGCCGAGTTAGAAACGGACAACGAGGCACGATTTCTTCCTAGTGAAGCTTTTCGCTTCAACAGATCGGGCGACCGTCCGCTTATTCGTTCCGTCGGCGTCGCGGGGCCTAAAACCTCACACTACGGTGATCGATGAGCGTTGCTCGTGCTGGCATCGTTGCCGGTGTAATGCTTCCATAAGTGCGTCCATGAGCTAAGGAATCTAACCGTCCAGCTCACTGACTGTAAGCGTGCCTCATGCTGAAGAAAACATGCCTTACTATATATCGCTTTCATGCGGTAACATCTTCATCAAGCACTTCTGCATGAGGTACGGTACCACTGTGTCAATCGTCCACAAAAGAGGGACGTGTCATTTGATATTGCAGCCTACATTGCAGACGACGCTCCGCCGCGTATCCTTTGTGACGTCATACGAGCATTACTAAATGGCGGTCGCCCTCGGCTGGAGGAGCTTCTCGATTCCGATTTCTATCGAGTTTTTTTTTATGCTCCGTACTCTAGGCACTAAAGCTCTGCATGTACAATCACAGACCAGTATTGATTGATTGAATGTCCTTTAATGAATGGGAAGACTCATGGACATGGATGGGGGTAAAGGGGAGTAGACAGAATCTTCATTGTGTAGGTCGTCACTCAAATCATATTGCTCTAACCAGGCCACTAAGCGAGCCATACTTGGCAAATATCATCTGTGTGTTAGCATCAGTTTCTAGAAGGGAACGGTAGTTCAGGCGGTAGGATTTGATCTCGGAGCGTCCAGTAGAAAAAGCAGGACAATCCCAGAGTAGATGAGATATGCCGCCGCGCGTTAGAGTCGTACAGTGGGGGCACGTAATCATTTCCTCTGTATACTGACGCCAGCGGGCCATAATACGTGGCGTGTAAGCCGCATGGGCGATGAGCTTGTTCTAAAAGACTTCTTGACTTCGGCTGAGGTGGGTTTTGACGTAAAAGGTGGGTCTGGTGTGGCCACCTGCTTACGATGCTGACTGAGGCTACGAACACTGGTCCGAGTTTAGTGCATAAGGGCAAGAGAAGGGGTGTCTTGCCTGCCCAAGGTTGAGTAAGGATGAAGCAAGGGGGATGGGGAAGTAAATGTGGACGTCCCACCTGTCAAGGCAGCCGCGGCGTGTGCCGCCGCATTGACCCCTGATTCGTCCGGATGACCCGGGGACCACTGAATAACGACAGTTCTGGTCGCGAGTTGGTGGCGTTTAAGGAGGCGCTGTACGGCCGTAGCAGTTGAATCTTGAAAACCCGGAGTAGCGATTTCCTTGTAAGCTTCATAGGAATCAGTAAGAATACGTATTGAACCAGTTCCGGTGGAAGGCACTGCTGACAAGGATCCCCAAATTGCGAGGAGTTCAGCATGAAGAGGGGTATCTTGAGGTAAATGGCAGGCATAAGCGCCTGAAAGGGAAGGGTTGTCATCGCATACCCAGCCCATAAATGCAAATTCGCTTGTAATTGATGCGTCAGTATATATGTCAGTCATATCAGGGATTCGCTCTTGTCGGTGATGGGCAGCGAGGAGCTCCCGGGGAATGAAAAATCGCGGTTTATTGGTCGGCTATGGAGGCGTGTGACTACTGGCATCTCCCAAGGGGGAAGAGATGCATATAGGGCTGGTGTTTTGTCGTTACGCTGTTCATCCCAGGCCAGCAGGCGACGCCTTTGGACAGTGTTCTCTAGACGTACTCGATGACGCGTCTGTGACTCGGAAACGATGGTAGCGGCCGGTGAAAGAGCGGCCAAACGCTCAAGTTCGGCTATAGGAGTGTGCTTAGGTAGAGCGGTAATAGTGCGTAGTGTTGCGCGATGAAGGCGTTCGACCTTAGCGAAGTCAGTCTTCGACAGTTGGAGGACGGGTGTGCCATAGAAGATTTTTCCGACCGCCGCTGCTCGGGCCATTGCACGGCAGGCATGTTGCCGCGCACCGCCGTGCCGGTTGGACAGGCGACGAATAGTGTGTAACAGTGCTGGTCAAAGGCGTTGTAGCTGATGAACCCATTTCGGCGGACTGTTGCAGCTTGAGATGGGCAGGCCAAGAATGCGGATTTGCCCATTTGAGGAGATGATGGTGTTGCATCCGATGTGAAGATGGATATGCATACTGGGGTTGGTTTTATGTTTTCCGTCGATACCAATCAATTCTCTTTTATGTGGTGCGAGTTCGAGGCCAATTTCGGTTAGTGTATCTTCAAGCCAAAGAAGGGCAACCCAAAGTTCAGTCTGCATAGAATATTTGTCTACGTAATCCGCTTTCACTGACGCCTTCCTCCCCTTCCTTACAGCGTGGTTGAGTTGTACCAGCACTTTTGTACACGGAAAAAGTGTGACAGATACCGCGCCTTTCTTTTTTTTTTATTACTTTCTTTCTCTCGTCTCCATCAACTGTGACATCGTTGCTATAGCTCCTGTGCGCAATAACCTCTAACAATGCTACTGATTAGCTGCCATGGGCAATTGAATCAAAAGGTTTATGCCGCCACGAAAGCGGCATGGCTGGCTAATGGGAAGTGTTTGTGCTGTCGCAAGATAAAGGTCTGTGCAGGTGCAGTTTTTTTACATTTTCAGGACATGGTTGCATGTTTTACAGTATGTGAGGGATTTCAAACGTTTATACGCTTCAGCCGTATGTTCAATTCATTCTTTTCACCATTGCCAACTGTGCGGCTCTCGAGAGCCTGTCGCATGTTTTTTTTTTTTTCGAATGTATACTTTCAACAACAATGTGGAGGCTCGCATATAGGATGTCTAATGTCCCCATGAATCCCGGCGTTATGCGCCTGGACGGCGAGACGCGGTTTCTGCGTCGCTGGCACACGCGCTTTTATGTTGTACGAGGCAGCAGACTTGAGATGCCTGTCGTCCTTTATTAGAAACCTCCTCGCTTATACTGTTATACTTTACTGTTATAATTGCTTCCTGTGAACCAATTATAATAATAATTGGTTCCTGTGTTTATGTTGTACGAGGCAGCAGACTTGAGATGCCTGTCGTCCTTTATTAGAAACCTCCTCGCTTATACTGTTATACTTTACTGTTATAATTGTTTCCTGTGAACCAATTATAATAATAATTGGTTCCTGTGTTTATGTTGTACGAGGCAGCAGACTTGAGATGCCTGTCGTCCTTTATTAGAAACCTCCTCGCTTATACTGTTATACTTTACTGTTATAATTGCTTCCTGTGAACCAATTATAATAATAATTGGTTCACAGGAACCAATTATTATTATTAACCTCATTATGACATGCTAATTGGAAAGTGTGGCAGGCGAATAGTTCGTGTATGCTATCATCCACCCGTTAGTTCTACTGACTTCCTTTTATTTTTTGGATTCATTTTTAGAATTCATGCATGCAAACCAGTATGAGTTAATTTTGAGGGGTAACTTCAACGCTGACATGCTGCCAAACAATAACATAACAATAGATTTCAATGCTTTACTAAATTTTCACTCATGAGAACATGCTATTGTGTCACCCACACGGTTTTCTTCGGATTCTAAAAGTCTTGTATCTAATCATGAGTAGCTTTAATCTAGTTAACTTAAAATCAGGTACAACTGCTGGTGCTCTAAGTGAGCATTTGCCGAAATTTGATCTGTCAATCAGGCTGTAAATTTCCAATGGCAAATGGAAGAAACATCTTTTTATCGATATATCAATGACCGCACACTGAGTTCAAGATGCGCCGTTAGGCCGTTTGCCTAATGTGACCACTGTTGCAAGCGTGGTCACATTAGGCAAACGGCCTAACTTCGGGATTATGCGACGCAGCTTTAGAGCTTTGAACGTACGACAGTGCTTGATCATGGCCGTGGAATAATCCAAGTTAACATTTGTAATTAAAAAATTGGGCGTGGCTTAGCTCTGCTGTGCATGGATACATGTGGCGTAAAGCGCCCGCGGAAGTGCACTCTGGGAAGATTCAGTCTCCCGGGCCTCTTTTGCGGCCGCTCTGAATAATCTTGTCGTGACGGTACATCGCGTGCCCCTTGTCGAAAATAACCAGCATTCCAACGCATCATAGTTCACCAGCATTGTATAATTCGCTTAAAGGAAATTAAAAACGCAGTGCCTGTCACTCGCGGAATCTCGCTATCCTCACGGTAGACAAGGGTAATCATGATGAACGTTTGACGATCAGGGACGTGGTGCCAGTCCGCCACTGGCGCCACGCCCCTGATCGTCAAACGTTCACGATTATTGATCATTATTATTGATGTGTTGTTTTGTTTGCTGCCGTTTTAGCGCGGTTGTGTAAAAATTTGCTTTAGTGTGTAAATACCATTTATTGAGTACATACATATATACAAAAATGCACATTACTGACAGACCAAAGCACTATACAAAACACTCTATGGTACATATACATAATGAACTGAAAATGAAAAACATGATCCCCAGTGCCCCGCTGGGGTGTTACAGTGGTAAGACGCCCGACTATTGTCCGGAATACCAGGGTTAGAACCCGATATCGGCGGCTGCGTTTCGACGGAGGCGAAACGAAGAGGCGTCCGTGTGCTGTGCGATGTCAGCACACGTTAAAGATTCCCAGGTGGTCGAAATTACTCCATAGCCCTCCACTACGGCTCCTCTTTCTTTCTTTCCACCTTCACTCCCACTTTCCTCCCTTCACTTACGGTGCGGTTCAGTTGTCCACAGACACAAGTCTGACAGATACTGCACCTTTCCCTTCCTGTGAACCGATTATTATTATATGATTCCCCAGCGAGGGGAAAACAGTAGAAGGGGGGGGGGGGGGGGTCTAATAAAGGACGACCGGCATCTCAAGTCTACTCCCCGTAAAACATGAAGCGCGTGTGCTAGCGCCGCAGAAACCGCGTCTCGCCGTCCGTTTGTTACTATCCAGACAGATACTCTTCCCTGATGGGGCTGGGACAGGTAGGTCACCGCCGCTTGCGGCGGGGGCTAGCCTGCCACCGAATTTTGTATCTGTTGTAGGCCGTTATTGCACCCGCCACTGCTTCGGTGATGGACGACGGCTGCTGTTGCGGCGCGCGTCTATCTCTCCCTCTTTCTTTTCTTCTCTATTTTCTCTTCTGTCTGCACGAGGCAGCGGAGGTGGCTCAGCTACAGAGCCACTAGCAGGCCCGTGCATTTTCTTTTCCTTCTTCCTACAGCTACAACAGCAACAACAGACGACGAGGCGCAGTCTCTGCAAGGCTGGGTACATTGCGCGGGTGGGGGTGTGGCGCGCCTAAGCGAGGTACCTGCGACGCCACAACACAAACAGAACCACAGGCGGTGTTCAGAAGGATTGCGCCGGCACCTGACGCCAGGGTTCATGCGGACGTTAAACTATGCGAGCCGCCTCATTTTAGAGCGCAGCTCTTTGGCGTCCGTTCCTGGGTTTCGCGTCGGCGTCGGCGTCGTCGTCGGCCTGGTAACCAGCTCCGCCCCCTTTTCATCCCCCCAGCGCTAGCAGCGACCGACTGATACCGCTGGATGCCGCTGACGCCGCTAGAGAGTCAAGATAACGTGACTGCATAGAACACCGTCGCCGCCATGCAGAAAGAAAAGGGGAGGGTCCCCCCCCCCCCCCCCCCCCCTGTTCCTGTGTGGCGGATAGGGTGCTCTTCAGTTGCCGACGCGCCGGTTATTTCACGTAGGCCCCGGCACGTCGACGAATACGTGACCACCTTCCCACGGCTAGACCTGGTTCTTGGCGCTGCGGAAGCGAGGGTATCATATTGTTTGCGTCGGCATCGGCGGCGTTGTCCCTGAAACCAACTCCGCAGCTGGGGTTGACTCACTATCGGCGTCAGCAGCATCAGTCAGTCGCTGCTATCTCTTCCCTCCTCCATTTATGGCGTTGTCCGCTTGCTGCGCGCGCTTCTGCCCCCATCGTTTGCCGCTGGGTGTACACGCCGCCCCCCTCCCCCCTCTTCCTGCGAGTCTCCGGTTGTCAAAGCACCGGCTCGAACTTAATTCCTTTCTTCGCTCCTCCTCCAATGCAACCCCTGTGCGGTGGCAATCAGAGAGCCAGATCTGTGCCGGCGGATCTGTATATGTGCACCGCCCGAGCCGAAATTGCCGCTGCCGTTCGCCACTGCGAAATTTTCTGCCAGTTCTTTCTGAGCCTTGAGCGTGACGACCGGTGGAAGTCCTCCGTCTGCTGCTGCTGCTGCTGCTAAACGAGCTGCCAGAGCAGAGGCCCAGCGCCGTCGCCGCCAGAATCCAGAGTAGTAAGCGAGGCTGAAGCAGAAGCTCATCGCCGCCGTCGAGAAGACCCTGCCGTTCGCACCGCCGAAGCGGAGGCTCATCGCCACCGTCGAGAGCAACCAGGTGTAAGCGAGGCTGAAGCAGAAGCTCATCGCCGCCGCCGAGAAGGGAGTCTTTGTTAAAGGAATACTTGTGAAAAATAAAAAAAAAATTCTGTGATAGCGCATACATGTGTTGCTCGATTTCTTTGCCTCAATCTATCGAAAAGGTGGAACAGCTTATTTGCTGCGCTCAAATTTCGCATTAGGAAGTAACGTAATCGTCGGTAATTTTTTTTTTCTCGCAACAACACATTCGAAAAAAGATTGCGAGAGGCCCTCGGGAGCACCGCAGTTGGCACAGTGCACACTGATTCATTTTGATTCATTTATAGAAAGGGAAAGGCGCGGTAACTGTCTTGTTTTTGTGGACACCTCAACCGCGCCGTAATTGAAGGGAGGAAGGTGGGAGTGACAGTGGAAAGAGAGAAAGAGGAGCCGTAGTGGAGGGCTACGGAGTAATTTCGACCACCTGGGGATCTTTGGCACACTTATCATTGGGTACATTACACATCCAGCAAGGCGCTGTCTCGTGGGGAGAATGCCCCCGCGCCTAAGCCAATCAAAATCTCGCGCTTCATTTGGCAGCCGACAAACTGCCCACGCTCGCCATTTTGGATCTCTCGTTGCTCATCAGCTGAAAGCCTGCGAGTGGCAACTAGTTCGCTGATGCGTATGGCTGGTAGGTCGCCTACATTAACATCTGACAGGTCTGCGTCAAGGGTCGACTTTGTCTTGGCAACCTCGCGGTAAAAAGGCAGAGGTCTGTCCGCCTGTGGTCCGAGATAATATTCGGGTGTAAGCACACGACGCGCCGTGCTCATCCAGTACAGGATGAGCAAGCGACCAAGGTAAGGCTCGTCAACAGCCTGTCTACCAGCCTTAACGCGAGTACTCGAGGCATTGTCGGGATGCACGGCAGGCCAAGGCGTCCCCTGCTCCTCGGAAGGTGTAAGATATGAGTGTCGATTAGCGCTGTCCTGCCATCCCAAACAAAACTTTGCTTTAGTTATGTGCGGTTGTATAATAACACTGGTGTTCAGTACTGATGTGTTCTCTTAGTGACTGCGTAGTGTTATGTTAAAACTTATTTTAGTTGCGTGGTGTTGTATACTTCAATTGAATTTGTTCGGCTACTGGCTGATTACTTTCCAAATAATGCATGTAGCCCTCATCTCTATGTAATCAACGCGGATGGCATTCAGGCACGTTGAAGAAAATGTATGATCGGTCAATGACAACTTCATTCAAAGTGTTGCATTTCTCATAGGTTTTGCCTGCAGTCAGCATGAGCAGCCTCAGTGGATAAACGTGATTGACGCATTGATCGCAATGAAACAGCTTTAAGACATCTTAAGTCAAAGCTAGGCTAGCGATTGCTATGCCTGTATGTACATTGTTCACCGGCAATAAGGAAGAAAAACAATCATGGGCGTGGCGCAGTTGGTAAAGCGCTCGGGTTGGAATCCAAGGGATGGAGGTTAGATTCCCGGTGGAGACAAGGTTTATTTATTAATAGAAAGTGTGACACCCTCTGCCGACAGCTCATGCTGACAGCGATGAGGCATGAAAGGCTTTATAGCTTTAAGAGGTAAATGTACGTAGATGTCTTGCTCGAATTCTTTGTCTCAAATCTGTCGGAAAACTGGAACAGCTGAGGAGCCGCTCTGAAATGTTTTATTAGGAAGTAACTTAATAATAATAATAATTGGTTCACAGGAAGGAAAGGCGCAGTATCTGTCACACTTGCTCTGTGGACGCCTGAACCACGCCGTGAGGGAAGGGAGGAAGGTGGGAGCGAAAGTGGAAAGAGAGTATGAAGTACTGCAATCGACACATTTTTTTGTTCTTCCGCATTCCCTTCCACAGGTGGGATGTCCACATTTACTTCCCCACCCCCTTGCTTCATCCTTATTCGACCTTGGGTGGGCAACTCACCCCTTCTCTTGCCCTTATGCACTATACTCGGACCAGTCTTCGTAGCCTCAGTCAGCATCGCATGCAGGTGGCCACACGAGACCCACCGTTTACGAGAAGAACCCACCTCACGCGAAGTCAAGAAGTATTTTTGAATAAGCTCATCGCCCATGCGGCTTACACGCCACGTATTATGGCCCGCTGGCGTCAGTATACGGAGAAAATGATTACGTGCCCCCACTGTACGACTCTAACCTGCGGCGGCATATCTCATTTACTTTGGGAATGCCCTGCTTTTTCTACTGGACGCCCCGAGATCGAACCCTACCGCCTAAACTACCGTTCCCTTCTAGAAACTGATGCTACCACACAGTTGATATTTGCCAAGTATGGCTCGCTTAGTGGCCTGGTTAGAGCAATGTGATTCGAGTGACGACCTAAACAATGAAGATTATGTCTACTCCCCTTTATCCCCATCCATGGCCATGAGCCTTCCCATTCAATAAAGGACATTCACTCAATCAATCCCTTCCACCCCGCAACGGTGGTGCAGACTACGATGCCCGACTACTGTGCCAGAGCATCCGGGTTCAAACCGGAAGCGAAACGGAGACGTGTCCGTGTGCTGTGTGATGTCAGCGCTTGTTTATGATTCCATGCACATGGTCGAGATTGCTTCGCAGCCCTCCCCTATGACACCTGTTTCTGTTTTTTTTTTTTGCTTTCACTCACGCCTTTCCCCCTTCCCTAAAGCGCTAGTGAGTTGGAGGAGGAGGAGGAAGAACATTTATTTCCGCCGAATATGGTGCAGCAGCCACCTACGTGTCCGCACGCAGGCGTCCGGGGAGGCAGTCTGTCACACCGCGGCCAGAGGACACCCGGCCTCGTCTAGGAGGAGGTCTTCAGCCTCGGCCGCCAGGCGGACGGCGAATCGCTGTGTTTTTTCGTCGGAGCTTCTTAGCGTGGTCTCCCATTCATCGCTAGTTTTAATCGCGTTGCGCCCTGGGGCACGAACGCATCTCCATATTATATGATCTAATGTTGCCACGTGGCCGCAAAATTTACAAATTTCGGTTTTACCCCCTGCCCCGCTGGGGTGGTGCAGTGGTAAGATGCCCGACTACTGTGCCGGAGTACCCAGGTTCGAACCCGACCTCGGCGGCTGCGTTTCGATGGAGGCGAAACGAAGAGGCGTCCGTGTGCTGTGCGATGTCAGCGCACGTTAAAGATCCCCATGTGGTCGAAATTACTCCGTAGCCCTCCACTATGGCTCCTCTTTCTCTCTTTCAACTTTCACTCCCACCTTCCTCCCTTCCCTAACGGCGCTGTTGAGGTGTTCACAGAAACCAAGTGAGACAGTTACCGCGCCTTTCCCTTCCTCTAAATCAATCGGTCTCTATTTTCTTGGTGATTGATTGACCCTTCCTATAAATCAATCTCTATTTTCTCTTCTATTCGCACAAGGCAGCGGAGGTGGCTCAGCTACAGAACCAGTAGCATGCCTGTGCAGTTTCTTTTCTTTCTTCTTGCTGTCGCAACCAACGTCTTTGTACACGATGGAGGCGAAACGAAAAGGCATCCGTGTGCTGTGGGATGTCAGCGCACGTTACAGATCCCCAGGTGGTGGAAATTACTCCGTAGCCCTCCACTACGGCTCCTCTTTCTCGCTTTCCACTTTAACTCCCACCTTCCTCCCTTCCCTCACGGCGCGGTTCAGGTGTCCACAGAAAACGAGTGAGACAGTTGCCGCGCCTTTCCCTTCCAGAGAACGAATTAATTACACGGAAAAAGTTGTGACATATACCGCGCTTTTCCTTTTTATCATTCCTTTCTTCCCGTCCCCTTCTGCAACTATGGCATCGATGCTATAGCGCCTACGCGGAATAACAGCTAACAACGCTATTATTGTCCGCCATAGGCAGTTGGTTCAAGAGGTTTATGCCGCCATGAAAGCGTGATGCCGAGCTAATGGGAAGTGTTTGTGCGTGCGCAAGTTAGAATTCTGTGCAGGTACAGTGTTTTGATATTTCCAGGACGTGTGTACTTGTTTTGCAAGGTGTGGAGGATATCAACCGTTTATACGATCCAGCCGTAATCGCAGTCTGTAACTCGGTTACTGTTGAGTTCAATTGTTATGTATAGTCGCGAGAACAATTTGGCGGCTCGCTTGTAAGGTTGTTAATGTCTGCATGAACCCCGGCGTCAGGCGCCGGCGCAACCCTTTTGAACACCTTATGTTCAATGTGGTTCTGTTTGTGTTGGGCGGCGTCGCAGGTGCCTCGCTGAGGCGCGCCAACTCCCGCCCGAGCAATGTACCCAGATTTGCAGACGCTGCGCCTCGTCCTCTGAAAGTATCTGTCGGGACGTTAAGAAACGGACGGCGAGACGCGGTTTCTGCGGCGCTGGCACACGCGCTTCTATGTTGTACGAGGCAGCAGACTTGAGATGCCTGCCGTCCTTTATTAGAACCCCTCCCTCCCCCCCCCCCCCCTTGTTTTCCCCTCGCTTGGGAATCATTGTTTTCAGTTTATTAAGTATATGTATACCCTATAGTGTTTTATATAGTGCTTTGGTCTAGGAGTAATGTGCGCTTTTCTATTTATGTATGTACCCAATAAATTCTCCTTATACTCCCTTCCCTTATGGCGCGGTTCAGGTGTCCACAGAAACAATTGTGACAGATACTGCGCCTTTCCCTGCCTGCGAACTAATGATTATTATTTTTATTATCGACTGTTTACACGAGGTGTGGAATAGGATTGGAATGTAAACTGAGGTCGTGGAAGCTGAGGAAATCATTAGACTTAGAAAAAAAAGCAATGTGGCCTCCGTCCACGCTGTAAAGGTGGTTGGACAACGTAGCTGTAAAATGACACCCAATCACTTATTTCGGCATCACTTGAAAATGGCTCTACAATTGAAAGTGGCTCTACAAATTCTATCGTCTTTACTTTCCGTGGTCTACCCATGACACCCTGGAACGGCCAAAATGAGTTGCATGACCGGTCACCATGTTATATATGAAAGCGTGGGGTTTGTGATGGCTCTGGGTTTAAAGTCCTAACGTAGTGGAGGGCTCCGGAAACTTCGACCACCTGGGGTTCTTTCACGTGCACTGACATCGCACAGCACACGGGCGCCTTGCTTCTCGCCTCCATCGAAAAGCGGCTATAGTGTTGGGTACTTTTTCACTCGGAGTAGTTTACAAAACCGTAATCTTTGCCGGGAAAAACACACGGGGGGAAAGAACGTGCTTTTCATTGTTTCCAAGCGCCGTTACCATACATTATGCGGTTTACTCTTCAAACAAGGCTTTTGATTGGTGTCAACCCCTCTCGAAGGCCTGTCCTTTTTTTTTTCTTTTTTTTTTGCTTACGACAACGACACAAACGTTTCTTGGATTGTAGTGGTATACAGCCCAAATTATATCTTTTTCGGGGATGTTACGCATTATTGAGTCTGACTCGACACGAACGCGGCGGTTCTAAGCCCATTTTGGCTTTTTTTTTTTCAATTCTGACGTCCGCGCTGTTTGCACGTCCCCGTGGCTGTATCGACGCCCGCATCCTCCAGTAGTTAAAGTTAAGTTAAATTGGTTCACAGGAAGGGAAAGGCGCAGTAACTGTCACACTTGCTCTGTGGACACCCGAACCGCGCCGTAAGGGAAGGGAGGAGGGTGGGAATCAAAGTGGAAAGAGAGAAAGAGGAGCCGTAGTGGAGGGCTACGGAGTAATTTCGACCACCTGGGGATCTTTAACGTGCGCTGACATCGCACAACACACGGGACGCCTAGAGCACATCTTTCTTTCTTTGACTGCCACCTGTTCCATTTTCTTACTGCGGGGATCAGGTGTCCACCGAGATGTGTGACAGATACAAGCGCCTTCCCTTTCTTCTGGGCCAATTTAAATATTTATCGCCACAGTCCCGGGAAGTCACACATCATTACAGCTTCAATAACCAGACATCGGCGGTACGGCTGTCACGCATGATAAAACTCGTCTCTTTTTGGTTATTAACACAACAAACATTTTAGCTGCGGAGCGAAGTCCCTGCTCCACAGCAGCAAGCTATCCGCTGGCGGAAGAAGCCGCGAAGAATCAAGACCTGTTTGCCGACTTCTGATAGCGGAGGTCCCGGCTCCCGTCCCTTAGGCCTGCGTGCCGTGGGCTGGGATTGGGGGCCTCCTTATCTGGTGGAAAAATAAAGTTATCACATCACATCAAGCAAATACGTTATGTTCCGCCGCGTTAGTCGATGGAAGCTACGCAACAGTCGTCTCCGCCACTATCCGGAGAAGAAACATAAACATGTCTGAAGAGGTCTTAATAGAACTCGCTTGCGTCGGAATGAAAGCTAGCTTTATCTTTAGCGACAGTAAACCTGCTTGCTATCTGGAACATCGGAAAAGGCAGGGTCTCGAAAGCAACCGCCCGCATTCTATCACTTGCAGCTGAAATCGATCGCAAAATCACCCTAATTTGGGTCCCAGCACGCACGTCCGTCCCCGCCAACGAGGCGGCCAGTGATTTAGCCCGAGATCTTTACTTATGGACATACGCGGAGTCGCCCGATTGCCAGGAGATGGACTAACGTTTGCAAACCTATAAAAAAATTGTCGAAAATGATAGATTTGGAAGACGCCTGATGTCGCCACCGGATCCTAGCTTAAATAATGAAGAGGCCATAGTCTAGCGGCGATTACAAGCCGAAAATTTCCCAAACCCTGTCTGGTTGTTCCACACCCAGATAGATGAGAGAGAAAATCAATGTAAAGCGTGCGAAGCGAGGGGGACCCTCGACCATATAATTTGGGAATGCCCTAAGTCTCTGGGCGCTAGGGACAACATTAAAAGTAGAGAAGCCTGGGTAACCCTGCTGCGAAGCGACGTCCCCGCTGACCAGCAAAAAGCCGTCCGCCTGGCGGCTGAGGCCGCGTATAACCAATGTATATTCGCCAGTCCTTAGTCGCGGAGGTTCCAGCCCCGTTCTTCAGGCCTGCGTGCCAGGAGCGGGGAGTAGGGGACCTCCTAAATCGATGGAAATTAAAGTTTAATCATCATCATCATCTTGTCAAGCCTGACCTCCGCCATCGATGGCGCGGGCCGGGGCCCCGTTTCTCGGTCTGTCATGACGTCACGTAGCGCTCAGCTGTGTGAGGAGGTGCCACGACCATCAGTGGTAGAATGTGCAAGCAGTAATGTTTTCGCAATAAAAATTGGCAGTGGCTTAGCTCTGCTATGCCTGGATGTATGTAGCGTAAAGCGTAAAGCACCCGCGGCAGTGCACTCTGGGAAGATTCAGTCTCCCGGGCCTCTCTCGCGGCCGGTCTGGGAAAACGTCTTGTCGTGACGGTACATCGCGGGCCCCTTGTCGAACATAACCAGCATTCCATTGCACGCATCATACTTCACCGGCGTTCGATAATTCGCTTAAAGGAAATGAAGGCGCAGTACCTGTCACTCGTGGAATCCCGCTATCCTCACGGTGCATCTATGCCGCCACGAAAGCGTGATGCCGAGCTAATGGGAAGTGTTTGTGCGGTCGCTAGGAAGAGTTCTGTGCAGGTAGAGTGTTTTGACATTTCTAGGACATGTGTACTTGCTTTACAATGTATGGAGGATATCAATCGTTGTGGCGGCTTGCATATAGGATGTTTAATGTCCGCAGGAACCCCGGCGTCACGCGCCGGCGCAATCCTTTTGAATACCTTGTGTTCAGTGAGGTTCCGTTTGTGTTGGTGGCGTTGCCGCAGGTGTCTCGCTAAAGCGCGCTGCACTGCCGCCCGAGCAATGTACCCAGTCTTGCAGAGGCTGCGTCTCGTCGTCTGGAAGTTATCTGTCTGTACAGTTAGAAACGGACGGCAAAACGCGGTTTCTGCTGCGGTGGCACACGCACTTCTATGTTGCACGGGGGAGCAGACTTGAGATGCTGGTCGTCCTGTATTAGGTCCCCCCCACCTTTTATTGATTTTCCCTCTCTGGGGAATTATGTTTTTCCATTTATTATATGTACCCTATAGGGTTTGTATAGCGCCTTGGTCTGGGAGTAATGTGCGTTCTTGTATGTATGTACGTACGAACCCAATAAATTGTCTTTATACGATAATATAGTATATGCTGTTGATACTAGTGTGTTTTGCTCAGGTGTTTCAAGCACTGATCTTGATCTTCATTTGAATAAAACTCGAAATGATGTTAACTTTAGGGCCGCGAGCAACTATTTGCAAATGAACGTTAAGAAAACTAAGCCTGCGTTATTTCAACCCTGCCAATAACATACTAATCTACCCTTGATTGAACTCAACAGTACCAGAGTAGGATTTGTGCGGTCCTATATGGCACTAGCTGTATATTTTAAGCTATCTCGTGGAACGACCATATTTGCTTCATTAGTTGGTACAGTTGGAACAGTTGGTATCATGCGTCGTCATTGCTTTACATTTCCTATGATTGTTACAACGCTACGTTGTAACTCTCTTTTCTCGTTTATTATCAACAACGGATGTCTGGTATGGGCTACAACAGCAGCTGCAAGTATTAGCAAACCTACCGTTTTACAAAACCGTGTTGTACGCATTGCATGTACATTTCCATATTTTTGTAACACCACTGGCCTTTTCAGACGCACAACATACAAATAAAGTCGATATATAGCTATAGGCTGCGCTATAAATTTGAACTTGCAATAATGAAAAATTATTACACCCTGATGAGACTCGCTGGGATAGAACAAAACAATACAATGTAAAATATCCGCTGCCGTACCAATTATTGCCAATAAATGATGCAGTACACTTTAGCGACACTCTTAAACGAACTGGGCGGCAGTGATAACCTTGTTCTTCCATCAGTGACGTTCAAGCAACTTCGCGATATGTTCACATTGTTATTCTGGTTACCATTGCCACTCCGACGATCTCTGGCGCTGCATGGGTATACACAAACACAACCCCCACACAAGAGAATTAAACCAAGACGTTCACAGGGATGACGCGCTCGCTGCCGACTGCCTGTTTTTGAAGACGTTCACACAGATGATGCGCTCGCTACCAACTGCCTGTTTTTGTATTCTTCAAAAACAGGCAGTTGGTAGCGAGCGCATCATCTGTGTGAACATGTTGGTTTAATTCTCTTGTGTGTGGGCTGTGTTTGTGTAGAACCATGCAGCGCCGGAGGTCGTCGAAGCCATATAGCCAACTAGCCCGCTCGCATGTACTACCATTGCCAATTTGCCTACTCGTGTCCACAACTGTTTGATTACCTACTCCCCCTTAATTCTCCTGGGTATTCGTTTTTTAAAATGGGCATAACATGGCGCAGATGTATTCAATGTTCTGTACCTTTAGGTTCCGCATGTAATCATTACTCTACCGGCCTATCTTGTTACCGTGAATGCTGCTCTGTAAAGAGGAAGTCGGACCCCTCAAGCTGGTTATGCAGCTTTTTCCTTGGTTTCCTCACAAGTACAGGTTGCAAATAAACTTTGAACATTCAACTACATTTAACTAATTATGTTGTCAATAATTATATATTTATTATCTGTCACTAATTACCTCAACGCCAATCAGCTAAACACTGATTTTTTACAGCGAATAACTTGTCACTAATTATTTTAATTTAATTATATTAATAATATATATTTATCACTAATAATTTTTATCATTAGTTGTCATTCATTCATATTCGTACTACTAAAGTATCATTTAATGCAAAAAGATATCTCCGAAATACATATATTTCGCCGTTCCAACATCCAAGTGCAGCTTTCCTTTGTCATTCCAGAGTTATTATCAAATAATCTTTATAAATATCGCCTGACTGTTACTTTTAAAACAGAAATGCCTGTTTTTGTATTCTTCAAAAGCAGGCAGTTGGTAGCGAGCGCATCATCTGTGTGAACATGTTGGTTTAATTCTCTTGTGTGTGGGCTGTGTTTGTGTAGAACCATGCAGCGCCGGAGGTCGTCGAAGCCATATAGCCAACTAGCCCGCTCGCATGCACTACCATTGCCAATTTGCCTACTCGTGTCCACAACTGTTTGATTACCTACTCCCCCTTAATTCTCCTGGGTATTCGTTTTTTAAAATGGGCATAACATGGCGCAGATGTGTTCAATGTTCTGTACCTTTAGGTTCCGCATGTAATCATTACTCTACCGGCCTATCTTGTTACCGTGAATGCTGCTCTGTAAAGAGGAAGTCGGACCCCTCAAGCTGGTTATGCAGCTTTTTCCTTGGTTTCCTCACAAGTACAGGTTGCAAATAAACTTTGAACATTCAACTACATTTAACTAATTATGTTGTCAATAATTATATATTTATTATCTGTCACTAATTACCTCAACGCCAATCAGCTAAACACTGATTTTTTACAGCGAATAACTTGTCACTAATTATTTTAATTTAATTATATTAATAATATATATTTATCACTAATAATTTTTATCATTAGTTGTCATTCATTCATATTCGTACTACTAAAGTATCATTTAATGCAAAAAAGATATCTCCGAAATACATATATTTCGCCGTTCCAACATCCAAGTGCAGATTTCCTTTGTCATTCCAGAGTTATTATCAAATAATCTTTATAAATATCGCCTGACTGTTACTTTTAAAACAGAAATCAGGAATAAGGTGACAAATCTTAAAAATTTAGCAGAACTAAGGAAAAAAGAATCCGTCTATCCAACAAGACGTGGCGAAGAATGGACAATACCAACACCTCGACTAAATCTTGCGCCGTCGTTGTGCACTTCTCCTCCTTGTCACGTCTTTGTTGCGCACTTATATAACGAAATCTTGGTCCGAAATGCCTTCAATGCACTGTTCCATCCATTCTAAATAGGTATATCCACATTAACCTCGCTTTGTTCTCTTTTGCACGTCGACAACTACATAATTTGTTTTTGAATAACATGATTTAACTTTCATTATGTATACATACTGCTGTTTCATGTATTCTCTGGTGTGTCCTTGATGTGCTTGTTTTTAAAATTGTATAAACTCTTCTGTTGCCTCCTTGCCAATAATTAGGATAGACTCTTCAAGCAGCTCAAGGGCAGCCTTTTTCTACGATTCCTTCATCTGTAGTGTTATATGGAAAATAAACTTTGATTTGATTTGATAATCGGTCATTTTCATCATTAGTTATATATTTTAATCAATCACAAAACTTATCACTAGTGACATCGACAAAGGATGACGTCAAGTCCGGTAACATATTTTGATCATAGGTTTTACGGACAGGATAGCCTAGCAATGCTTTCGCCTCAATAAAGTTTACCAAGTGGACTAAGAAGAAGCAGAATGTGTGCGAAGTAGATTGGATTGGAGATCATTTATTGTGAGCAATGAGCGATTTGTGGTCAGAAGAAGCGAAGCAGCAGGAGAAGCAGCGAGGACCGCTGGCTCTGCACGCTGCACCTGGGGTCAATTTCCCGGCTCCGATGACCTTCGCTCGACAAGGACAGGGAAGCTTCTTCTTTAAAATTGAGACATATTGCCGCGAAACCTATAAAACTGTATTTGTAGGTTTTTTGGCAGCCGCAGGCATGCTGACTCATCACTCTGATTGTGGATCGCGTATCAGTTCCGTATTCTTTGTTTGTTAATACTCGATGTCGCGAGACGCACCTTTATTGGGTTACAGACGCGAGCAGTGTGCGCCGTTCTCATTCAGAAGAATGCCGGACAGGAGAAAGTAATCGCTTCCGCTAGCAGGCCCCTCTCGAAAGCCGAAGCCAATTACTCGACCACCGAGAAGGAGTGCCTTGCGATCATCTGGGCCACTTCAACGTTCCGCCAGTACTTATACGGCCGATCATTCAAGGTGGTAAGCGATCACCACGCGATCTGCTGGCTGGCAAATCTGAAAGACCGCTCCGTCCGCCTTGCCCCATGGAGCCTATACATCTGAGAATTCGATATCACAGTCGTCTATAAATCAGGCCGCGAACACTCCGGTGCAGACTGCTTGTCACGAGCCCCCGTTGATGCGCCGACGAAAGACGATGAAGACGCCTTTTTGGAACTTGCAAATTTTTGCTTCGTATTTGTTCTTTCAATCAATTTTGTGATCTTAAATTTCAGGCTTTTGTTTAGTTGACAATTACTTCAGTTCGTGTAGGACTAATTCAGTTCGTTTAGGACATTTGGCAGTCCACACTGAACCCTGGCCAATCCCCCTTCGTGGGTATGTGCCATATATCGAGGCAGAAGAAGCGCCAGCAGTTTTATGTACCATCCCTAATATAACCATTTTTGGAATGTCCCGTTTTGAGCGTCATCAATACATAGCCGCTTCATGCAATGATCCCTTGCTATCTACAGCTGAATACCAGCATCTCATATACTCATGGAAAGTTCGTTCATGTAAATCACGGCAGTGTGAGGTAACGATGACTCTCATGAGATGCAGGATTCCTCGCCTGAATCTTTATTTATGTAGATGCGGGATCAACCCCACAAACATTTGTGAGGCTTGCGGTGAAATTGAAAATATTGATCACTTCCTTCTCGCTTGCCGAAGGTTTTCACATCAGAGGAGGGTGCATTTAGAAAATCCAATTGCACGCTTGGGATTGACGTTATCGGTCCCGCTTCTACTCTCCTTCGGTGCGAGTGCGAAAGGATTTGCGTTGCTTCAAATTTTTCAGTACTTACATAACTACATCACAGCTACGGACAGATTCCCTTGCTAATTGTATTCCAAATTAACAAACTTCCAAATTTTTGCTTCGTATTTTTTCCTTTCAATCAATTTTGTGATCTTAAATCTTATGCTTTTGTTTAGTTGACAATTACTTTAATTCACTAATTCAGTTTGTGTAGGACATTTGGCAGTCCACACTGAACCCTGGCCAATCCCCCTTCGTGGGTATGTGCCATATATCAAGGCAGAAGAAGAACAACAGCGATCAGACCCCGAGCTTAAAGCGCTAGCCGATTACTTAGAAGGAAAGACCGCTTCCCCTCCTGGTGTGTTCAGGCGACATTTATCATCGTTCGCGTTAAGCAATGGCCTCCTCGTGAAGAACTTCGCCCCAACTGGACCATGCACCTTGCTGTGCCTAAAAACTTCCGGCAGCAAATTCTGCAGGCGTTGCACGATGGAGCCCACAGCAGGCCATCTCGGGTTTGCGCTCACGTTGCGTCGAATCCAAGAGAAGTACTACTATCCGCGACTGCCTGCCGAAGTTGCTCACTATGTGAAGACGTGTCGTGAGTGCCAACGACGCAAGACACCGCCGATCAGACCAGCAGGACTACTAAACCCGATTCCGCCCCCAATCCTGCCCTTTCAACAAACTGGGATGGATCTCCTCGCCCCTTTCCATCTTCGTCTATGAGTAATAAGTGGATCATCGTGGCCACTGACTATGTTATCCGTTACGCCGAAGCAAAAGCACTACCCAATGATACCGCGGCAGAAGTCGCCAAATTTTTTGTCGAACAAATTCTCTTGCGACACGGCACCCCAGAAGTGCTCATTACGGACAGGGGAATGGCGTTTACTGCAGAGTTGACGCAAGCCATCCTGGAATACACTCATACAAGCCATCGACAAATAACTGCGTACCATCCCCAGACCAATGGCCTTACGGAGCGCCTGAACAAAACGATCGCGGACATGATCGCCATGTACGTCGACGCTCAACACAAGACCGGGGATGCCATCTTGTTGTACGCGATCTTCCGTATAACACGGCAGTCCAGGGGACTACCAGAACGACCCCGTTCAAGCTTGTGTACGGAAGGGAGCCCGCGACGGCGCTCGACGCAATGCTGCCGCACGTAACCAACGAGTACAACTTTGACGTCGCCGCCTACCTGCAGCGTGCAGAGGAAGCCGGACGACTCGGACGGCTGCGTATTAAAGACCAACAGCGCACCGACATTCGACGATACAACTTATGACGATGCCACGCAGAGTACAATTCAGGAGACCAAGTGTGGGTTTGGACTCCAATTCGCCGCCGTGGACTAAATGATAAGCTACTGCGTCGATACTTTGGGCCATACAAAATCCTTCGCCGCGTCGAACAACTTGACTATCAAGTCATTCCCAACGGCACGACAGCATCACATCGGCGACACGCGCGGCCAGAAATTGTACATGTTCGTCTGAAGTCTTATTACGCTCGTTAAAGAATCCGTGATGTTTAAACTTTGTAATGTTTCTAACAAGTTGCTTTGTTTATTTTGGAACATCGAGACGATGTTTTTTTAAGGGGGGGTAATGCCGCGAAACCTACAAGACTGTATTTGTTGTTTTCTGGCAGTCGCCGGCATGCGGCCTTATCACTCTGATTCTGGATCGCGTATCAGTTCTGTATTCTTTGTTTGTTAATGCTCGATGTCGCGAGACGCACCTTTATCAGTTTAGTTGTCGCGAAAGATGCACCGAGATCTGTTTTGGAGATTCCGATCACTCGCGTATGCTTCTGCAATGTTCCAGGTTGTGCTAGTAGTAGTTTGCGACGTTATCTAGATTGTTCTGAGCAGCCTTTAAATTGAGCGTTGACGAGTATGACGGGCATTCTTTGTTCGACGATCGACGAGCACGTTTGTTGCTATCGCAGCCACACGATCAGCCTACTGCAAAAATCAACCGAACAAGTCAGCAGAATGATTAAAAGAGTCTCCAATAGAAGGCATGGCATGAAGGAAGACGACACCCTTAAACTAGTCAGAAGCCTGGTAGTCAGCAGGGTGACATACTCCCTTCCCTACCACCCGGCAATCAAGAAAGAAAAAGAACAGGCCGAAGCTCTGATAAGGAAAGCCTACAAAACGGCCCTAAACCTACCAAGAAACACCCCAAACAACAAGCTACTAGAACTGGGAGTTCACAACACCTTTGAGGAGCTGGCGACGGCCCAACTGGAAGCACAGCTAGAAAGGCTAGAACTCACGGAAACAGGCAGAAGACTACTGAGAAGACTAGGCTACCAGGCGGAAAACACGTCAGACCCAAACAAAAACGTTCCAGACGAAATCCGGCGAACCCTCAGAATTCGCCCGATACCACGAAATATGGATCCCAACCTACACGCGACCAGAAGATAGGCAAGAGCAGAATACGTGGAGAACCACCTAGCTAAAAAGGCATATACAGTATATACAGACGCAGGGCTATACCCGAGAGACAGATACAACACCAACACGAGGATAGCAGCAGCGGTGGTTGACTGCTCAGGCAACCCGGTCAGCTGCGCATCCGCGAGAGGAAGATCGGTAGTAGACGGAGAGGAGATCGCTGTGGCACTCGCAGCGGCCGAGGGCTATCGAAGAAACGAATCACAGGTTTCTCCAAGACTCCAAGACTCCAAGACAGCCTGCATCAGGTTCCAACAAGGAAGGATCTGCAGGGAGGCCCTACGCATTCTCCTCGGCGCAGGAGCCTCGGGCTATAAAGCAACACAAGTAGTTTTCTGGGCACCGGCGCACACCAACATAGAGGGCAACATGAGGGCAGACAGCCTGGTTCGCGAAATCACGCACCGAGCCTTGCTGACAGAAGACCTCGTGGACCCCGTGATGGTGGACCCGACGTACGCAGATATTTTAAATCACTGCAGAGGCAGCAGGTTAAAATACCCTCCGCCCCACAAGCGACTCACACAAGAAGAAGCGACCAGCTGGAGAAGACTGGCACCTTCCACAACTTATACATTCTAAACAAAATGTTTCCCACACAGTATAGAGATAGCTGCCCCTGGTGCGGAGACAGTCCGACCCTATACCACGTCACATGGGAATGTAAACACAACTACACTTTCCACAAACAAACTAACCCGAGTGCGGAGCAATGGGAGGGCCTGCTAACCAGCTGCGAACTCACCGCCCAAAGGGCATTGGTGCAGCACGCATGCGAGGTAGCCAGGACCAGTGGAGCCCTGGAATGAGGGAACCACCCGTGCTAAGGAGTCTCCAACGGTGGCGAAGAAGCGGCTGCAGGAAGACTCTCCGAGACTAACCAAAAGACCTCAATAAAGTTTTTTCACTCACTCACTCGATGTTGTCTATAAAAAGCCCATACGTCTACCCTCAGAGATGTGGGGAAAAATTGTTTACATCACTGCAGTCAGTCCGCAATGACAGCTTTTGGCGGCGGTATCTTCATTAGTATTTCTCTTCTAGATGATGAAAGCTGAGTTGAAAGCACATCTCCATTTTTTTTTGTTTTTGCGAGAGAGAGCAACAATGAATTCATGTAAGCCGATCAAAATTTGCTGTCAGCATCAGTTTGAGAAAGCAAAACTGCTGCCCTAGATTATCATTCCTGGCACAAAATTGCGGGCTGCCAAGGAGTGCTCAGGGCTCCAGAAATGCCAGTTTTGGAGCCGTACTTCATATGCTGCTCTTTGTGATTTCTCCATACTTCAGTACGACGGCTACGTCAGACAAAATCAGCCTGCGACCAGACATCTTTTACAAGATAGCGGGTCCCATAATTGCCTATAACCATTGCATTCGCCGCTGCCTGCGTCATGCAGCCAGTGTTGATGTTTGGTCGCCTAATAAGGAAGTTTGAATTGTGCGGTTTCGACACCCGAAAGCAGCGACCAATGCCAGAGGACGGAATAAAGCCAAAAAATAAAATCAGAATCCAGAAGAATTTATGACATGACCCCTGTTGACCTCTTACACCACACATCAAAGTTTCCAGAGAAAAGATACCCAAAATGGGCCTCAAGACAGCGCAACGAGGCAATCTCCGTTCCGTTGGTTAATTGCTGAGCAGGCACATGACTTAGCCTCTCTCCGTCACGATGTCGTAACCTTATCGCGCTGTCTGATGTCGCTGTTATGCCGCCCCAATTTCGCTCTCCGTCAGCGGTTTCGAGTACCGGACAAGAATATAAAAGGCTCAGTTTTCATTACTCCGGCTCCAGCTCCGGCAGCGTGGTTATGCTGCTACTTAAATCCAATATTTGATCATCCGCATCAGACGTGACAGAAAGTTCACTTCTAAAAGGACTATCAAAATGAACATTCGAAATCTGGATGTTCAGATGAAGGTAGACAGAGAGCTTCCCAACTGTAGACTCAGCACTCTTTCGTACGAATTTTATGATCTCAGCTGAGTTCTCCAGATATATGCAATGAAGCATTATAATGCATATTAGACCAAATATATGTGGCAGAGTATTTGTAAAGGCACGGATACCGATTTATACAAAGCAAATAAGTTGTAGCACTGCCTGGAAGTACAAATATAAAAAAACGATAAGCGCGTGTAAGCCTTTTAAAAGCTCACGGAAACCAACTGGCAGAGACGCTCCAGAAATCGACAAAAGTAAAGCAAAAGGCGTTGGCGATCTTAATATTCCCTTGCTCCGATGCTGATATCGCGTCAGTTTACGCAAAGAGTTATTGTCTGATACAACATGTACTAACAATAACATCAAACAGGAAAGCGGAAAAAGTTGCATTCGACCCAACGCCTGGTGTAACGATCATTTAGTTAGTACGAGTAATTCCTTGTTTTCTGTTCCATTTACATTGATTCTCCATACAGCGAAAGCTAAACTTTGCTACTTTTTAAGGTTTTCGTCATTTATAACTTAAACGAGGGACCTTCATATAATAAATATTTTTCTCTCGTGGATATTTCGATTTTGTATGTAACCAAATAATATTTAATTTTAACCCAAATTCGCAAAGTGAAAACGTTTTCTATACCGAAGACTAACCGCTACACACCCATTTTTCACCTTGCCACAACACCCGGAAATATGCATTCCAACATGCCCAGATCCCGTGAGTGCATGCAGCTCAACCAACAAGCACGGTTGGATTATGCCTGAGGAATTGATTTCATGGCTAGCCCACAAACTCTTGGCTGCGTAGCGCATGGCTGTGAACCAGTGTTTGAAAATAGCCTCTCTTTGTATTCCCGAAACCGGGTTAATTTCGGTTTCGAGAGTAGGTAACAAGCTCTTGAATTTTATGATTTTTTGTGGAGATAAATTGCGTTCTTTTTTATGTTCCAAGTGTCCGTCATGGCACTGCTTATTTTCTGCTTCGCTTGCGGCAATATTTCCTGCAAGCAAAAAAAGCGCAGATATATCCAAAGAAAATATACTAAAATATTGCATATATCTAACATTCCAGGGAAAGTATTATTACGAAGTTTCACGGTATAGTTAACGGTCACCGAACTCGCGTTGAACGGAACATTCGATACATCGAATGGCACTCCGCGCACTTACACGGGGCGCATCTCTAAATGACGCTTTGTTCACTTTGCAGAAACAGGTCGACTGCTGTAATTTGGTGGGCTAATGGTGGCGTCAGCGCTCTTCAACTGCCTGATGATGTGAACAGGCTTTGTGCTGAAAGGTTAACATTCGGTATGGTCCCTGGAAAAACTCCAGGGACCGTACCTTCGGTCTCGAGCTGGTTTTGGAACGCCACACTGCTGAAATGCGGTATCGCCACAGTAAAGCCTAGCGCCGGTTCTTCTCTGGAGTGCTTCACTAACTTCGCGGATGAATGCTTTGAAGAAAGTAGCCGTTATCTATTTTTAGAGAGCAATAAAGCTTATGCCTTCCGGAAAATTGGCATCGGTCGTTTCGGCGTTGTCATGTAGGTTGAGTGAAAAATCACCGGCATGGATGTGGCAGGTGGCAGTTGCAGGTGATAATGCTGTTCACAGTTGATTGGCCGTCCGGTGGTGTGACGTTACGAGTGTAAATGACGTGACCGAATTGGCAGGCTCTGCCAACTCGGGCTTCATTGCGATGGGAGGGTTAGGTCGGAATTCAGGGTCTCAGTGTGTATCTAGACTGCGCAGGCTTGCTCATACGGCTTGGTTAAAGAGAGGATTTATAATAAAAATTACGTGGGTTCAACGTTGCTGAACCAAATATTGAGCGAAAGCATTCGCTGCGAGTGACCGAGCGTTCTTCTTCTTGTCTTTTTCTTCTTTCTATAAAGCCCCGCTTTAACCAAGCCGTATGAACGCCCCTTAGTAGCCTATAGGTGTAACGTGAATGCCAAGGTCATAGCAAGCTGATTCTGACATAACCGTCCCATGTGAAACGAGAGACCCAAGTTGGCAGCTCCTGCCAGCCCACATATAAAGCCCCGTTTTAACGAAGCCGTATGAACGTGCCTTATGTCACGTATCACGTGAACACCAGCTGCGCCACGCCGACCGCTTTTGTGCCACGTGGGGTGTGACGTCACGCGCAGCGCGATCACATAATCTGGCAATGCCTCTATTCCCCTGGCACCAAGGAAACCATAAATAGTAGAGAAGCCTGGGAACTGCTACTGCGGAGCGAGTCCCCCGCCAACCAGCAGCAAGCTATCCGCCTGGCGGCTGAAGCCGCCAAGAAACACTGTTGCTTCACCTGTCTTTAGTCGCGGAGGCCCCGTCTTCCGTCCCATAGGCCTTCGTGCCGGGGGCGGAGAGTAGGGGGCCTCCTACATCGGTGGAAAAATAAAGTTCATAACAACTACAACAACATGGCTGCGACCGCGCTACGCCATTAAGAGGAAGTGTGTGTTCAGATCCATATTACAGTTAGTAGTGTGCGCGTGTGTTGTGTCTCTTCGCATGTGATTGTGTTGCGCCAAATTTCTGGGTATTATGCAGCACCAACTAGCCCCTCAAGCTGTTATTTTGAGTTAGTAGCCCAGCTCTCACCCTAGTGTCACGTAGGGTGTGACGTGGCAGAGGCACGTTTGTGCGGCCACGCTACGCCGACCGCTTGAATTGGTAGCCCAGCTCTCACCCTAGTGTCAAGTGGGATGTGACGTCACAGCGCCACGTGGGTGTGGCCGCGCCACGCTGAAGGCTCGAAACGTAGAGTAGTATTGCTTTCGCAATAATATCTGTCGCGTGGAATTTATTTCGCAGAGGGCGTATCTTTCAATTGTATGCTTATGTGTTTATTCGAGGTAAAATAAACATAAATAAAGGATTAGTGATCAAGCGAGTAAAAGCCTGAATAGTGTTGTCATGGATCTAACGGTGAAGCAGGATAATATTCTATTTATGGACTGTACCAGTGTTAGACATCTAATGATAACCAAATGGCTATTTCCGAAGAAAAGTTCTATGTGCCTTAGATGTCAAGCCAATTATGCTCAGCAACGCGTATATAGCGACCGTGAGCCAACATAATGTGTGTAGACTACGTGCTGCTGATAAAAGCATGTCAATATAGCGTGAGCGTAATCTGCTCTTGCCTCTAAGTTGCAAATAAAGGCGTAGATTCCCATTTGCTATATATGAAATTGTCTTACATGAAGTTTTTAGCAATGCATTTTCAATTTGAATTGGTAGTGAATGTGAGTTGTTAAATTTTGCTGGATTTTAACGTGGTTACGCTGAGAGAGCCACTGTCTCTCCCTTACTTAGTAAGCACTTATCGGCAAGCCTCTATATTTCAGGCACATGTCCCCCCCCCCATGCCTACATGATGAAAAATTAACAACAAAGTTCTGGCATGAAAGTCGCGTTTCTTTATATCTAACGGTTGCGATGATTTTATGTTGGTACATTTAGGCGACCCTTTATTATTTCCTCGCTAATATTAGTTTTCCATTATTTCAACTTAGCTTTCACATGAGGGCGTGCTAATTGCTGCCCGTTCTGAGGCGTAAGTTAGCAAATCAGTCCGGCTGTTTACTTGATCTATTTTCTCCAATAGCTGCGTTATAAAAAGAAAATCACATTCCCAGCACTATGCTTTAATAGGTCACCAAAACGTAGGAGCGTCTATTATTTGTATTCTTCAGAGGACCGGAATAATTATATTGTGCTAAAACTGGGACCCATCTTCTGTGGCCTTCCCCAAATGACGAAAATGAAGTAGAAGGCATTATAAAACCTGTAACTCAGGTTTCGCCCTCGCTTTTCAAGCACAAGTATTTAAATAGAACGGCGCTTCGACCACAAAAAGTGGATCAGCCAATTTTGTCTCGATGTCCTGCTTCTCCAATTTCCGTTCCCCCCCCCCCCCCCCCCCCCCCCCCCCCCCCGCACTGCTTGAGTAAACATGTCAGGAACTCTTCTTGGGGACGGGCTGTATTTGCTTTGCTGAACAAAAAACTCCCTCAACTTTTTTTTTTTCAATCTAGCTTGTGGTAAAGTGGGTGCGATCATCTCAGTAAACGTAGAGGAATCCATAACAATTTTCAGGCGCACCAGTTTCACTTGGGGTATTTATTTAAGATTGGCTAGAGGACAAAAAGAAAAGAGGGAGGGGGGGGGGGGTCATGAATGAGCAAGGGGATATAAGACCAAAGATTGGGCAAACACACTGCGCGAGGTGGGGGGGGGGGGGGGGTCTGAAAGTTCCGCCACGGGCCAAGAAATATTTTTCTCCTATCCAAGCTCTGTGGTTTCCAGGCTTTATTTTCTTTCTTTGTGCGTGCGTGTGTGTGTGCTTGCGTGCTTGTAATAATTCCTGCTATATGCAAGGTGTACTTTTGTCGCCTTTTCGGTAGATATATAAGTGAGGCTATGAGAGCAGTAAAATTCTACCGAAGCGACCCAGTCCGACGTCTCTATTGTAAGATTGAATTTGACAGATTCGATTACTTGACAAAAGGGCAGGAAGGAAGAAAGAGACGTCACTATTGTATCTCTGATGATGCTCATTGGGTTGTGCGTGCGGGTGCACAAATTGACTCACAGGACCGAAACGTTTTCCCCTCAACCTTTTTTTTTTTTTTTAACCCAACGACAAGTGCAGGCCACCAAAGAGCACAGGTTTCCCTTGCGCTTGCACGGGGTGAAATCGGTAGAGACCGAGCTGCACGGTTCACCTCACCAAAACAACCTTAACGGCACCGCATCACATTAGCATAATTGTGTTTCACAAATGGTGTATTGGCATTAGCCTCTGGTGTATCGTAGGTGTATTACGCTAGGTAATAAACTATCCAAGGAACTGCCTTAAAGGAAAAAAAATCTCGTCATTGTCCCAGATTGCTAATGTTGCACGAGGTCGTTCATCCAAATTTGCTGCAGGCAATAACGCTGTGTACGATAAGACTACAGTTAGTGACATGAAAGGGAAATCATTTCATACACTGCGTCACAGCAAGAAACATGTCTAAAATGCATTAGACCTCATGGTAAAATGGAAATTCGCGGCTAAATAGTTCAGTACTCCTCAACACTAGTTCGAAAACATCCACGGGTATGTATTTGTTCCATCGTATCTCTGCATCTCGTGAGACAAACTGAATTAAAAATTGGCGTCATTACGTTCACTCTTCGTAATTAACTGCAAGTAAATGCGCACTATATATATATATATATATATATATATATATATATATATATATATATATATATATATATATATATATAATTTGTACTGTTGCTTAATTTAAACCAATGTAGACTAGTCTGTAAAGCCATGTACATGCAACAAGCTTTCTCGAATGTATCGCCCATTTTAAAGAACGCAATTATTACAAACTATTTGAACTGTAAAATTTGAATTTGAATTTTAAAACACATCAAAGTTTGGATGCGAATTGACACAATCACGAATCCTATTCTGTACTATTAAGTATTTGCCAATGAAGTATAGCGGCGAGAAAAAGGACTCGAAATATTGAAATCAGTATGAATTATATGATTTCTATAATTAAGCGGCTAAATAAACTCCATTATTATGCTCTCAGCTACAGAATAGGCTTATGGCGGATGGTTAATTTTTGTTGAAGCAATGGGGTTGTAACTCCGGTAACAGACGGGATGGAAGGGGAAAAGTCAGCATACACTGAGCAGTAACCAAACGACTTTTTGCCAAAAGAAATACAGCGGTATAAATGACTTCTGATGACGAGATACATAGATACAATTGCAAAAACGATGTAACAAGCTGCGCACCTTAATAAGAAAAGCAAATTCATGTTCTCCAAGAGCAAACGAGTGTTGCCTGACGCACGTGCCTCCTTCGTTTTACATGTTATATGCGTTTCGAAAATCGGTCGTAAAATTGACCGTGCGTTACATAAATCATCAGCCGCTGGTGAACGGCTTCAAAATACTTCTTTTATTTGGGCCTTATTTAATGTTCGCGGTAACTACTTTTCAACTTTTATTACCTCAAGGTAGGAGCCAGTATATTCGTGACTGCCGTGCTGTGCGCATTCCTATTCAGAACATGCCGAAATTTCGCACTCAGTTCTCACTAACATGGCGCACTTGGTTGCAGCTACTCCCGCAATTTTCCAAACACTCTAGCAAGAAACTATGTATGTCTCAAACCAAGGGATATAAGTATTAAAATTACACTTAGCTTAATAACAAAAGCATGGTACCATGTTAGGCCAGCTGTGCAGTCTCAGAAGGAATATTTTGTGCAGAAGCAATTATTACCCCCATTTTCGGACCCAGTCGATGCAGCTTCGAAGCTTCATTCAGTACCCGTTCGTAAAATAAAACCTCATCACTAAAGGGTGATGAACCAAGCCGAGGCCGAGAGATCGGGTCCACTTCTTGTAAATATATAAGGCTGCTGAGCCATCTCAGTAGCCGCGGTTTATTTACGTGCTAGTCTGCCAGTGTTGTTCTTGTCGTTGTTGGCCTGTTGAATAGTGGCACTTACTTACCGTGGGGTATTCTCACTGCGTTTGGGATTTCGTCGTTTTCATTACTGTTGTCTCCCAGGAAAAAGCTGCAATAAAGGCCATAATTAACATTTCTTCATATTTATCAAATTCGTTTTAGACAAAACTACACTAAAGCCTCCAGTTAAGCCTTCTTCACATTTATAAAACTTTTCTCCTTGAACGAAGTTGCAGTGAAGACCGTAGTTAAGCCTTCGCAGTCTTTATAAATTCTGTTACCACCGTATGAATACCTAACTGAACATGGCAAGGCATGGAGAAGCAAAGTAAACGAAGTTAGCAAAATGAGGGATAAATTTTTCTCATGCATGTACATTTGTGCTTAGCCAGGCTACTCTGTCGCCTGATTTTTCACGGCAACAGACATCTTGGTTTCTTGTGCGAAGACATTAGTAAAGAGAAAAGATGAGGTTCAAACAAGGTTTTCTCGGAAAGGATGTGCCGTATCCGGTATTTTGACTAGGCAATGTGGCGCCAACCACTAAAACAGCCTGCTTAGGATACATGGTAATAGAACACATACACTGTCTTCAGTCATTGTGTGATGTGGTAATTGGATGCAACTGAATTCTCCGTAGTTCCCCAAAACAACTTAGAAGAATAATTGATGTTTCATCGTCGCACTCATAACAATGCACAAAACTTCCAGTAATGAATATAAGTTAGTTGTTGGACTATGAGCTGGGGGGAGGAAGAAAGTTAAACGGTTGGATTCTTGCCCGCCAATCGCAACCTTTAGGCCAAAACGTAGCAACTTTCGACTAGCCAATACATTCACTACGTAGCGGCTGTGAGCCCTAAAAAGAGCAAAACTTCATTTTCGTCCTAAAATACTAGATGTCATCTGGCAGGGAAGGAGTAAGAGAGGTTGTAATGAAACTGGGAGGAAATAAGGGCTTCTGGTTAATCCTAAGTCGTCGCTCGATGTCACCTTCCCAACGTTCATGCTGGACCGTGTTGCTTAGCTGTGCTGCACCAAAGCTGTTAGTTTTTTTTAGTCGATATTTATTGCCTCAGGGCATCAGTAGGTTATGAGATGAAGGATGAATAAATGATTAAATGAATGGAAAAAGGTTGGCTGATTTTATGAAGTCCAGAAGTGAGCGATGATGAGGTCCCTGCGTCCAAGTGACGTATGAGGCAGGATTGGTTGCTGAAAGGCCAGCTATGCTCAGGTGCCGGATTCGTGTTGGCTTGAGTGCTGGGCAGTCCCACAGCAAGTGGTGGATGTCGGCCTCGACATCTTCGTTGTTACAGATCGGGCATCCTGGGCAAGGATATAAGTGTTGGAAGTATGACCACGTCCTAGTTACTGCTGGTGTAAGGGCAACACCGACCCGGATCCTCCTAAGCGCAACCTCCTCTGCACGGGTGAGACCGCGGGGAAGGGATATCGCACACGGAGGGATAAGTGCACGTGTGCGGCGCCGGAGGTGCTCCTTTCTTGACAAAAGGAGGGTAGCGTCGTCGACTTCGAGAAGCCGTGGGATTGATGCGTCTTGGTTCACGAGGCGGGTTGCAAAATCAGCTTGACTTTGGGAAGGCAGCAGATCCCGTGGGAGCCACTCAATGCGTATTGATTGTGGGATGCGCGCCGCAAGCTGGTGGATGTCCTGGCAAATTTTAGGGCAGCGGCTGACACGTCGGAGCAGACGTACTGCTTGAAGTGCGTCAGTGCGGATGACAACGTGGGCTGTAGGGAGCATGGTTATAGAAGTCACGGAGCAGAGTGCCTCCTGAACTGCCACAAGCTCAGCGCAGAAAGATGTAAGTGGTTCCGAAAGCTGAAACGTAGTTGTCTGATTCAGGCTGGGTCTTCGTGGACAGTAGATTGCTGTTTTGGCTTCACAGCCTTGCAGGCTTCCATCTACGTACACTACTATGGAATCTTGAGGCAGGTTAGTATCTTGCTCTTCAAATCTCTGGCGTAGCAACGATGCAGAGTTGGCAGACGTCGGTCTGCGGATGTCAGTTGGCTTGTTGCCTCCTAACTGTATAAATTTCCAGGGAGGGAGAACTGGAGCAGGTGGCTGAAGAATAATGTGTGACGTTGCATACGCCCTCAGTGCTTGCGTAGAATGTGACAAAGTGGCCTTGAGTCTGTTAGTTAGTTAGTTTTTGTTGCCGTGATCACACTATGAGGCATATAGTTCCCTCCAGCATCACCTAAGGAGCGTGTTGGGAACTGTCTGCGAATGTAGAATGCCCAGGTACGACAACTGTGAAAGCGAAGGCCCAGCTAAGTGAAGGAGGCAATGAATTTTTTTTTCAGCAAGATGGTGAGCTGAACGTAGGAACACTTCCATAAAAAGAGCACATCAATGGTGTCAGCGTGCACCGGATGTAGATTCATGCATGCAGGACGATAATCCATACTTTTGCCAAAAAAGCAAGTCTATCTAAATAAACGTCGCACTAACGAAAAGGCTAGACATATTGCAAAATGCAGATCGCACCACTACTGTTTTTCACTTGCAAGTGCAGCCAAAAAACAGCAACCAAAAAAAAAAAAAAAACAGCGCGTGTCGATTGTAATGAAACATGCTTCTATTTAAAACTCCTGCCAAGCCCACCGCTTTGTGCTAGTTTTTTTTTAGTATGATGCCATTCCTGATACCGAGAGCACTGATGCTTATAAATGGGGACTTTGTAATAAGTCGTATATGTGCTTTTGCGGTTTTTCTGTCTCAGCAACAATGCTCCCGATGATGCTAATGCCAATGCAACATAAGAGTTGCATGAAATAAAACTGCGTTTAACGCCGGCAAACGCATGACGGTCGCTCGGTGTTGGCGTTTATGCACAATTCTGGAGTCGCCCTCGCGCTGTCGTGTGAGCAGAACGGTGTCGTTGCCCTCGTAAAATTTACGACTTCCGTTCGACTTGGCTTCCTACGAGGTCTTCGTATACTTGGTCCCCTCCATTTTTTTTTTCTTGCTCTTTTACAGTGAAACCACAGCGTACGGTCAACAAAAGACTGCCGATTCCGAGGACAAGCAAGCAGCGCCGAGTGGGTTTAGCCTGAAGTCGCCGTCGACGGCTTGATTCTCCTGGCGCAGGTTCAAGATACGGTGCTTACAGCCGGTAGGTCGCGTCTGATGTCTGCCTGCTTTAACCAGACTTGTGCGCTACGCTTTAGAAGTAATACATTTCTTTTTGAATGCATTACGTTCTGTCTTCTTTTGCTATTACTCAGTTACCTTTTAAACGTTGATGTCCCGGATAAAATAATTACTTTATCTTGTAGTTCTTTAGTGGTAATCGTAATCGGTAATGGTAATCGGTGCGGTTTTCAGTACCTCAGCTTGTTGGTGAACATTTTACCTAGAGCAGGTGTGTCCTTCGCGAAAAACTCCCATTTGGACGTCTGTGGATAGCTCTGCGATGAATGATGTTTTTGCCATGACCGAGTCATAGTCATCACCTATATCCGTTCCAGACTCAATAAGTATGATGTATTCGTTTGATAGAAAAACTCCCCCTCCCATCAGATGGTGCCGCCATTTCCTCCTGCTAAAGCCTCTTGATACAGTTAGTAGCGGTATCCTCTCTCGCGTCTATGGTTTGTTCGTCACACTGTGCGCAAGGAACGCGTTGTAGGCGAGTCTTACTGGCCGGTCATTCACCCGCTTGATGAGGGAATGCAGGAGGTTCACGATATATGCTCTGTAGGGCAGACGCGCAGGCCAGTCGTGTCGTATTGCCGGCAGCAAAAAGCCCAGTAGTGATGACAGCCAGCTAGCCAGTGGACAGCGTTCACCACAGTGAATTTCAACTTCTTGCTGTGAATAAACAGCCTGTGGCGAAAACAAAAACCCTTGCGCATCGCATCCGTCGCTACAGAGATCACCGGTTGAGCCACTAATTGCCCCCCAAATAGTGACGAATAAACAGCCGATCAATGAGGATATGCGACGGACTGCATTCAACACTTGATCCAGCATACGCGCCATTTTCGTTACTTTGAATACTCACAAAAAGATGGCGTTCTCTTGTACCTGAGCCACAGGTTTAACCGTCTTTGTGAACAACGCATACTTTAATCTTTCTGCATTCGCAGCGATTCATCTAAATAAGATTAAATGGGCGATTAGCGACAGGCCGTGCTTAGTGTATTTCTGGCTGTTGGCGGAGGGACTTAAAAGGTCCTTTTTATGCTTCCACCCTGCAGGTTGCAACTACATGCCGGGGAAATTCCTATGGTCTTCATTATGGTGAGTGATTTCAGTGATATGCGTGTGGTCCTCATGCATCAGTCTAAGAGAAAAATGTTTTTCAAGAAAAAAAGCAAGAAATACTGCCTTGGAGCAGATTGGAATAAAAAAAAGATACCTTAGGAAGCGATTTCAGTGCCTCATAGGCCTAAGTAAGCAGTCGTGTACAGAGGAGGAGGAGTGGGGTGTGTGCAGTCAGAGGAAATGGAGGAGGTGAGGGGGCTATCTCACAAGCGTACAGAGTACAGAGTGCATTACATAATCGATCGCATGGTTGCTCACACTGCTAAAGGAAACGTGGCATTCGGGCATTGCAGGGCGGTCGACCTTTCGCCTTCATGCACATAGGCGATCTAAAGTGTTTCGGAAGTTTTTTTTCGGTTCTGTATTTGCCCGACAACACAAAAAACTATTCAGAGTTCTTTATGAACGCTAACAACGAAGCTTGGCGCTTCACAGAGGACTTTGACATTACAGCATCAAAGCTTTGCGCTACTGCGTCATTGTAGAGCACAATATTGCCACCTGGAGCACAATATTATCACCCTGATTATCCTCGTCCGACTTAAGCCGACATTCTCTGGTGCCCAGTTTCAGCCCAAGCACCGTTTTCTACATTACCACGAACCCAGTGCATGCCCGTCCAGCAGCCAACGCAATACATACCTGGGCACGCTTGCACGAAACGATCCTAAGACTGTCTTAGCTAAGTCCAGACTTAACTGGAGTCTAAAGGATTATGCCGCTAGCATGGCCGCTTAAGACTGAAGTCAAGATTGGGCTTCAGTCCTGACTTGAATAAGTCGCTTGTGTGATTACGACTCTAGGCCGTCTTAGTTAAGACACAAGGACGCCCGGTAACTAAGTTGAGAAATTAGGAAAATACAGGGATGCGCTGGCCCTGTCCTGGCGGTAAGATGTAAACATTCGGTCAATCTTGCACTGTGTAAAATCCGTGCCATTGCTTTTTGCGGCTTAAGATTGTGTTACGAGGAAAAATGCCCCAAGTGGTTGCTGAGGGCGTTCAGGGAAGTCACTCTGGTGAACACGAGCCCAACCGAAGCGTGCGGCTTGGTTAAGTCTGGACCGTTTAAATCTGGACTTAGCTCCAACTTTATCGTGCAAGCCGGCCCTGTTCAGCAACCAACGTGGTATGTGCGACCAGCGCGGTCACACATACGATGAACGGACGTCTGGCGGGTCCCTGACAGCCGCCGCCTTTGCTATCATTGTGGAAAACCTGGTCACATTTTTCGGTGGGGCCCTTATCGGGAACTCGGACCTGAGGCTTTTTTCGGCAACTTACCTAGGCGCACGTTCGGTTAATGACCTCGTGACATTGGAGACAACCTCGCATAAGAGAGCCTCTCGATGGCACGCAGACAATCCAAGTCTCCATCCCCACGTCGGCCATCACCTTCAACAACAGGTGACCTCCCGCGAGTACCGCCGAGTCGTTCGCCAAGCCCCCGCCGGGAAAACTGAGTAGAGCGACCTCTCGGGGCGTGGCCGCTAAATGTCAGCACAAAGAAAGCCCCCCAATGAGAACATATATGGATTTTGGAGCAGAAACGAGAGCATTTGGTTCACGCCCTGTGTGCATCGATGGTCATAACGTCAGTGCTTTAGTGAATACCGGAGCAGACTTTTCGATTTTGAGTGGTAAACTGGCAGCGCATGTTGGGAAGGTTATGACACCATGATGTAGCACGCAGATACTTACGGCAGAGGGGCAGGTAATTACTTCTGTTGGACAGTGCACGGCTAGAATCCAGATTCGTACGTCAATGTTTGTTGTCAGCTGTGTCGTTCTCGAGGAATGTTCTCGTGATTTTATTCTCGGTGTGGATTTCCTGCGGGAATATGGCGCCGTCACTGATCTCCGACAGCGAACGGTCTCGTTCTCAATGGAGAAAGCGGCTAAGCCACCACTACGCCATCATGGCGTTAGGTATGCAGCGGCGTTTAGCTGACTGAAAAAACCGCTTCTTATTATTAAGTAGCCTTTTTAGGACGACAGTGAACCACGGTGAACGCTGTTTGGCTGAAATAACCTGTAGTGGTATATATTTGTTGGCTATATGATATACTTTACTAGTATTCGTCCACTGAGCATTCTAATAGCCCATGAATGAAAATAACAAACCCAAGTTGTCTGTTTATTGTAGAATACGCCGCCCTTGCCTAGTTTCTGATGGTTTTCGAAGTAGAAGGATAGCATGTTGTGCTGCCTTCAACGCTAAAGTGAAAAAAAAACTTCGATCATTTTAACGAACGAAATCATTTACCGAATGTACAAGGGAAAGTGTAGTAGAAAGAATCAAATATACCATGTATACAAGAGAAGTATGAAGAAACATAGCCGAGAAGAAATGAAATACTTTGTATAAATGCACAGTTGCTTTTCAAGGTCTGTGCATTACCGCTGTTGAGAGTTAGACCTCAGATGGAATAATTAAAATTGTAATCGATTACTTATTTTCGAACTTTCCCCAAGAACACCTAGCCGAGCTGAGTAGGTGCTCCGGGCTCAGTACGGCGACCAAAGAGAAGAATAAAAGAAACTGCTTCTCGTGGCTACATAACCGCCTACAGAAATAAAAGTGAAAATAATTAGGAAGGTAATCTGCTCAGTCGAAAAGTAGAAACAAAGATTCAGAATAATACACAGACATCTAGAAAGCAGACCCGAAGCTTTGCATAATGTTTTATTGGGCCGTGACTATAGTTTCAGCAGCTGAGCAAAGAAGATGAAGCCGTCGGGATTATTTAACGTATGTGTTTAACCACGTTCATTACCGGAGCCATCCTTGCATTTATGCTATACAAAAAAAAAAAGAAAACATTCCCATTGTTACTAGACAGCTTCTGCGCAATGTCTTTGGGGTTTTGTTTTATTTGTACTGCATTTGGTAATAATATCTGTGTTTATCAAATTAAAAATCTCTTTTTAAGTTGTCACTACAGTCATAAAGATTGCTAAAAAAGCAGGGAAGCTTTTCTCATCTTCAAAGTTGCTTATTTTATTGTTAAGAGCATGATACTTATACATTAGGGATTAGAAGTCATTCTAGAATTGATGCGTTGTGTCGCTCTACGGGCACTGGATTTGCACTAAGGGCGTAGGCTTATGATCGGTGGAGAAGGTATGAAGAAGTAATTTTCTACGCTTTTAGCATTGTTGGTGAAGACAGCGATCAAATATAAGTTATTAGAATACATAAGTGTTTTATTACACCTTTCTGCTGTTCATTTCAATAACGAAAGGAGCAACAACAAAGACAACCCCTTACGGCGTTTTCAAGTATAACTCTTATTTGGGCTTGGTGCATTTTGAATCACAAATAATACTGCACGACGAACGAGGACAAAGAAGGTACACAAAGGACAGGACTAGCTCTCTTCTGTGTGACTGTGGGACTGTGTGTCAATAATACGTACCTCAGGCTTGCACTACAGGATATGTCACGACATTTCATTTAACAATATTAGTGTGAATCAGTTCGTTTAGAGTTTTATTCAACAACCTTGCAATTAAATAAACGTAGGATAATAATCGCTCAGCATTCTCACCCTGCTCTGCTATCGCAAACAGTTTGGAGAATAATAAGAACTGTCACAGATGGAAATGTCGCTAGTGCGGAGTAAATACAAAATGGCATGATCTCAGTTCCCTAACGTCATCCGACGTGGTAAACTTGGCCTTCTCCAGATGTTTTTATTTGCCAGTAACCGCTCTTTAGGTTCATTGGTGACAAGCCATTGCCATTGCAAAGTCAATATAATGTGTCGTAGATGCAGCAGAGGGTTAGACATTCTTCTTCATTACACTTTTGAAGCGGCTGCAATCCACGTAGAATTGAAGTTTACCATTCCTGGTCTTAGTCTAGCTGTGATGTGATCCTGCGTATTTGTCGTTGGAAAGTCTGCGTCACTTTGTCGTGAAGCAAGGTCACATTAGAAAGCTGCTGCTTCTGATTTCCCTGCCGAGGGATTGAAGGCCGTCAGCGCGCGTCAGATGATTGCTTCCATTAGGTGACACTAGTTAGGCGCGCTATGGGTAAAACGACACTCCTGTCAAAGACGAACATACATATTACATGGTCTCTGATCGCAACGTAGTATGGGAGCACCGCAAAGAACAACGCATGGGGGTCCATCCTCCCTATGGCAGTGCGGGAGAACGTTGATGGCTTCTCTGCAATGAGAGTAGAGCTGGTGGTCGTTGGGAGTCCTCTAGGTGTCGCGTTTCCTGGAATTTGAACGCCACACGTATGCTTCGTGGGCGGAAGCTATAAGAGGTGGCGCTCTAGAACAACTGGTTCACGTCGTAGAGGAATTGAAGTTGCACGATGGGCCGCAGAACGGTGTACAGCAACGTCGTTATTGATGCCTTCCAATTCAGCTGCAGTGGACGGTGATGGGGACCGAAACACATGATGAACTTCTTCATAGTCGACGCCCGTAAGTGTCCTCTCTTGTGACTAATGGGACGGCGGGAGCGGCCACCGCAACGTTTCTCGAATAGTCTCGTCGATTAGATTCCGCATGGTATCTCCTCTCCCAAGTGTGGCGTTCCAGAAAGCGCTTAACGTGGTTCGGTATACTGCCCGACACTGAAATTCAACATTTCGTCTTTACGTCGTGAAATATTTTATGTTCTGAATGAATCATAAACCTGCGCTTATAAAAGGTGTGTATGACAATACTGCAATAGCACTATTCTAAACTTGTATGTGCCTCACGCCAGAACGATTCCATCATATTGAAAGGCTTGACAAGAGATAGGTATGCAGCCACGCCTTAAAATACGGCTAGGGCAAAGAGCAGACGCTCGGGGAACCAATCGGTCGTGAGATGCCATGACAGACTTGCATGTCTTACGCATTTATTTAAAGAATTGCTCGTTTTTTCGTTCGGTCCACTGTATGTCCTGGCTCCACTATCACCATTTAAGCCAAGAGAGCAGATTCCCTGCTCGGTGTTGGGCCCCTGCCCGTGCATAGATACCAGCTCTTCCCTACTCTCACAACTTGACCTATTGACGCTTTCCCACTCACATGGGGCATTTTTAGGGTAGGCTAACGTTAAGGGGGGAAACTATAGTAGGGAGTGATCATTTTGGTACATTGTTTGCAGTGCGAAAGGTCAGGACTCGTTTAATAATAGCGTTGTTGCAGCAAAATGTTGTAAAACAGAGAGAAAATGAGAAAATGCATGAAGGTTTAACGAAAGTTCAGAAACCTATAACGTCCAATCGCGACTACATGTCTTGTATATACCATTGCACCTTTTGTAGAGAAACCATTTTGGCAACATACTTATGTTAATACTGAAGACATAAACACCCGCAATTTTCGTCACGACGTCATTGGGGTGAGTTGCTGTAGCCTTCTTTTGAGCACTGTTAAAGCCCGTAGCGAAATATGTTTTGATAGCTCCGACACGTATCGCAAACTGTCGTTTCCTTCCTAATCGGTTGATAACCAAGTTCAGCATATTATTTTTAAACATACTGCTGTGCTTTGCGTGTCTAAACAATTTACTGACGTTTACCAATTCATCCCGTCGATTCCATAAGAAGGCAAGTCCGTAGGTGAATTGCAGACTGGTAAAATAATTCGCATAAGTGCTTATTCGATGTTTTGCAAATTAGGATTTTGAGTAGTTTTCTAAACGCGTGGCATATTTAGTTGAAGTAGTTGTGTTCTTTTGTGCAATGATCTTCCATACTGAGGTTTGATTCATTTATTTGGGGTTAACGACGGTTTGCTGACATATGCTTTTCATGGCTAAAGGTGGCTTAACAGTGGCACTGCGAATGCGACCTATGGCAATGACTCCTCGCTGGCCAATAAATACCAATATGTGCTACCAGAGGCACGACCGGTTTATCGACAGTGTTGGCGGCGCCAAGACTGGTTCAATGTTGGACCAATATATAAACATGTAGTAAGTGCTAAAAAGTAAGTGTTAGACCAATCTTGACACAATTTTTTTTCCCGCCGTTGGGCGCGGGTTGGTGCGATGTTGGTGTGCTGCCTGGGATATCTTTTGGATTTACAATCCTAATTTGGTAATCCCTACCTCACTACTGAGTATTCTGCTGAGTCAAATGCGTTATCGTAACTACGAAGGGAAGGTATATCGTTTGGCTGTGTTTTACCGATTTCACCGCAGTCTGATTGGTAGTCTGAAAACAGACTACTGCCGAGTAGCCGTTACAAAACACTGCGTTGTTTTGTTCGAGTTAAGAATAAAGATGGCATTTTTTATTGATTTATTTGGCAAACAGCGTCTAGAAAAAAGCTAATAAGAACTCGCTTTGTACTTTTTAAGTCTTTTGTGTGCTCTTTTTTTCATTTAAATGGATCTCAGCGTTTCCTCAATTTCTCTGTAGGATTCAAGTTGAGTAATTGCGTGGTAGCACATTTCTTAAGCACGGTCTGCCCGCAGTCTTTTATTACAACTGGTGCTACCTAGGATTTAGCAGCTGGGCTATATGTGCACTTCGGCTAAAACTTATTTAGGTAATCTTTCAATAATGTTGGGATTACTATTTACTTTGACTTTTTGCTTTTTAGGTTATATCATTAATTACATATAAATCCAGACAATAGCATGTTTTGATTGCTTGCATGTTCCCCAACGAAATATATTAAGATAGTCTGCGATATCCCCAGCATTTGACTGAAAGAATTTACACGCAAATAAAGAAATAACCAACGACTCAAACTTAATACACGTAAAACATAAGCCGATTTGAGAGCAAAATGTGATTCGAGTAAGGTCTAGCAATCCCAAGTGGATATTTTTTCTTTGCTAGAGAAGAGTTTAAGATAAAACGAAAGAAACAGAAATGCTAGCTCAAAGACTGCTTAATGCGCTTATCCGATCTCCAGCGGACATTCCACTTGAGCTATCTTCTGGACACGGGGACAGGCGTGACTGGTGCAAAAAACGAAGAAAGGCGTTGACCTCATTCCCTGCAAGCACCTTCAGCAGCAGCCGGGAGGGCGGACGGAAACGTGATAAAGAGTCCACAACAGCCCTATTTCAGAAGGGGAAGGGCACACGGCTGCGAAAGGGCAATCAGAGAAGTCAGGCAGCCCATCCATACTTGTTGTGGAGCGACCTCAAAATGAAAGGAGGCGGGGTCATTGTGTCTCGTGCGCCGTCTGAAGAGTTCATTTTGTCGGCTCTCAAATCTACCGTGTCCGGCACGTGAAGGAGGGCGAAGAGCGAACACTAGCGACGGTCGGAAGAGAAGGATGTGACAGGAACTTTGTCACGGATAACAAAGTGTCAGGAGCATGCAACTAGCGTCCAGAGGCCACTGCGGGCTTTGGGAACATTTTGGGCGCATTGTGGTCGTGACTGGTACGCGTGTCGATAGCTCTCTTTGTGTTCCTTTTAAGTATGCCCTTTTTCGCACACTAACGGTTTTATTCTTTGAGAAAGTAGGCTTGGATGCAAGCAGAAGAAGGTACTTGCGCAAGGCGCTGGTGTTTACAATACACACTATAGAGGGTGTGTCGGTAAGCCTTCATCGTGAAAACAACGAAAGGGGCAACAAGCGATGAAGTTGTGTTGCGTGCACAATAAGTATGAACAGCTGATACTTCTTGTGTATTGTGCCCTACTCTTGGCAGGCTTTGCCCATGCGAGCTTCCAGTTCTTGGTGTTCGGGTTTCGAGCCAATCGGCCGTGTGATACACACAGCGAGTCGACCTTAACGATATAGCCCTGGATTTCTAAAGATCCATGCAGTGCCCAGGTCATTGCCACGTTAGAGAGTTCTATGCTTGTCTTTCGTCTACATATATAATCTTGCTGGCTTCCATGTGACAGCAGTTCTTGAAACGTTCTTGTGAAATTTGTGATACAAGGTTTCGTTGACAATGCTTTGTGTTTGGCGGTGTAATCTTTCGCTGCACATAGCATGGTACGTGTATGAGCCGTTCACATCGTTCTTGTGAACATAGCATATATTTTTATAATAAAATTGGAAGCTGACTTCCGAAAGGGATTTCAGCGGACGACTCATGCACTTTCTATTGAACGCCTTCCCCAACTTGCGTATGAACTTTCTGATGTAACTGTTCGCTGTATAGTGTTGTAAGTTGTATCATGCGGTTTCACTCCGCATATAGCACACATGTGGCAGTGGAATTAGGGGCTCGTCGAAGCCGCGGCCTTGACACACACACACACGCTCACGTACACGCGCACGTACACGTGCACGTGCACGCATGCACACACACGTACGCACACACATGGAATGAATGAATGAATGAAGCCTTTATTGAAAGGAAGGGATGGCTCTCGGCCGCTGTTTGGGTTCTTGGGGAGTTAGGAGGGATGGGGGTAACTTCTGCCTAACGGTTCTTCAAGCTGTTGCTTGTTGCTTGCCATGCGGCCGATCTTCGCGCTGTAAGTCGACCTCTCTCACACTACTCGAAGCAGGCCGCTCTCACTGCCGTATGTAGCAATGGAGTGTTGTATTTCGGTGCTTGATATAAAATATCGATAAGAACTTTTTATGTCAGAAATCATAGTCGCGAATATCTCACCTGCCAGAATATAATGCGTACACTCAGAGCAAAGAGAGAGCAGACTTAGGTGGTCCCCACAAAGCAAACAATTATACATCGTCGAACAACAACAGCTAATTAAACTATTGTTTAATTAGGGAACCGCGGACAGTAGAAACAAAACTAACAATAATTTATCGTTCCTTTCTGAGACTGCCTGAACAATTATAAGGTTAAGGCTAAACTCAGCTGCACGTGAGAACCATATTTGCTGCCAAACAGCTCTTTTCGATTCATACATAGAAACACTAGGTTCGTAACAGAGGAAAAAAGAAGTATGAGGTCTGATTATAACCCAGAAAATTGTCGGCGCAAGGTATGTCTGACAAGCTATTCTTACATCGTATCGCACATTTCTTCTCAACGGGTGCTGTCAGAGAAACTGCACGTATGAGAGAGCTCTGTGTGTGAAAAATGCAACCCATTGAAGATCATGACAGAGACGAGATGAAGAAACTCTTTTTTGCCTTCCATCAGCTCAGAAATATACTGTAATAAATTGCTTTTAATATATGACCCATGGCGTATATCGAACCCATGTCTTCGCCAATGTGTGAGTGTGCACAATCCATGGAACTCTACGCGTGGAGAAATACGCACAGACTTTGCGCACAAATTCGCGCATATTTTTTTCTATGGAGCATTAACACGTCCTACAACGAAGCAGTTTCAGTGCCAATACGCTATTAAAGCTGAAGTGACGTTGGAGATCAGAACCGGGGGCCGTATTGGCCTCATAAATTATTGCGCGGGCCTTTCGGAAACAGAGGCAAAAAGAAAACGTTATACATTGGCGAATCAGTCAAGGAATGCATACAAAAGGAGGGACTTCGTTATGAGATACATAAGAAAGCCAGGAGTCATATAAGAAAAGCATTGATAATCGTGAAGTGACATTTAGACGTGGAGAAAAGGGATTAGAAAGTAGAAGAAAGCAACAGCCACATACTACCACAGGTAAAATATTTCACGGCGGCACTTAAGTCACCTCACGTGCAGAGACGAAAGCATTTTGGCTGCCCGGCTGGGATCGTTGAAACGCCTCTGATTCCGCGAGAGAGGAATGAGAGGAAGACATGATCGCTTGAGAGAGAGAGAGAAAAAACAGAGAGAACTCTCTCTCTACAAAGAGACTTTTTTCCTCTTTGTTCTTTTTCTTTAGAGAGAGAGAGGGGGAGAAGGAAGGATGCAGGGGTGAAACTGAATAAAATTGCTGGTCGAATGATCGAGTATAGCTGCAGAGAAGTGCGTAGCGACAACAGTGAAAACGTAGTGCATTACCATACGCATCCGTTTGCGTTTCAGAGAAAGGAAACCTGCGCCGGAGTGCAGTCTCGGAAGCAAATAAGCTGCCTTCAGCTTCGCCATAAATCACGGATTCTTTCTGATGCCCAGTTCCCGCTCATATAACGCTGAACTATACAAGGGGGAGTGCACCTAGCCTGGCTCTGTATAAAACAAGCAGAAAGCCTGCCTCATTATGAAAGAGATGAGTTCTGTCTGACTGCTGTCCTACAGCCAAGACTTCGTCAATTCGTCGTTGTTTATTTTCTTTCTGTTTCGGGCACTGCATTTTCACATTTTGATGGAAATTGTGGGCCATAAGATAGCACTGCAACTCAAACTCTCTCGCCTTTACTGGTTTTATTGCCAGGAGTTGAGCCTCGGCATTATTCCCTGGGGCAAAGCTCCACAAACGTGTCTGTTTCAATCTAGAGCGTTTGGATAATGCGCTTCCACTTCTTATGACAAGCGTGATAAAGTCAGTAGGGCATGGGACCCAAGATTTTTTGCACGTTGGTAGTATCTTTATTTAAATGTTTCATGTGTTACTGAGGAAGTTCGAAGTAGTAAAGTCAAATCACAGCCAGTCTTCCCTTTTTTTTTTGTATCTATCTACTAATACACGCCATTCGTCTGATGAAATAGAGATCTCTAATTCAGGTGAAGAAGGGTGCTTAGTAAGTTTTAGTACCTGCGGCGGTCTACTTGTTTCTCTCTATTAGTGATTTTACCAGTTGGGTTGAGCACGAACAAAGAGTCACTTACGCGGTTGACACGTCCGAATTATCACAGGAGGCTGAATCTCACACCATAATAGCCTTCACTGAGTGCTAATTTGGCTGTGTACAAACAATCTATCCCTGCGCGGTAGAAAGACATAATACACTGCTTTTTTCTCCCATCGCAAGTCGACCCCCGTAACATGCTCCCAACATCTCGATGGAAAACTCATTGAAAGGGTTGCAAGCCACAAATACTTAGGAGTAACTCTATATAAAAAACTAGACTTGGCGCCCCACAAAGAAGCGCTATGGAAATTGTTAACTTCTGGCTGCTATGTACAAACTAAAGCACAAAAGGGTTTCGACAAGCATGCATAATATAATTATTGCAGCAGTGTTCTTTACACTTTAACATACGGTATTCAATCCCTGGGGTCGCACCTTCACATCGTGTCCAACAAAATTCAGGAGCCTTCAGCAATGGCCTCCAAACAGCTGTGCTTTTCTCAATAGCGGATACCACGTGTCTTCGTACGAACTGTATGAAGAATGCTACGGCAGCTTACTGGGCCCAGCCAGACGCCCGACACATCCGTCTACGAAGACTCGATCGAACACTAACATTTTATGTTATGCGGGAAATTCTGCGCCGTCATGCATGTTTGCTGCAGAAACTTTGTTTACACGTCGATATTTTTTTTTTTCTGTCCTTAGCGAGCGGGCCCCTGGGCTTAAGCCTCGCGAATTTTTAGCGCTCGAGGCGTTGGGGGCCTTCGCCCCGGCAGACGCGGTTTTCACGCGCAGGTACTTGAATTTAATTGGACAGGACTGCTCTCCGGAATGTTCAACTTGTGGCATCCCTGAGAGTTTGGTCCAGATATAATATTAGTGTGGCCAGTGTGTGCGTGCGAAAGAAGTGTGCTAGTCGCTTCTTTGAAGCGTTTGGACAAGAGGCTTCTGTCGGAGGAATTGCTGCTGGGCGCTTAGCAGGACAAGGGGAAGGATGTCCAGTCAGTGGAGGCTCTTTGCCGCATTTGTGCACCATTGGACTTGACTGCCGCATGCAAATCAAGTTGCCGTACCTGTATATATTTTCGTATGCATTCTGCCACATCGTCACCCACCATGATCCTCTTTCTTCTTTCCTTCTCCGTCTCTAGTGCAGAGAAGCAGGCCATATTTTAATAATTCCGGCTAACCTCTCTGCCTTTCCATTCAATAAACCCATCTATCAGCATCCTAAACAATGTTGCTATATGAATTTTAAATCTGTACCCATCGAAACACCATCGCTGTTGTTCTTCAACTAATTAAATATAATGAGCTTCAAAATTAGTCCGCGGTTACAAAATAGCCATTTTAGAAAACCGAATAATTAGCACGAACACTCCGTATTCATTTTCTATGTGCATCGCTCCCAAACGTGACACAAGGCAGGCATAACAGAATAATTTTAATTTACCCATAGCTAATAACATATACGGGTGGCAATCAGTATCTTTTGTGCATCCAAAATATGAATAACGTGCCGGGTAACCTCAAACAAAGATCCAAATTAGTGCCTTCAATAAGAGGGAAAAATATCTTACCAACAACTTTAAAGTGCAAACTATTAACATGTTAAAAGGTTTGCTCCTGAATTGACTGTTTTATGATTGATAATGTTTATAATGAATTCACTATTGGACATAGCACCTAAGGATCCAGATGACATTTCGGTATCTTCTGTGCTATTTTCTTTTGTGAAAAATAAACAGTTTGATATTGATAGGCAACTACAACCTAATAGCTTTACTATTGTATGCAATCTCAGTTAAAACCGGACAGCAATCTGTGGGCAGCAGCTTTGAGATAGCGCAGAAAGAAGGGACCTCAGCTGCGAAGAAGCCTTTGTGAAATTCCATCGCTTTTGCTTAATGCTGCCACAAAAGGTATCAGCGTGTTACTTGCAATATTAGGCAAGGATTCTGTCAATGGTTCGGCTACCGTGAATGGGGAAATGTTTGAGCACTGACGACACCAATGAAGGCTAGCTTTCCAAATATGCCTCGACATAGTCGTAAAAAATTAGGGTTCCTTAGATGCTTTTTACGAGGAGAACGGCGAATGCCTACTCATCAAAAGCCTAGTTTGTTAGTCATGATGAGTCATGCCTAGTCATTGTAGTCATCACCACTCCTAGCTAAGACGTTTTACTTCCAGTCAGTAGCGGTCATTTCAACTCGTTGTTTGGCAGTCTAGTCATTGTAGTCATTAGTGGTCATAGCTAGGCCTTTGTACTCATTACCAATCAGTTGCCGCCATTAGAAGTCGTCCTTTGACATATCGGTCCTTTCGTGGTCATTGGAAGTCATAGTGAGTCATGCTCATTCATTTTACTCATTTCCAATCAGGTAGTCATTTGAAGTCCTCGTTTGACAGATTGGTTGTTTCGTAGTCACGATGAGTCATGGCTAGTCATTGTAGTTAGTACCAGGCATATCTATTTTTTCTCGTTTCCAATCAGTTGCGGTAATAAAAAAAATTCGAAGTTAAACGTATTGGTCGTTTCGTAGTCATTAGCAGTCATGATGAGTCATGTCTAATCATTTTAGTCATTACCATTCATTGCTAAACATATTTGCTCATTTAAACCAGCTGCGGCCCTTACAAGCCAGTTTGACATATTATCTGCTACAGTTGATTTTTATACATTAATAATCATTATTAGAAGTCACTACAATTTCTCATCAACTCTATCAAAGCCTATAATGTTTATTCATTACAAATCTCAATCAATCGTTTTCAATATTAATCTTCCTCTTTACGTGCCCGCTGTTTGCGAGTGACACATCAGCGCCTAGACGCGACTCACATGCCACGCGTACAGCTCCCGAGAACAGCTCTCGCGCATAGATTTTGGCTCCATGAGCCTAGACAGGCTTCCGCCTTTAAATTCCTAATACTTTGGGCAAATCTGAAGCCCCGCAACAAATTTGTTTCAGGTAAACATTATTTAAACAGGCTGTCTTTTCAGATATCACAGATGTTCAATAATAATAATAATAATAATACTACTACTACTACTACTACTACTACTACTACTACTAATAATAATAATAATAATAATAATAATAATAATAATAATAATAATAATAATAATAATAATAATAATAATAATAATAATAATAATAATAATAATAATAATAATAATAACAATAATAATAACGATAATGATAATAATAATGATAATGATAATGATAATGATAATAATGATAATGATAATGATAATAATAATAATGATAATAATAATGATAATAGTATTAATATTATTATTATTATTATTATTATTATTATTATTATTATTATTATTATTATTATTATTATTATTATTATTATTATTATTATTATTATTATTAGTTCCTTCACTGGAAAGGAAAGGTGTAGTATCTGTTATACTCGTTTTGCTGACACCTGAGCTGTGCAAGGGAGGGAGGAAGGTTGGAGTGAAAGTGGAAAGAGACGAATGAGCGCCGTAGTGGAGGGCGCCGGAGTAATTCTGACGACTTGGAGATCTTCATTGTGCTATAATTTGTAGTGGGTGGAGATGGATGGTTGCTCCTGGTCCTACGGGACTGGTGCTGGTAGGTCACTGCCGCTTAATTGCGGCGGGGGCTAGCCTGCCATCGGGTTTGTATCTGCTGTAGGCCGTCATTGCACCCGCCACTGCTTCGGTGGTGGACGACGGCTGTTGCGGCGCGCGTCTTCCTCTCCTTCTTCTTTTTCTCTTTTCTCTATTTTCTCTCTCCGGTCCGCACAAGGCAGCGGAGGTGGCTCAGGTACAGAACCAGTAGTAGGCCCACGCATTTTCTTTTCCTTCTTACTACAGCCACAACAACTTCCATCGCAACGCACCGGACGCCTCTTTGTTTCACCTTTATCGAAGCGGAGCCGGCGGTGGCTGGGACCAACCCAAGTCAGTGCTTTTACAACCAGACAGCGCGTAGCGAGGAATTCTCCGATAGAGCATTTTTTAACTCTATGTTGTTTGCAAAGGCAACTTTTCGTCTATCCTAAATTTCTAATAGAAAAATCACTATATCAGCAGTTCTCCTTCCCGGAGGCGTGGTTTAGTTCACTCGTTCAATCGTGTCCGACTCTTCGTGACCCTATGGACCATGTCACGCCACGCTTTCCGGTCTCTCACTATCTTTCTAACATCACATAACTTCATCTGCAGTGCCTCGAGGATGCCGTCTAACCATCGCGTTCGCTGCCTACCCCTTCTCCGACGACCCTCAACCTTTCCCAGCATCAAATCTTTCTCCAGCGACTCCTCTCTTCTCATCAGATGACCAAAGTAGCTGAGCTTTAACTTTAGAATTTGACCCTCCAATGAGCAGTCAGGGTTTATGGTCGACAATATCGACTGATTTGATCTTCTGGCAGTGCTAGGAACTCTCAAGAGTCTTCGCCAAGAAGACTCTTGAGAGCACTCTTGGGAGGCCTGGAGTACATCACAATTAGCGTCTTCGTTACCGTCAACATCCCCTGCTGGTTTCGTGCGGCAGTCGTTATTTCTTCATGCGAGGGAAAACAAAAATTACAATTTTAGATTCTGCTTCGCATCAAAGATATGGAATATTTTCCTCTGTAATTTTTGCATCTTAACATGCGTCACAAATAACTACTCCCTCGCCAATTAAACTCATGTTTAAGAAAGCTGGACTTACATTACATAAGAAGTCGCTGCTGCCGGGCACATTCCCTCGCTGTGCTTTCTTACTCCATTTATCGTGCACAGATTGCCCAACGGCTTATAGCGGAAAATTACGCAGGCAAAAACCAGGCAGTGTCTTCCTTTTCATCAAATCTTCGAGTGTCTTGAAGGTGCCACTTCTCGCGCGTTTCACGCTTGCTTTGATATTCAAATCCGGTTTTCTCGGGGCTGCTTGTATCCACTGTCCTGTCTCTAAACCCAGCCTTTCTGCTTCTTGACCTGAGCCTGGGATGCTTTATTCAAGTGAGTAGAGCGAACAGTAAAGATATATTGATTTTTTTTTGCGTTCAGAACGAGCCGTGTCGACAGCCGGAAAAAAGCGGTAGGCTATAAGCAGTAGTTGTTGTTGTTGTTGTCCAAATAACTTATGGCACATACCCACAGAGGGGGATCGGCCAAGAATTGGGTAGCAAAGAATTTTTTTTTTTTTTTTAATATACTTGCATAAAATAGCGTCGTCCGCTTACATGCATATGTCAGAATAATTTATTCCCTCGAATCTGGAGGCACGAATGTTTTCGTGAATAAGAAAAAGTACTTACGCTACGGGACGTAATCTGAATAGTGGACAAACATGACTGAGGCAACAGGAAGTAAAATTGAATAGCAAGGAGTGCAGGCATTAAGGTACGGGTGCCCCGGTAAAAAAAAAAGAGCAAAAAATAAACAACTAACAAGTATGTATTGCAGTTCTGCTCAATTTGCATTCATCTCAGACTTGTACTGGGCTATTCCTGTCGAATTAATGCATGCCCTGGGCACTTGAATTTGAAATGTTTTCCTTGAGCCTTGCTTGACGGCATAGCATTCGAAACACCTCGCTCGTCATAAAGACTGATAAAGTCAGTGCAATGACTCTGCGCTTTGATATTTTGGTCCACTGAATCCTGAATGTTTGAACTTTCTCGTTCCTCCTTAGCATCTTTTCTGCTTATTGTGTTTCGACAGCACTTGATACAAGCTCAGAACACGAGATGTGAGAACACCATGCACGTGATAACGACCTGAACCTATATGACGTTACAGTAAAAGCAAATATCATATGCAAATGAGAACTATGGAATAGCAGATTTTCTCCGAGCTTCCCGGCCTAATCCAAGGTTGTTTTGCAAGCGATAACAATGAAAGGTATCTCAAAATAACGGCTTGAGGGGCTAGTTTAGTGAGGTGTGGATTTACAAGACAGTATAGATTTTGTGACTGTCATGTTTGGTTGATGTTTTCGGGCTAAGAGGAAGAAAGTGTCAATATTTCCTTGGGAAAGAAGAGGAAGAATAGAAGAAGAGGAAGAAGAGATTGGACACCGCCATGTTTGGACAAGGTCTGCGAGGAAGTGAGTGCTTTTTTCCCCCTAGGCAAAGATGAGGAAAATGAGAAGAGGAAGTTGAGACGTGCCTGAGTGTAGAAGAGGAAGTGTTTTCCGGTTATTCTTACAGTTGGTAGTGTGCGCGTGTGGTGTGTATCTTATCCTGTGTTTGTGTTTGTTTGCGCCACATATCTGTATATGATAACAATGAAATATATCAAATGCAGAATTCACTGAATAATTTCGACCAGTCTTTCAGAAATATATTAGCTTTTGTTTTACTGACTGCTAAAAGAGTTCACTGCATTTCATTTTAATAGGACACATCTATTCAAATTTTTAAACTCTTGTATATCTTGCAGCGCGCTCTGAAAGCAGCAGCCACCCATTAGGTTTAAGGATGGCTACAGGAGGCCAATATTCTGAGAGGTTGACCTCACCCCCTACCCGCATGAAAATCTATCAATGCACTGCTTCTAAAAGAGACCCAAGTTTTAGCGTTGAACCGCATCACTTGAGTGTGCTGTGTTGAAACAGGTTAAAGAGCAACATGGAGGTGTCCAACTCTGAACAGAGCCTTCTCTCCTATACTCTTTCTCTCGAGCTGCCTTTGTCTTCTCTTCTACTTTTCTTCTTTGTCTCCCTTTCTACTCTCCATCTCATATATAAGTATGGCATACTATTACGATTTATGTATTTGATGCATAACCCACAGCGCCACGTGGAATTAGGGCGAAAGGGGACAGTTAGTAATACAAACATAACAAAATTTGGACACAAAAATAAATCATATTAGCGATGGAAACATTTCATTGTCATTATCGATAAATAAGGTAAGGCATTTCATTTATGGAGAATTCGGAGAAAGCACGATAATTTGAAACGATGGTTCATGCCCTGAATTCACGCACTTTGCCATCGTGCTTAACATACTCAGGTGTGTTATGTGGGTCAGAAAATGTATTTTCTCTCGTTGATTAGTGAATTATTTTTTGCAATAGATATTACGAAAAAGTTCCAGCCTTAACTTTCTCCTTGCTTCAAGAGGTTCCCGATCTAATTTTTGTTTCAAGGTAAGAACTGTGCAACCGAATTTTTCTTTTGCCTGTGATCTGTAGTTCATACCGTAACGTTATCGTCACGTGTTATAATAATTTGACAATCTGAAATAGAGCCTTGCGTGGCTACAGTGGCTTTATATCCTTCAGAAACTGCCATCAACCACTTCCGTAAAGTCACGGATGGGGGGGTAAAGGCGGCTTCTCCTGTTAAAGGATCATATAGAGGCAAAGCACGCTTTACAGGACGTAAACGGAGCTGCAGAAATAGCTTCGAAACTATTGCAGTTAATACCCACAATATGGAACCTGCATTTAATTTGAAGGCAAGCATAGGTCAGTATCATATCGGCCACAGTAACGTTTTGTGCGAATGGGCCTTTTGAACGGAGGACTTTAATTTGCCGTGCAAAATGAGAGCATGTTTTGTTTGCAGCCTTCGTAATGTACAATGAGTTTATTGATTTTGCTTTTACTCTTTCCCTTTAAAGGTATTTACCGGACACCACAGGCCACATGAAATTCAAATTTCAAAATAAACACTAAGCTGTTGTCGGTTGGAAAAATGGAACCAGGATAAAGGTCATGGGGACATTTTGAACATAGGTTAAGGGATACCCAAAACGCTCTTCAAAACAGTTGCAATTTTTTTTGCTGACCTTTCATGTCCCACGAATTTCCTGCTAGCCTCCTGAAAACTGTACCCGTGGCCCCGGCTGACTTTATATGCGCAACGGTAATTAAGCAGTGATGGGATTGTGAAGGGCCACCTATAAGAAAGACGCCGTCAGCATTGCAGTATGCCAAGGCAGAATATTCTTGTTCTAGCTTCCCTGGTGTTCCCGGACTAATTGCCCAGGTGGATCCTGTAGCCCTAAAAAACAAACCGGAGGTCCTGCTTGTTGTGCAGCAACTACCTGTAAAATATTACAAGACAAACCCCTCTGTTTGGTTGCTAGATTTGCCCTCTCAAGGATGGTATCATTCAAGCGAAGAATGGCTACTCTTTTGAAGAATAAATACGTGCATTTATCAATAAGAAATAAAGCTGTGCTATACAAGACATTCAAGAAGATATAAAATAACATGTACAGCAGGATTAGAATCATCATAACATAAAATAGGAACCAAAATGTGCAAAAGGATGTAATTTCTGCTACCCGATAAAATGTATTTACTAATTGGGAATTTCGGCGATGTGTGAAAAGGAAAAAAAATGCAATGTTGCTGTTCCGGCACTGGCATAGAAGTGGTATGATAGAAGATGATACCAAAAAGCTGTCTTTAAATTTCACTCTGTTTTTGCAACTTGTCTGCACCGGTACTAGATTTACATGAATAGCTACTTTGAATGCAAGACGTAAGTGAAGCCAAGGTAATGACGCTGTGGTGCAAGTTTAACCATAATTCTGGTCACGGTCCGAATAAAATATCTAATCACATCCCGAAGCATTGCTCGTTTAGATTTGAACCTCTTTCGGTCGAATTAAATTCCACGCCTTCTGAAAAATTACCCAGCGAGAAGCAAAAGGCAAATGCAACTCCTATTTATAAAACGTGACTCTCGTGAACCGGTAAGCAACTGTGACCTTTCGCTTTGGCATCGTTTTGTTGTAATATTTCGAATATATAATTTATTATAGTCTTATAAAGAGCACACAGGGGTATGGCATTTTATGCTGATAATCGATATCACAAGGGGTTCTCTACCACTCGTTTACCAATTTCACTCATGATGCTTTGCATTATTTTATCAACCGCACTATAAATGATACGGTTTTGACGATTTTGGAGATGTTCTGAAGTAGAAACACACAATTCAATTCTCTATAAATTGTCATTTCTTAGTCTGCCTTGATAATTTGTGCCTGACTGAACGATTATCCGCACTAGCGACAGGAAATAATTCTGCTAAATGATTCGACGCGTAAACTGTAAATGAATCGGGAGTGAAATGTGCACCAAAAACCAGTCCTTAGGTCATCATTCTTATCAGTGTCGAGCCTTATCAGTGTCGAGCCTTATCAGTGTCGAGCCTTATCAGTGTCGAGCCTTATCAGTGTCGAGCCTTATCAGTGTCGAGCCTTATCAGTGTCGAGCCTTATCAGTGTCGAGCCTTATCAGTGTCGAGCCTTATCAGTGTCGAGCCTTATCAGTGTCGAGCCTTATCAGTGTCGAGCCTTATCAGTGTCGAGCCTTATCAGTGTCGAGCCTTATCAGTGTCGAGCCTTATCAGTGTCGAGCCTTATCAGTGTCGAGCCTTATCAGTGTCGAGCCTTATCAGTGTCGAGCCTTATCAGTGTCGAGCCTTATCAGTGTCGAGCCTTATCAGTGTCGAGCCTTATCAGTGTCGAGCCTTATCAGTCTTATCATTGATATCAATTTTTTTCAATAAAAATAATGGTGATCATACTTATTAATGATCTTACTGGAGTCATCGCTCAGTTGTGAGATTTTGCGCGGACGCTTGTGTTGTTCGTGACCCTGTGCAACGTTTAGGAGACTGCGTGGGGAGCCTGAACTTAAAATGTTTCGCGCCTGTTGCGTAAAATTGAAGATTGATTTGATTATAGGAAAGTTCCAGCATCTAACAATTCACAGAAAAAAAGATCTGCTTCTGAAATGACACTGAAGTGCAGTTCATTGAGAAGGTCAAACATATGGGCACTACATTAACTTCGACATTGTACCGGATGCTCCACATTACGAAAAAAGTATGAAAGAATGTCGCCTTGTGCTCATCTTTCAGATAGAGTTGAAGGTTCACCGAGGCCTGTGAAGTAAAACTTTTACTGCAATGTTACTAAGCCGGCATTGCAATACGCGTATGTAGCGTGAGATTAGTTTACAAGTGCTCTTGAAGATGAGTTAGAGCGTATTCATAAAGCGGCTGCGAAATTCTCCACGGGCACCTTCTGCTACAAGATCAGGGGTTAGAAAACGTATCTAGGATAGACGTTGCTATCCGCATGCGTGATGGCATTCAGGCTAATATATATTAGCACAATAATCACAATGTCAACAAAGAAATGGAGAAAACATATTTAAAACCTCATTATCTGTTCACAGTACCAGACAAATGGAAAATATTAGGACATACCAAAAGTCGCATACGTGTTTATTAGGTTGCAATTTTTTGCACGAACAACTGCAGAATAACATATTCTTCCAGAAGGAGTAGCGTATGCGCTTAATTTTTCATATTCCATAGCGAGCCTTGCATGAACGATTTATATGTTCTTCCACTGTGTTTATATATATATATATATATATATATATATATACAATGAATTGTGTAAGCGATTTCGCAATTGTATGCCACACGATCACTACTGAATTTGTTGACTTTCCTTTTTGGTATGGTGACATTTGTTTGTATTTGGCACTGAATCTGAAACGCAGCGTTTATTTTCGCTTGTTTTCGCTTAGTGTGTACAAGTATTTCACCGACTATAATGTTCAACGGGCGCTTTAGGTACAGGTATTCACTGAGGCAAAATACATACGTTCGGGCACATTGTGTTCTGTAGGGAGGTATAACAAACATTTCCTTAATTCAGGTTTTTTCCCTTTTTACTATTCGAGTAAATGAGCAAACACTGGTGCGAGGAAAAATTTGCCTGCTTAAGAACGGGTGTTTTTGGAGAGAAACAGGAGACGTGTTGAGAGCGACTACAAATCTTACTTTAAAACTTCATAATACTAATGGATATTTCTTCCGAATTTATTAAAAAGCGCATGCACAATCTCTATCTTTCCATCTAAGTTAAATTGGTTCACAGGAAGGGAAAGGCGCAGTAACTGTCACACTTGCTCTGTGGACACCCGAACCGCGCCGTAAGGGAAGGGAGGAAGGTGGGAATGAAAGTGGAAAGAAAGAAAGAGGAGCCGTAGTGGAGGACTACGGAGTAATTTCGACCACCTGGGGATCTTTAACGTGCGCTGACATCGCACAGCACACGGACGCCACTTCGTATCTCTATCTCTTGTTTTCCCCTAGGCAACCTCATGCTCACGATGGTGGCACGTGGCGCGATGCGACTCAGAAAATGAATTAGAGCTTGGTTCTCTGGGACGTAAGATCTTCAGTTAAACAGTGACTGTTACGCTGCCCAACTCTTGTTTTCGGCGACTACTCCGCCTTCTCCCATGCGACCGACTGCTGAGCATGGTTACTACCCGTAAGGTAATCGTCATCTAGCCCGTCGACCATCGTAGGTCACGGATATTAGGGCGAAAGCCTTTAATTGCACTCATGCTGTCGGCGCTCGGTCATCCGGTCATGCTATAGCTGTCAATAAATTGATGTCAAGATGACGTCCACCGGGAATCGAACTATATCCCTTGGATCCCCAGCCGAACGCTTTAACCAACTGTGTCAAGCCGTAGATTTTTTTTTAAAATATGATAATTACTAGACTGAATCAATGTCCTATGTACATGGATTATGTACAAATTACTAGAAAAGAGCATGAAATTAACATATCGGGATCAGGAAATGCACACCATAATTCGCCTTGTCTACCGTGAAGAAGATAGTAGCGATGACAATGACGCTTCAATTAGTGATTGCTTGGTTGCTCGTAGTTGCTTTTAATGTTGTAGCTTTAGTCAGCAAAATGCATTGAAAGAGGAATGATAGTCAGGCAACAAGAAAATGGATGCTCACTCAAAATTTCTGGTTCAAGTTAAACCTATGTCTCTAGTTAAGATCATTGTAACAATTCTATTTGCAAAGAAACAACACAACTACGATACATGGCGGAGCAAGAACAGGTTTTTTTTTGTTAAGATGCGTTATGCACATAATATGTGCTTGAGAATATATTTCCGTTCTCGCCGCAGAGTGGTGATCGCCGCTTCAAATGCATCCTATATTGCTGAAACATTCTGACTTCATGACACTGGTGTCAAGTGATAGCCTGCTGAACGACAATTACAGCGCATGCCATGCCCCCTCCCCCGTATCCTATATTACCGCTGTCCGTAATCTGAGGAGTTACATGATATTTGTGCGCCTATGAATGCTTCTCAGACAATATCGCGTCACAAGCCACATCTCATGGCCGGGAAACGTTCAGGCAGAAAATAAAAGTGACACAATTTATGCATGTTTACTTCTTACTATATCTGCTCTATATTCAGTGCGGGCTTTTAGCCGTTTGTTGAGTGTCATGAAACTGGACTCACGCTTGTGAGACAAGTTAATAAGGCGGTGTATTTCTGTCGCACCTCTTGTCATCACATCAGCGCCCATTACGACGCTATTTTTCTTTTTTTTTTTCGCGTATCTATTGCAGAGTAGCATGCCATACGCTCACATTTCTGGCCCACCTCTCTGAATATTCATTCAATGGAAACATCTGTCATGCGGATCTGCACACTAAATTAAGGCATAAACTTCAAAGTGGATTTGATATTATGAAATAGCTAGCTTGTAACAAGAAAAATATGAATACAAGTGGCAAAACTTCAAGTTGAGTACTTAAATATCTTTGCCTAACCACGTTGGGGGTCCTCTCTGGGTCTTGACTTGTATTTAGATTTTAGCATGTCACACATGCGAACGCCAAACCAAAGACAACCGCAGAGACAGATTCTAAGCCAGAAGAACCTACATAATAGAGCTGCGCATGGAAGAAAAAGAAATAAAGAAAAATACACTCTTTGACGGAGCAACAATTCCCAAGACAGCTGGTTTTGAATGTTTAGGCCTTCTGCCACATGACCCGTAAATACCACGTTAGCTAATAACGCCTCACCAGCGCAGTACATATTATGACGTTTTCAAAACCACAATAAGTTTTTGGAACCTTGTCCCAAGTGAAGTTTTCGGAGAATGAGACGGTACTTTTCTCTCTTTTTTTAGACATGCATTGATGTATAAAAAATTATTGACTTGCCGTTCGTGCCCCTAAACGCAGCCGCTGATGCGACAGAGCAGGGGTTAGGAATATAAGGCACGAAGAGCACGCTGACGTTATTGCAGAAGCGGTGCTCTAGAGCATAGGTCGGGTAAGAGAGTTCACGTGAGACGCGGCATGACAGTGACGAAGACGAAGTGAGCAAGCAAGGTGACCATCAGCTAAGAACAGGTTTTAATATAGGCAGCGGCGCTTTGTTTCTCCAAAACAAAAACAGGAAAAGAGGAACACCTACTATTCATGAAGCGATATGCATGAACATGTGCGACGTGGTAGTTCTAACTTTACCAGGTTCAACATAGTGCTTTAGGTAGGCCGTCGTTCAGGACAGCGGTTTAATTTACTCATCGTCAAATGTTTTATTTGCGCTGGAAACACACTAGACAAGGGAGATATTGAACTTCCCTGTCATCGAAAACTATATTAAGATATAGGAAGTGAGCAGAGTGGGTGAGAAAAATAACAGGAGTTAGTAACATTCTAGTGGAAATCAAGAAGAAGAAATTGGTACGGGCGGGACTTGTAGTGAGATGAGAGGATAACCAAGGGTAGCTTAGGGTAATAAATTGGATTCCAAGGGAAGGAAAGCGTAGCAGGGGGCGACAGAAAGTAAGATGGGCAGATGAGGTTAAGAAGTCCGCAGGAGTCATGGGGATGCAGCTGGCGCATGAATGGGCTGATTGAAGGATATGGGGAAAAGCCTTCGCTCTCTACTGAATATAGTTCGGCTGATGATGATGATGATAACGTGTAGATGTAGGGATTCAATCCTGCCTATTTAAACTCTAAGGGCTTAATTTCGGAATGATCCTTGGCTTACGCTATTTCCTTACGCTCAACAAGGAGTCAATCTTCCTCAAATCAACGAGGAGTTAAACGTGGTGGCTCTGCGCGGCGAACTATCATGCGGCTGTTACAGAGGGTAAACAGTCCCATGAGCACAAAAAGATCACATGGATCCTGAGTAGCTTCTATTGTATGAAAAAACATAGTATAGGGCGTAATATTAATGTCATTTTTTGGGAGTCTTTTGAAGAATGCAAGAAACAAACTGCATCATGGCAATGCACAAAGCAATGGTCTATAGTTTCTGGCTGCTGACGCAGGCGACAGCCCACTGACCACGCCAAAAATGTTCCTTTTTCACGAAGCCACGTTTTGACAGGTGAGGTTGACATGCGAATTTTAAAAAATAGACTTTCCTGCTCTTTCTACATTGCACACGCTTTAATTAACTATTGTCTAGAAAAGGGAGGTACGGCTGCCAATGAATTGGTGTAAGAAATAACGTTTCAATCGAAACTTTCGTATTTTGTCTTCTGAATAGACTGTATAGAGATTCCAAAGAAAACCGTACGGTGAGGAAATGGAATGTATCGGCAAGAAAAGCTCACAAAGGTCCCTCACTCCTGTCACCAGTGGGTGCAAACAAATTCGGTCAATGGGTACATAATAGGCTGTTAAACACAGCTAGGAGGAATGAATGACTTGGTGTTTAAAAAAGATATATCTTGAAACAAGCTGATGAAAAAACAATTGCTGAAGACCAGCTCCACCAGCCTCTAGAGGTAGAAACAAACTGTCTCGACGCATAGGCTCCCGTTAAGTGCGCCGCACAAAAGTAGCAAACATTCTATGCATGAACTTACTTTGTTTCTTGCTCAAAGTAACGCCTGCTTGACATAGATAAGTTTCGACATCATGAAGACATTGCAAACTTCAACCCATGCAAATAGAGGCAGTTCCCTACCCATCCAAGCCTGGGTTTATTTTCTGACTGATGTTCGAGAATCCCGGTGAGGCGCACGTTTACCATACTGATGCAATAAAACCCCTCAAATACTGTGAGTCTTCGGAGTGCCATCTGGTACTGGCAAAAAAAGAGTGCACATCATAATTTTTCTTCTGTAGTGGCAGGATGATCGTAACGATGGCAGCGACGCCGCTATTAGTGATAATGGCAATGATGACATTAGTAATGATACAGACGGTGAATTTAGTTCATAATGACAATGAGAGCAAACATTATGCACTGTATGTACCAGCAACTCTTAGGCTTTCGCATTTCTTCAGTCTAGATTCCACAGTGCTCTCGGTATTAGTTTTTGCAGATGCTCCCACGAAAATAAAATTTTACACGAGGGCTCGCTACCAGAATTACGTGGTTGATTTAGTGAATGCCTCGAGATCAATGTGCAGCCACGATATGTTTCGTGCAAATAAAATAATTTATGACGCAAAACGCCTTGAAGCGCAAGACATGCGCAAGTGAGAGGACGAGACGACGTCTTCGTTTATGTCCGTACTTAGTGCTTGTGTACATTTTGATGAGTATATATTAACAGCTCCGGCTGTAAATATTGCTCTATGCCGCGCGTATAGGCTGATGGAAGGACTTAAAGGGGTATTTTTATCTGCATTCATTTTAACACAGAACAGCTTAAGCCTCATTGACCTGTGCACTAAGGTTGTCTCTGTTCTTGATAAATATTTTTATCACTTAAAGATGTATAGCCGATCTATAAGCTCGGGAACAATGGTTCCTAGGTTCAAAGGAACATCATAGACAGGTTTATTATTTATTGCTACAAGCAAAAATTCACTTTTTCACTTTTTTGACATTTTTATTTTTGTCAGTGATCAAATTGAGAAGAACAACGAAACCTTTTATGGCTCAAAAATTGAATTTTAAAGTTTCCAGTCGTTTGCTTCAAACGCATAACGTGAACCCCGTGAAGCAGTGACACTTGTTTCCGTTTTGAACAGAGTCATGATGTAGCCGTTGTGTCTGAGATCTACATCGAAAATATCTATAGCCCACAACAGTTGCGATTTATTGGAGACGAATCTCTGTGTTGTAAAAAAACGCCGTTTTCAATCGATGCATTCCAACTCCGAATCTTCACCAACGTCAGCTTAAGGAGTTATCAAAGGAGGAGATAAAGAGGACAAGATCATATGGCTCTGTATAGTGCGTAAACCGTGCTCGAGAAATATTAAAACTTTCAAAAACTAGTTTTTTGCATACGCTAGCTTACTCTATCTTGGAAGAATATCTAAGAATTGCTGACCCAAATAACACTATGCATAACTATGCCCTCCGTTAGCGCATTTGTTTCAGAGAATGCGCTCTCTAGCGATCCTTTTTTAGTGTACGGAGTAGACTTTATATAATTCAAATTACATGGCACATAGGATTTTCTTCAAGAGGGAGGAGTTCGAATTACTGGCCACCCTTTAAAATGCAAACCGTAACAGGACCAAGTGATCCCTCGATATAAATTGAAAATTCTAATTCCGCCATTCTGGGAGTTTTAAATATACAGCCTTTTGTAAGATGCGCACAGGTCGGAACGAAACAAGATCTTCTTACAATCTGCGCACTGAATTGCCTATTTAGCCTAGTGCAATAAATTTAATGAGAGCACAAACTATTGAATTGAAGTTCGAAGTTCTTATGTGTAATAAAAGTGGAAAGAAAATATGGAAAAGTCCATACACTTTCAGTATTACGGAGAGCCTCTGCTTTAGAGTGGGCTTTTTTCATACAAATTTTGAATGGCATTCCTTGAATTCCTTCACAGAAAATGAAATGTTTCGCTAGACGTAGGTCACGGCAACCACCAGTGATTTTCCTGTCTTTTCTGGTGTTCGGTTATCTTGGAACGGGTTGTATTACCACGCCATTTCCGACTTTTATGTCTCTTGAAAAATGTGTCATATAGGCTGTCGCTTATAAAGGAAGTTTTGTGTGCTCGAAATCGATTTGACTCAGAGCTTCACTCATAACACGTTGATTCAGGTAGGCATTGAAATGTAGTCAATTAAAAACGAAAACAGCGGTGTGTTGCAAAACTTGTTATTGTGGTGGAGAAAAACTACATTTCATAACAATTTTCAGGCTTGTGCGAGCCGAGAAAGAAATGAAAAGAAGGTGAACTGTACAGAGTCAACATGAAATTCGGATATCGAAAACGTCGCTTCCAGAGCAGTGACACTCGAGAGATTTGCTTACACAATTCTTCAGAAGTACACATTTATCGCATGTGCTCTCGCAGCTGCAGCTTCTTTGTAATCGTGTGCTGGTAACCGAAGAACAGGCAAGCAAATATGATCGGCTGTCGCAAAATCTCAGAGAATTATACGATGTTGATTTGTGTGGAAAAAGAAAACATGTCACTGTAGTGCGCTGCAGCTTGGCACGTATAAGACGAAGTCGGCTATATCAGAACAGATGCTTTTGGAGCCGCACGTGAGTGATACGCGTGCTGCGGAGCAGCATTCGCAATGCCTTTGAATTTATTTTCTTTATTTGTGACAAAAACATGATCTCAGCATATTACATCTCCTGTTTGCACCAATCAAAACGAAAACAAATTTTCTAGTTGCGAATTTGCACATAAAATTGATGAGCTTAAAATAAAAACTTTGCAGTGGTCAGTATATTTGAGCCTGATATACCAGGAAATTCATTGATGGGGCGTCTCGGCTGGCAGATGTTTTATTTTGTCATGTGTGTGGCACTAACATGATGACAAGTCATTTGTTCTTGACCATGGTCAGTGACCAGTGAACCTCATCGAATAATGTCATGAGCTGCTCCTAAAATCGGGCATTCTCCCGTGCTATGGAGAGAAGGCCTCTCTTGTTCTTAAAAGAGAGAGAGAGAGAGAGAGAGAGAGAGAGAGAGAGAGAGAGAGAGAGAGAGAGAGGAGGTGGGTCAAAAGCCAGCTGCGCGAGCCATGGAAGTGTTGTCATATGCACCTCACATTTACAAACATTCCGAACATTGCGTGGTAAATTGCGGCCGCCGTTACCATAGGACACAGCATTCATGAGTGTCCCCACAACCAACACTTGTACACCGACGTACTTTATAGTTCAGCCTCAGCAGCATTGCATTAATAATCTTCACTTTATTTGCAATAGTTTTCTGAATATTTTGGAACGTTCTGGTGAGCTTTCGTTCGTCATCGCGTTAGTAACATACACGACGCTAGATATTTCCCGCAATTTGCGTTAGCCTCAGGGGTTAGATGTGCATACACTTCGCTTACAATTCACTGACTTATCGGTTGGAGCATGATGTATTTTTCATCAAGTGAGCCGAGGTGAGCTTCGATATTTGCTTCCTCACGACTCACGTTCCTGAAATTCAGGTAGACGTTTTACTACTGAGAAGCCCGGTTTGCGTGTGCTTGACTGACACATTATTAACTCCTAACTCCGCTATTAACTCTTTCATTAACTTCATGCAGTGCGTCGCAACGGCGAGGTAGTACCAATGTATATGGGACGAAAGTCTTAACATCCCTTCCCGAAGCAATAACGGCAGCTAACTGCAAACAAGGTTTCCAGACGCCGAACCCATGTTTTCAACAGCACTCTATCGGTGAGCTAAAGACTTCGTTTAGAAAGGCTTGTAGGCTGTTTTTTTTCGGACTTCACGAAATGGTAAGCCATTAACTATTAAGCCATTAAGCGCACAGAACAGATGATGAGGAAGCCAATATACCCTCGCGCACCGCTACCGTGTTTAGACCAAGATCACGCTAGCGGCCCTCGAGCAGGGAAGAAAAGTTATATTTTGCGGGCTGAATAAAGCAAGGAAACGAGAAGGGCGAACTCGAATTGATTGTTCTCAGAAATAGCTATTCAGCAATTTCTTGCAAAATAGAGCACAAATTGCTCTGCTTTAACACATTGTCTCTATCTAAAATTACCAGCTTCTCCAGAAGCGAAGTATTGTAATACACTGCTTGCCTCGGAGTCAGTGTGGCAGCGTATCTTTACACGAAATACAATAATAGTAGACGAAAACCTCCCCTTACTTTCACAATGAATCTGGACACAAGAAAGGAGCTGGTGTAATTATTATAGGACGCTAAAGACTAAACACAATACCTGCACAAAGCTAAACTTCAGGCTCAAATTTAAGAGAGAAGCTTTAGAAAGTATTGTAAATATTTGTGACCTCAGTTGACTACAGCTGTTCTGAGGCGCATGTGTGGAATTAATAATTAGCAACTTACCTTGTTGTTAGAACCACGAACTTGCTCAATCTTCACTGCATCAGACAGTTGTAAGCCAAAGATGCCACCTTGGAGTTAACTAATTCGTCATCATTCAGATAGACCATCCATCCAGAGTTTCATCCACTGAATTTTTCACAACGCCTTATTACGCCTTACATTACGCCATATTACGCCTTACATGGTGTCTTTGAGATATTAAGAAATAATAATAACTGTAATAATAATAAATATCATTCGTTGAAATTCAAGGTACCTATCGCTGCGCCTTCCGAAATTGCACCGGCACCTGGCCAACCCAGCAATGAGGTTTCTATGAACGTACGGAATACAGACAAGTACATCAATGTCATGTGCCGCCGTTTCTGCTTATGATATTAATCTTTCCTGGTCTCCAGCCGACATGGATTGCTGTACGCAAAGGCTGCCTATTCAGCACTATGTTTTGGAGTGCCCAACGGAAGTGCTTTTATCTGAAGTCCCATATTAATTCCCTGCTCTCCAAAGTACCATCTTGGCAGTTCGAAGTCACTTCGTCAGAGCAAGATGCGAGTTCCTTACGGACTTTATCACAGATGCCATTTACAACCAAAATGGCACATTTGTACAAAACGCTTCATTAATTGGCTATTTCTAAATCTGGTGCGTTATGTTATGCTGTTATGTCCACCCCCCGTCCATAAAATGTGTTTTACGTGAGGTATGGCCACAAAATTTGAGAACTAAAGTTCTGTAGGACAAAACGCTGAACCGCATCTAGTCTTATAAAGGTCGTGATTTTAAGTGCGCTAACGACATTAGAGCTCATAGTCGAAGTTCTGCACTTGTGACGTCCCAAAACCTCTTGCCGAGATTGGTAAGGCTTGTACCATAGAGTATAACCTCTGCTTATTTTTTTTCCCTACCCTGGCCTTTCTTTCTGTCGCTCACCTTTTCCCTTTATTTCCACTTCCCCAGTTCAGGTGCTTCAAATGTCAGGTAGCAGATACCGGGGCTCGCAAACATATCTTCCGTCCTTTGTATTATCTAATAATAACCACATACTACTACCCCATTGGGAACTTCTTGGGGTTAAGGCAGCCGCTGCTGTGCACATGGCAGGATTTATTGAAAATATATATGCGAGGCCTCTGCTTAGCAGTAGGTGTAATTAATCAGACTGAATATGATGATGAACGCAAAAGTATGAATGGAAGCTACCGTCAGAAGTATGCACAGTGAGCTGGGAGCCTCGAGCCAACGTCTGAAAATTAACCTACGTGACCTGAGGTCGAACACAGGCATAATCGATGACGCACAAGCAGCATCCAGCGGCGCACATTGTGCATACAAATGCGCGGATTACATATTGACGCACTTTCAGCGCCCAGCGCAAAGTACCCAAACCCAACAAAGGGGCTTGCATAAAGTATCGAAGCGTCTTTTTTACAGCGACGCAGTTAACCGTGGCCGTATATCAGGATTCTATTTGCCTTTCAATTATTACTTCAATACATGGTCGAGGGAAGTGACTTCTCACTTGATTGCACTTCTCGACATCGTTTCTTCGACGCGAGTTCGTTTGGCAATGTGTCTCCGGATACGTATTCCCTCCAAACTGAAGCTAGGTGAATGAAAGTGCCATGATTTTCTAGTGCTAGCAGCCGCAATAATCAAGTTTAGGGACTAGTAGATATTGGCGGACCTCACAAGACAAAATAACGCCGCCACATAGTCGTATCACGGACACATTTTGTTTCAGTCATAAGGAATCAACAAATGCTATAAAATCATCGATAAAAATATATCAGGGAAGCACGCTCTTTCTTTAATATTCATCATCGTAATCAACATCATCATCATCAGCCTGACTATATACCCACTGCCGGACGAAGGCCTCTCCCATATTTCTCCACTTAACCCGGTTCTGTGCTAGTTGCATCCACTTGACCCCTGCGAACTTCATAACCTCATCCGCCCACCTAACTTTCTGCCGCCCTCTGCTACGCTTTCCTTCCCTTGGAATTCAATTTGTTACCCTAAGCGACCATCGGGTATCCTCTCTTCGCCCTACGTGTCCTGCCGATGCCCATTTCTTTTTCTTGATTTCCGATAGAATGCCAGTAACGTCTTCAATATTATGACGCGATAGTTTAAAACTAGCTACCACCGTATCCAGCTATCGTAGGCGACCAACAGATAGATAAGGCACTGCGCTTTGATCAAGCAGCATGAACGTGCCTGATCCGGTATCCAAGAGCACTGGAATATTATCTTTAATCCACCTTCCCATGCCAAATGAGCAACTCGAATGGGCAGTTCCTCATTAACGTTTAGAGATAATGTGGTTTCTTTAGGCCATACGAACCATCGAAGTGCCAGTGCTTAACACATCAGCTGGCGGCTCATAAAGTCGAAGCCGGTTTTTCTGCATAAAGTGCTCTTTAATTAACGCTATCGCGTCAATAATAATAAAATCAATTTGATATCTCGCCCTTACATTCGCTAAATACAGAAATGAATTGACTATTACTTTGGTCTAGGGATGACGGCTCAATTATTGACTCTTGTATGAGAGCACATACGAGTGGTGTAAAATTTATCCCTCCGCAAGTAGCGACGTAGCGTTCATGCAACATTGCAACCAAACTGAGTCGTAGCCCGTGTCTTTCTGGCTCTGTTCTTGTAGTCTTGAGATATAAAGAATGACATGAAGAGGCAAGCACAGCGTAACATATTCGTTAAGGTCAGAAAGTATTCAAACAAGCGCGCTCAACTAGATTACAACGATGCACGCAGGAAATAGGCAGGAGGGGCTGTATCAAGAAACTCAACTTTTATTTTGTAAACACATAATTCTTACCCTTAATACAAAAGATATTAAGAAAAGGAGACAGGAAAGAACAAAAATAAAAAACTCCAGAGAGTATCTTTGTATGCAACAGGCGTGCCCTCGTCCCAATAGAATATACAAAGTTAAATAAGCGAAAATATGCCGCGTCACATGTCACCCACAGCCGTTTAATCTAATTCGACTCTGGGTAAACAAAAGCTGTGCCATCGCATGCATTAAACCCTTCGTTTATGTATGCAAAGCTTATGCTATTTCACGCGTCAGTCGGCTCTTGTGACGGGTTTTGTTTACCTGAGGGGGCTGGCGAAGCGTGTGATTATGGAAGCTTTGCATATAAACAGGGCGGGATGGGATGCATCAACCAGGCTCTGGTTTGTCTCCACTGAACTAGATTGAGCTCCCGAGTGGTGACAGCTGGAGAGTTTTTTCTTGGTTTGTTTTTTCGCCTGATCGCCCACGTTGGGTAATGTTGCGGTTGAGTTTCCTTGCTTCAGAGCTAATGAGCATTCACTTGCCGTTTCGGCGGTAACCGAAGTTCGCCATGTTACATGGACTTGCGTACACACACTCTTATTGGGTGCGCATTGCAACAACGTTCCGCAGACACTCACGAAAGTCCCTAAATCTCCGCAGAATTTATTACTGATTCGTCGTTCCCGCACATCAATGAAGATACGTAAGCACAGAGACCACTAACAGGCCCTGCTATCTTTAAATACAGGGCAGGTGAAAAGCCTTTATTGATAAAATTATACCACATGATATGCAGAAAACATGCACGCTGTTCACTCTGGTAAAAGAAAATGGATAGCTGGTCTATTGTACGTCATGGTGCTTTTCATAAAAGGCCTCCTGGACGTCACTATATAATTCCTTTGCACTGTTAGGTGTGCTCTTGCGAACATGGTGGGAGCAGTATGCACACGTGCGGAGTGGTTAAGCGTGCAGGTTTCAATTCATTTTATTAACTTAAAGACCCCTAAAAGGGTGGTACATAGGGGTTTTGATTCAACACCGCAGCCGACATAAATAATTATAGTATGGTTTTTGCAGACACAAGACAGTCTTAAAGCAGCGCGAAACACAGGACAAAAGAACAGGAGACGACACAAGCGCTTATGTGTTCTCCTGTTCTTTTGTCCTGTGTTCCGCGCTGCTTTAAGATGAATCCAATTCAACTCGCCCAGATTTTATACACAAAACAGTGCCTACATTCCAACCGTATTTCATAGGAGGCGTGGGTAGTTCGCTGCTTTTCCAAACATTTACATTTTGTTTTGTTAAAAAACGTAGCCTCACTCTTTCATTACTTCTTAGGCTCCCAGGTTGCACAACAATGTTGCTAAGAATATGTCCATGCATGTTTTCCCTTCTCATATCTGGCCGTCGTGCAAACTGAACAAAGTGCTTCACGGGCACGCGCCGATTCTAGGTCATTGTCATGTCTTATGAAGCTGAACACATCTGGCCAGACGGACATGGCAGGAGGAGATCACGCCTAGCTTGTATAGCTACAGTTGCAGTCGGAGTGTACACTGAGGAAACGAGGAGACGACACGTCGGAGCTGTATAAAAGCCATAAGAAACAGCCGGTGGAATAGCCGCAGCAAAAGACGTCCGAATAATTTGAGCGAGATATAAAGAAGTGACCTTTCAATAGGCCGGAGTAAATTCAAAATGTGTGAGAATTGGTGCGGTTGAAAAATTTTTACTGTAGTGATGGGTTGAGATGAGCCGGTATTTCGTAAAACGAAAATAATAGCAACAACTTCCCAGCTTACTGAGCGCCGCTCACTTGCCAATTGTTAGAAGGGACGAGAAACTCAAACTTTTGTAAAGATGTTTGTAGAAAGCCTGTGCTAATAAACGGGAGCACCAAGAGAGGCAACTGATTATGTTCCCATTCTGCAAAAGTTTCACATTTATTTTCATATAGAGGAATTGATAGCCTGGCCGTCCCAGTGACCATCCCAGTAATGACTAGTGTGAATATTGGAATATGTTACCGAAGATAATGAACAAGTTGCTTAGCAGTTGAATCCGGAATTTTTGTCACGGGGACGTCTTTGAGCGAGCACACCCAGATCATAACGATTAGCAAAACTTCAGTGGTCTTCAATCAACAACAATAGATAGTTTGAAATGAATATAGTTTATTTATCCAATAACAAAACAAGAACAGATGATTACTTACGGTGCAGTGGCCTTAGAAGATAAGATAAGATAGAAGATAAGAGACGCTGTAGTGGAGGGTTCCGGAAACATTCGACCACCTGGAGTTCTTTAACGTGCACTGACATTGTACAGCGCGCGGGCGCCTTGCTTTTCGCCTCTACAGAAAAGCGGCCGCCGAAGCCGGCATTCGATCCCGCATCCTTGCGAACAGTAGTCGAGCGCCCTAACAACTGCATCATCGCGACAGGAAGCAGCACACTTGAATAATGCCGGTTGCGCCGATATTTCCCTCGAACAAGACGTTTCTTGCTGCATTTCGTGGCGATGGCAAAGGGGAAGGCATAAAATTTGTCAAATATAGAGGATAGTACCCCGAGCAACATGTTGTCTTGCTTGAGAAGCAGCCTGGTTGGTCAACATCTGCCTTGGAACGCGTTGATATGCATATAACATCTGCATAACAACGCGTTGCCGAGGCAACGGCGAGTCCTACAATATGGCCCCGCATTTACGCGGCCTATCAATAAACGAAGACCTTTTTATTGCAAAACGTTGTTTTTCGGTTATAGAATAGTATAATTCAATGAACAGTTTTGAGCAAGGGAATAAGATTGTCATTACTAAACTAACCCCCAGCTGCTTGTACTGGCAACGCTTCTGGTTTCTGCGGCTCAGCCGCGAGATTTCAGTGCTTTGTTTGAAGCTGGGTTGGTGTTGCGGTAATATGAATTTAGAAAACTGAACTGTTTTACAAAGCTTTCTCTGATGTGTTTGCTCGTCCGCGTCGAACACTCGGACAGTTAAATTAGCTGCATTAATTTTGAGAACTAATTGCAATATACAATCTTTGCTCTTTATAGGCAGTAAATAGTAATATTGTAACTCATCTCGTGCTACATTACCACTTAATTACATTTGCGTCATCACAGAAAAGTTATCAAGAATTATATTAGATGCGTTGCGATTTTTTTGACTACTTGGGAAAGTAATCTTAAAATGTGTACTAAAAAGATGTTTTTAGTGTCGTCTTTATCCATTGTCCAGGAAGGCCAGCAGGATATTTACGGCATGAGCTATACAGTCGAATGGGCGGCTCCCCCGGTCTCTTATGCCCTGTAAATCTCAAAGACAGAAAAGCTTTTGATATACTTTACTTCCCTTAAGGTAACAACTAACGCAGCTGTCTTCGCCAATTTCTCATCACGAATGGTGCCTGAAGCTGGAAGAACTCATGCGCAAAACCCATGCTGCAATCCTTGCACAAGATTAAGACCACTATATTTGGTTGTTTTAAGACATGTGTGGTTTTGATGTCCTTTAATGGCTGGTTTTTGTTAGCGTTTTCTGTTTCGACCATCTCTGCTGCATTTTTCACTCTTGAACGTTCCAAATTTGATAATTATTAGACTTAATAATAATAATAATAATAATAATAATAATAATAATAATAATAATAATAATAATAATAATAATAATAATAATAATAATAATAATAATAATAATAATAATAATAATAATAATAATAATAATAATAATAATAATAAATTTATTTCACCACCACAAAGTACATCGTGGCAGGATGCCTACAGTAAAAGCTGCCTCTTGGGCAGCTTGACAAGGCCACAGGCACCCAGCCGTTTACTTTGGCAGCAAAAGTAGTACACAATATTTAGAAAAACGACAATACATGTATCACAGAAAACTACATAAGCTTATGACAAGTATTCGTCACAAAAATAAAAACAAAACCACATACATAATTATTCACATGCAAAATAAAATCACCATGTAGAATTTTTACTTTCATAATGGAGTGTCGCTCAGTAGGAAACATTCAAGCAGTAGGAAATATTCAATAATAATTTTATAATTATTAGAGTTGAATGAAAAGTTGAAAACTGCAGTGACAACATATTATTTTCTTTTATTCCCCAGATTGGGGAAGGATGAACGCGACAGCTACTGTCAGTAATGTCATTCGCTCTTTCTTCACTCAGCCGCCTGAAGTCTAGGGTTGTTGGCAAATTGCGTTAACCTGAGAAGCTCATCTTAGCGTTTAAGTTATTCATTGGCCTGACCATGAAAGAAGCATTCTAAAAAAATTAAATTTTGCACTGTGCTGCTCTTTTTAGAGCGCAACCCTTTTGGGCCTGTTCCTGCGTTTTTATTTATTTATTAGTACCTCAAATGCCCACTTGGGACGTTACATGAAGGGCGTCCCCGTCGCCGCTGTCCCTCGTAACCGCTCCTCAGCCGCTGCCACACCCGCGCGGCGGCACGCCAGTCGACGAAAAATGGCGGAGGACCAGTAAGGCGCTGGAGTCTAGTCTAGAATGATGCGGAATCTCTACAGTAAACGTATTGTAGCACGAGGAGGCTACGTAAAAACGTTCCAAGTTCAGACGAACAGAAGATAAATGCTAGGAAAATAACTCCGAGTTTCAACGGTGATTTAAGTAAAAAGGAAGTATATTCACACCGTATTGTCCCGGCTTTGCGAATGCGATGCACTCAGAAAACGATAGTGTCCATTTCCATTTTAACGGACCGTCAAGAGCTCGCACGTTTCGAAATGCGAGCACCTCGCCGGCTCAGGAAGAACGATTTGAGCCTGTCGGGGAGAATTTATTCGTGGCTTAGTAAAGGCGCCGATGCCCGTAGCCGGATTTAAAGGATGCCAAGAGAGGGAGAGAGAGAGAAGAATATGCACATCCTTTGGAACCGAGTAGTTGCTCGGAAAGGAAACGTACTTCTACGAAACGTTCTTTGGGGATATTCTCATGCTGCGTCTCCCGCACATTTCGAATATGCCTGTTCGTCGGAAGAGATAAGAAAAAAAAAAAAAGAAGGCAAGACAAAAACGGCCACCTCCACAGGAGGGCAAGATTTTGCGGAAGTTTTGCGTGAGGTAAATCTGGTGGATTTAGATTCGTGGCACCCACTTCAGTGGCTTTGAGTATCGATTTCTGCGCGTTCTCTTTGCATTCCACAAAGTCCAGCAAAAGCTGCCAATAGCCAAACTCTTCCTCACGGTAAAGGCGCGAAACGCGGCATGAATTCAGGGGCACTATTCATGATATGGTTTCGCAGGGACCGAAAGAAAACTTGCATAAAATATGATAGACTTCAAATACTATTACCTGCAAGGTGTCAATAAAAGTACTCCTGGTAACAGCATTGAATCAAAAATTTACATATTGAATAGTATTTTTTTTTCGTTAGCTCACGTTATCCCATTCTCAAGGCGCTCGTAGTATAACAGAACGTACCACGTCCGCCGCTATGGACGAGTGAGCATCTGACGAACTCTCTCGTTAATAGGTTAGACGCAATATCAATACTAAAGCATGAAAGAGAACTGAACAAAGATTTAGTGGGAGCCTCACACTGCTAGCCACAGCATACTTAAAGGAAATTAGATTAAACAGCCTTCGCCGTAACTGAATAGGTAACTATTCTCGTAGTTCTCAAGTGAGGTTCCGACATATTTTAATCCAGACTTTGTTTCGCATTCACCATGGCCAAGTCCCAAACAGTTGTGACAATTAACAGCGCTCCCACTAAGCCTGCAGAAACCCTTGAGCCTATTAACTGCCTCACTAACACTTTCCTGGCCCACACAGAATATGGCTATATCGTCAGCGTACCTTAGAGTTTACCCTTAACATGACTGCAATGCAAACACAGAAATTAAATTATTTGATAGGACAAGCCTGGAAAAACATTTGATATATTGCTATCTGATTACACCACGTTTCCAGGTGGCATTGTATGCCGAACTGACCCATACTGGCCACTGCAGGCAACTGCATTGCGGAACAAAGCTGAAAATAGGTGTGTCACAAATGGCAATGTTTGCTCGCGCGACAACTTGTCTTCATGTCTTCATGTCTGCATGTCTGGAAAACAAAGGCAATTTTTCTTGCAATTTGTGCCCACTTAGCCGTTTAATTAACTTACATAAACGACTTTTGTGTACTGCTCTTATTTTGTTTTTAATATATCCAGCGAACCTAGTTTAGAGTGCACCAGGTAAAAGACGGAAGTGCGTCCTACACTGGAGCCATTGTCGGCCTAATTCCACTCAGCAAAGTCTGCACGAGGATCGAGGCTTATGAGCAGAGGTGGCTCAGGCACTCGACTGCCGTTCCTAAGGATGGGGGTCGAATCCTGTACGCGGCGGTGTTTCTTCGATGAAGGCGAAAAGCAAGGCGCCCGTGTGATGTGTGATGTTAGTACGCGGTAAAAGAACCCAGGTGGTCTATATTTCCGATGCTCTCGTTAGGTTAGGTTAGTTAGGTTAGCAAGTGCGCGGGACCAGAGTTTTTTACCCTCACATGCAGGCTGCTAGCGCGCTCCTACTCTCGACACCAGGCGCCATCAGACAGGCGAGCGCAGCCAGGGGACTGGGGGACGCGCAGGCGCCCCGCGTTGAATGCGCGTTTGTGAGTGAGCGTTCTTCAATCGTGTCGTTAACGCGCTCTACCACCTATGCATGTAGGTGTGTGCTGTGCATCGCCACTCACATTTGTCCCTGCTCCAGAGAGTACTGCAGTGATTTGATGAGCGCTCTTTCCTCGGTGACGTAATATACGAGGGTAGTCTACCATGCAGGTTACGAACTGTAAATCTCCGTTTATGCGTAGCAGTGGCGTTTTGTTTTCTTTTTTTTTTGTTTTGAGAGGGGGGGGCGCTGTCATCTACATATGAGACGTCCACTTTTGTTTCTTACTTTTTGATTTTGGGCACCAGGACGTAGATTTTTGAACCTGACTTCATGGTGTCAGGTTTAACCCGATCGACGAGCCTCGCGCTGAAGTTTGCTTAGGCGAAATGTGTTTTTTAGGTAAACAGTGGTTCGTCTTTGGCTTTCGTTTTTTCTAAAGGAATCTAAGTAGGACAACCAGGACTCCCAATTGTTATTTCCTTATTTTAGAGAGAGCTCGACGTGCAAAATGGTTGAATGCAGTTGCCTTTTGCTGTTAGTATTTACCTCGGACGCAACACGATTTCGTTAGTGTTATGACCTAGCCCAAATTGCTAAGCAGAGGTTTAACACACACCGATAGCTTCTCAATATAAATACACTCGTGGTTTCGCTGCAAGACTTGGGAGAGCTGGCTGCTGTGTAAATTTCTGTTCAGGGCTTATTATAACAAATAACGAAACGGGGTTGAGCCCTCCAGCGGTGGCTCTATGGTTGGGCTCTTGACTGCTGAGTCCGAAGACATAGGCTCGATCATAGAAGCGACAGCCGCGCTTCGATGAAGATGAAGTTGAAGCGCCTGTGTAGTGTGCGATATCAGCGCACGTTAAGGAGCCCCAGGCAGCCGATAAATTTCCGAAGCACTTCACTACGGCGTATCTCCACTTTTGGATGCTGAAGTTCATATACCCTATGAAAACTGAGTCGTATAGCTCCGCCTAGCATTTCTTTGCTGTTCTTTTTTTGGGATGTACGAGAATGTACAGGTGCGAGCATATGTAAACGGATCACGCTTTTTCGTTCAAATAAAAATTACGCCTTCTGCACTGGAGATAAGAAAATATTGTCCTAGTGAAAGGGCACTGGAGTTTACTACCGGATCGCGTATATCAAGACTGCCAGTTTCAGTTATGCATCGCGTGAAAAATGGTAGAATAAAAAAGACGTGCTTCGTTTATTTTTGCCCGCATCAGTACGTGCAGGATATAAAAAAGATGCATTTTGCTTGACATGCAGGCGCAACAGTTTGATAGGCGATATAAAGTTCCACGAATAAAAAGAAATTATCCCAACACGGTGATGTTCATAAATAAAGCGCAACAAAATTTCCGTACCATTAGCTTGTCAAGTCAGATGAAAACAACTCGAGAATTTGTTGATGTGACTGGCACGCGAACGACAACGCTGTCTAATTGCTTAGGTTTGAAGTGGCTGGCAGGAAGAAAAAAGAGCGCATTGTGATTGGAATTATATGCGAGCCATACGCAAGAGTAATGTTTGCAATTGTTCAAAAACTTTTTATCGTTAGTAAAAGACCAGAAAGGGCGGTAGAAAGTTAGGTGGGCGGATGAGGTTAAGTTAGGATGAGTTCGCAGGGGTCAGGTGGATGCAGCTAGCACAGAACCGGGTTAAGTGGAGAAATATGGGAGAGGCCTTCGCCCTGCAGTGGGTATAGTCTGGCTGATGATGATGATGACAATGAAAAGACCAAAATGGCATTATTAGTGCAGCAGTGTGATGAGCCCCAGCATTAGGAACATGAAAGTAAAATTAAATCCTATAAGTAACAAGTCGATTTTAACTCTACGGCAATGCAAATAAACTTGCTCCAACACAACAGTGCGTTGAAAATATTTTAGGCGATATTCTCTAACGCCCGAAGTCTAGCTAACCGCGGCTGCCGTGCAGGCACTGCCGCGGCGATACTATTCTAGCCTCTGTAGCGGTAACGCGGCCCTGCAGTCCCAAGGAAGCGCCCACGCGGGGGCGCGCTGGTCGGCAGAAAATGGCCGCGGCCGGGAGTGGCTAAAGTATCTAGTCTATAGGCCGCGTGGCAGCGGAGGCAAAATTCAAAAGGGCCTGTGTGCTATGCGAAGCAAGAGCCCACTTAATAAAGAAATGCAAGAGTATTAATTTTCTTCTTTACTTCCTATCCACGATGAATGTACAGTGGGCTTAAAAGTATCAACTGAAGTGCAATACTATGAAGACCGCCAGCAAAACATAAGCCTGAACTGTTCGTCAAATCGTTTTTAATAACTCTAATAATAACTCAGAAATTTCTTCAGTTGATAATTACAAGTATTTAGAAGCCCATATTTTAAGCGATCTAACTTCGGCCGTCCATATCACTCACATAACAAACTGCAAACAGTGTCATTGTGTGCCTTCGCCGAAACCTTACATTATCATCCAGTTCTCTCAAATTATTGGCTTACAAGACATTCGTCAGACCTAAACTCGAATACACGAACTCTGTTCGGGACCCTCATCCGATTAACCTAATTAATATAACATAGTCAGTACAGATTTGTGCTGCCCGGTTTATTTCATCTGACTACTTTTTTCATATCAGTATTTCGGGACTAAAATCACTATTCCAGTTACCCACGCTAGTCATCCGTCGTAACTAAGCCCGCCTCTATATGTTTCATAAATATTTCATAATATTTCAGAAGCCAATGATATCATCCCACGCTCGCATCATATTTTCTCCCATTACCACCCGAACGCTCTATACCCTCAATATGCTCATACAACCATATTCCAGCAATCCTTCTTCCCGAAAGACTACCTGCGACTGGAATGACCTCCCGTCTGAAGTGACCGCCATTAATCCATCAGCTATTCACACCTTCCATCGAGGAATCTCATTCGTCAATATAAATCATTGTCCATCATTTTAAATTGTATTTTATTTCTTGCCGTGTTATCCCCAACCCCCATAAATTTCCCGAAAGGGACATTAGAGGAGTAGTAAATAAATAAATAAATAAATAAATAAATAAATAAATAAATAAATAAATAAATAAATAAATAAATAAATAAATAAATAAATAAATAAATAAATAAATAAATAAATAAATAAATAAATAAATAAATAAATAAATAAATAAATAAATAAATAAATAAATAAATAAATAAATAAATAAAACGTTTAGAACGTTGACCAGCTCGATGAAAACTGGCAATCATTCAGGTTTCTCATTTTTGGCTTTATAGCTTGCTTTCAGGTACGTAACACTCTCAACGAAATACTCCCTCGCTTAGCGAGCATCTATGTCAATGTGTCCCAGAGTCATTCTCGTTCTCGATACAGTGTGGGGGATTCAACATGAATAAATCAATACGAACTCCTTCCACACAAGCTACTCATTACCCTTGCTTGGCTTGGAGTTGTTCAACCACAAATACCTTCTTAACTACATTTATATGAAAGACGGAAGTCTGGAATTGCAAAACAAAGAACGAGGACCAAAAGGCGTTCTAAGAGTTATAAAACAGAAGGTCAACATCGCTATATATTTTTTTTAAATTTCATCGCATGCTGTTGCATCTCTTGTTGATTAATCAGACACCGACCAACTTCACTCATAATATCATTCTGCACCGCCCTTCGATGTAACAAAGGTGTATTACTGGACGGCGACTTGAACATCAAAGCTATCGTTGGTGGGTAGGAAATATTTCAGGCTTATCAGGCTTTTATTTCCAGGCTTTTATTTTTTTTCAATATGCCCCCAAGAAAATAAAAGTTTCTTAAATCGAGCATTCGCTTGCGATATTATGTGGTTCATTTAGTGAATGCAACGAGATTAAAGTGCTTCCACGGTATTTTTCGTGTAGAGAAATTAACCCACGCCGCAAAAAGCCCAGAAGCGCAAAGCCCGCACAAAGGTGAAATGAGAGGAAGGGGCGAACTCTTCGCCCATGTCCATGCCCATGCTTGCCGCTTCTGTACATTTTTGTTAACATGTCTTAACAGCGGCAGCTGCAAATATTGCTCTTTGACGCATGTATAGGCAGATGGAGGACCTAAAATGGCATTTTCATCTGCATACATTTTCACTCAGACACAAAGGTTGTCTTGGTTCTTTGCAAATGACTTGTAATAAGATGTCACGTTCTTATCAGCACAGGAATCATTGTTCCTTGGTTGAAAGCAACACCGTGGAAAGGTTCTCTAATTTATCGTTACAAGCCAAATATAGTATCTTTACTTTCACAACATTTTTATATTTCTCCGGTATCGAGCAAAAAGAAAAAAGAAATTTTTATGGTTTAAAGATTGAATTAGAAATTTTGCTGTCGTTTCCTTCAAATGCCTAACATTAACACCATGAAGTAGTGACAATTCCTGGCGTTTTCAACTCAGTGCGGGGTAGCCCTTGGGTCTAGGATTTATATCAGAAATACGTCTAGTTCATAAAAGCTGAGTATTCGTGGAGAACAGTCTGTCAGTCATGAAAATAACGCCGTCGTCTATTTATGCAACCTGCTCTAACTTGTCCCCAGTGTCCGTTTAAGGATCGAGTCATTATAGGAGGAACTAAAGATGAACAGCCTATGGCTTTAGTCATTGCGCAAACCACGTTAGAGAAATAATAAAGATTTCTAAGAATAGTTGTCTCGAGACGAGTTTTCAATATCTTGGAAGAATAGCTAAGGAATACAGGCCGCAATTTCAAAAAGGGTTTACTGTGCAGCCCCGCCGGGGTGGTGCAGTGGTAAGACGCCCGACTACTATGCCAGAGTACCCGGGGTCGAACCCGACTACGGCGGCTGCGTTTCGATGGAGGCAAAACAAAGTGGCGTCCGTGTGCTGTGCGATGTTAGCGCACTTAAGAGATCCCCAGGTTGTCGAAATTACTCCGTAGCCCTTCACTACGCCTCCCCTTTATCTCTTTTCACTATCACTCCCACCTTCCTCCCTTCCCTTGCGGCGCGGTTCAGGTGTCCACTGAAAGAAGTGTGACAGATACTGCGCCTTTCCCTTCCCGTGAACCAATTATTATTATTAGTATTATTAACTGTGCACGTCTGGTAACGCATTTGTTTCAACAAATAGACTCACTGGCGACCCAATTTCGGGGCACTGAGTAGACTTTCTGTAACTCAAATTGAAAGGCACCCAAGCAGAAGAAGTTCAATTACTGTCTGACCTATAAAAAGCAAAAATGTAGCAGAAAGAAGCCACCACTCGATATAAACTGGAGATTCGACTTATCCGAGCTGGAAAAGAACTACACCTACACTCGCCGCAGAGCAACATGACCTTATTATCTCTACACTCAATGGTCTCTTTATAGCTCAGCGCACGAAATTTGATGATAGGACAAAATTGTAAACCGATTGTGTTTTTTTTTTTTGAGATAAATGTGGAAAGCCAAACATAGAAAAGTTCATACTTTTTACTGTTAAGAAGAGCCTCTGCTTCTGCGTTTGCTGTTTGCGTTATAAAAATTAAAGGCCATTTTTTAAATCTCTGCACTGACAGTTGATACTTTCCGCGCGAGATTTAGGTCACGGCAAACACCAATTATTTTCCCGTCTTCTCTCGTGTCCGGTTAACTTTGGACGGGTTTTATTACCCCCCAATTTCTTAGCTCGGCGTGTTTGAACCAATGCGTCAGATCGTCGCACAGAAAGGAAGATTCGTGTGCTTGAAATTGTGATGCACCTCAAAAGAATTTCTTTGCTCAGAGATACGATTACCCACAATACGTTTAAAAACGATAGCATTGCTGTGGAGCAAGCCTATTACTGTAGTGGACGAAAACAATTTCATAATACCCTTTAGGCTTATATGAGCCGCGAAAGAAATAAAGGAAGATGAACCGTGCAGAGCAATTTCTGAAAGCGGGAAATTGGAAACGTCACATTCAGAGCAGTGAAACTCGAGAGATGGGCTTACACAATTCTGTAGAAGTTCATATTTGCCACATGTGCGTTTGGCAACTGTGGCTTACCCGTAATTGTGTACTGCTACACAAAGAACAAGCGAGCTAGAATGACCGGCTCTCGCAAAATCTCAGCAAATTCTTTGATGATTCGTGTGGAAAAAGAAAACATGTCACTGTAGTAAGCTGTAGCTCGGAACTTGTATCAAAACAGATGTTCTTGGAGCCGCGTCTGGAGCAGGAAACGCGATGCCTTTGAATGTCTTGTCTTTATTTGTGACAAAACCGTACTCTCAAGATTTTATTTTCGACTATACACAAAAGAAAACGCAAACAAAATGTTCTACTAGCTGAATAGGTTGCTTGCACATCACACAACACTGCGCGGTGTTCAGTCGAAACGCGCATGATATGCTAGGAAACTCATTGACGGCTGCAATTCGGCTGGAAGATGTTTGATTCGGTCCTGTGCGCGTCTAGCACATGATTACAAAAACAATTCGCGAGAATCAGGAAATTCTCCCGTGCTATGAATCGAAGGCCTCTCCAGTTCTGTAAAAGGAAAGAGAGGAGGTGTCAGTTGCTAGCTTCACGAACCACAGCAGTGCTGTCGGGTGCACTTAACATTTGCAAACATTTCGACCAAGTGCGTGGTAAATAAGGGCCACCGTTAGCATATGATATAAAGGGTATTTGCGAGTTTCCGCGCAAACAATGCTTGTACAGACATTTACTTTACATTTTAGCCTCTAGAGCATTGAGTTAACCCACTATAATTTATAACTGTTCCCTTGATAATTCTGAGCGTCCTGGTGAGCTTTCTTTCGCCATCGCTTTAGCAACATACACAACACTAGATACTTTCAGCAACTTGAGTTTGCCTCAAGAGTTAGATGTTCATATATCCTCTCTCGAAATGCGCTGGCTTATCGGTTGGAAAAGTATGTGTTTTTCATCAAGTGAGCCGAGGCTAGCTTCGATAATTGCTGCCTGGTGACTCATGTTCCTGAAATACAGGTAGACGTTTTGTTATTGGGAGGCCATATTTGCGTGCGTTTGACTGGAACGATATTAACCTGATGCAGTGCGTCGCAACGGTGACATGACGATCAACACGTATGGGACCAAAGCGTTAAGATCACTTCCATGGGCAATACCAGCAGCTAACTGCGAACATAATTTTGAAACGGCGGCCCTATGCTTTCCACTGTACTCTAACGCTGAGCTAAGGCTTTCCTATAGCAAACCTTGGACGTTGTTTCTGCTTTTCAGTCTTCACCGAATGGTACGACAATAAACGTTTCATGACTCGCATCACTTTCCGCAAGCTACTTTAATTGTAATGACATCGTTAACATATGAATGTTTGTCCGCTGTCTATAGTTGATGCAACCATGCTTAAAGGCATGAGCTATGAAGTAAATTCAAAATTTAGTCTTTCTAATTGGACTGAATACTTTTGCTCACATATTATAAAAAAGGATTTGGTTTTAGCGGAGCCTTAAATGACACACAAAGCTGTCCCTTAGTTAGGCCCACTTGACGAGGGGAGTGAGCAGGGCAGGGAAGGAAGGAAGCCAGAAAGGCGAAAGCTAGCTTGACAGAGCACGCTGTGCACTCCAGTGGGGTTCCGTAGAATTGCGCGCAGAATAGCTGATGAGGAAGCCAGTATACTCTAGCGTGCCGCTAGCGCGTTTAGAACGAGGTCACTTGAGCGGCTTCGAGTCGAAATGTTATTTTGTGGGCTGAAGAGAGCAAGGAAACGGGGTTGGCGAACTTGGGTAGATTGCTCTCGGGAATAGTTATTCCGTGCTTTCTTGCGAAATAGAGCACACATTGTTCTGCTTTACACTTAACTGTCTCTGTCTAAAATTACCAGCCTCTTCTATGCGTAGCATAGTAATGCATTTCTTGCCTCTGAACCAGTGGGGCAGCGTTTGTGTGCAGGAAACACAAAAATAGCAGATAAAAATCTCCCCTTAGAAAACCTGGACACAAGAATAGAACTGGCACAATTACTATCTCGCCCACGACTAAACATAGTCAAATTTCGGTCTTCTAATTAATAAAGGGACTTTTGTAAATATTCTAAATATGTTTGACCTGAGTTAACCATGTTGTTTTGAGATGCATGTGTGCAAAGCAGTATTCATCAATGTATCCTAAAAGCACCTGAATATTATAATCAATAACTCCCTCAATCCTCGTGGCAGCATCTACTTGTAAGCCATATGCCATCGTGGAGCTATCTTACTCGTCGTCATTCAGATCATTCATCGAGAGTCTTATCTGCTGAATGTTCCACCCCCTTATGTAATACACCTTGATTGGCTCTTTGAGGTATTAATAAATAATAACTATGGTAATACGAATAAATATTATCCGTTTTGTGCAGACTATCTATCCTTGTTAACCTTGTGCCTTCTTAATTGTCAAGCACCTGGCCATTCAAGCCGTAACCTTCATAAGACCTTACGTAGTACAGACTAGTACATCAACGATGTGTGCCATCGTTTCTGTTTAAGCTAATAACCTTTTCTTGTGTTAGGCCAACATGGATCGCTGTATGCAAGGACTGCAAATTCAGCACTGTTTTTTGGAGCGTCCAATGGAAGTGATCCTAATTGAAATGACAGACTACCTCTCTACTCTCCAAATTCCTATCTTGGCAGTTGGAAGTCACTTCGTCAGTAAAACAGGTGTGCCTATTACGGACTTTATCACAGAAGCCATTTGGAACAGCGCGTCACCACCACAAGTGCTCTTAACCAAAAGGGAACTTTCGTAATAAACGCTTCATTAAGGTCAATGCTAAATCTGGTGCAGAATAATTCCTCTGATGTCCGCCCACCGTCAATAAAACATGTTTTACTTGAGTTACGGCCACAAAAGTTGTGAACTGAAGTTCTGTGGGACAAATAACTGAACCGATACTAGTCCTCCAAAGATCGCAATTCTATGTGCGCTGGAGAAATTAAAGCATATGGTCGAAATTTTAGAGCTGTGACGCCCGAAAATCTCTTGCTGAGATTATTAAGGCGTATTCTGTATTTTTGTTATTTTTAATTATTTTATTTATATATTTTTTAATTATTTTTTGCTTTACCTACCTTGTCCTAACTTCCTGTCGCTCACATTTTTTACTTCTACCGCTTGCTCACTATCCCTTTATTTCTCCCGGCTCAGTTCAGGTGCTTCAGATATTAGATAGCAGATATCGAGGCTGGCAAAAATCTTTTTCCTTTCCTTTTTGATATCTAATAATAAATAACGACTTACTACAACCCTACTGGGAAGTTAGCGAGGTTAAAGCAGCCGCTGTGCACAGGGCAGGGTTTTGTGAAAAGATATATGCGAGGCCTTTGCCCAGCAGTCGGTGTAATTAGGCTGAAGCTGATGATGAACTGCGTAAACATGAACGGCAGCTGCAGCAAGAATTATGCTCAGCTCAGCAAGTCGGGAGAATCGAGCCAACGTCTGAAAACTACTCGACGTTCGCTGAGAGCGAGCACAGGCATAACCGATGGCGCGAAAGCAGCACCCAGCGGCGCGAATTGTGCATCCGAATGTGCGGCTCGCATATATTGAAACACTTTTAGCACCCAGCGCAGAGTACTCAAATCCAAGAGAGAGGTTTGCGTAAATAATTGGAGCGTCTTTTTTTAGAACGGCGCAGTTAATAGCGGCCGTACGTCAGGATTCTACTTGTACCTTTCAATTCCTCCATTATCGCAACAAATAGTCGTCAAAAGTGGTTTCTCACTAGATTGCACTTCTGGGCGTCGTTTGTTTGATTTCGCTTACGTGATTTGGTTTTGCAATGTGCAATGTGCAATGTGCCTCTGGGTAGGTATTCCCTCCAAACTGAAGCTAGTTGAATCAATTATCCTTCATCAATTATCCTTGAATCAATTATCCTTGCTGGTACAAGCCGCCGCAATAATCAAGTTTAGGGACCACTAGATATTGGCGAACCCTAACAAGACAAATGAAATGGCTGTTTCGTGTGTATATATTTACTCTCTGTTCGAAGGCAACCAGAAGGATGAGAGGGAGGGGAGGTAAGCAGGAAACTTTACGCAGACATGTTTGTGCTTGCAACGTCTTGTGTTGCTTCTCAGCGGGACTCAAGCATAGAATAAATACGAACGGTTTGCGAAATGCAGGCTGGGTAAACAAAGGGGCAGTCGGAATAAATGGAACGGAGAATTCCTAATCGTGTATGCCACCAGACAACAATATTTACTTCAGGGCTGTTCGACGATAATCTGCCCTTTCCACACCTCTTGCTTACTGCGCCCTCTCTCTCATCTTATTTTATGAAGGTTTCTGGTTTTGTATGTTCCAAACGCCGAAATAGTATACCTGAGTCGAGGAATAAAGCCATATAGTTCAGAAAGCAGTAGAAATGCGTCTACTGGCCCTTTCTTTATCATCCTACTACAAAACATTAGTCTCCGTCCTACCTCCCTCACTTCTTGCCTGGGAAAACTCTATGAAAAAGTAGTCCACCTCAGGCTCCAAAATTACATCGACGAAAACAACATCTTTCCTTCCTGCATGCTGGGCTTCCGCAAGGGACTCTGCACGCAAGATGCTTTCCTCCGGATTAGGGAAGAAGTCATCAACACCATACCCCGAAAAGGCGAAAATTTCATTCTGGCACTAGATCTCAAAGGAGCATTCGACAACATTTGCCACCAAACCATATTGCACGAATTAAACAATATCAACTGCGGGGAGAAAATCTTCAAATACGTGAAGGCTTTCTCTCAGATCGCACAGCCATCATAGGAATTGGAGAGATCCGATCACCAAAAGTACCCATGCCGAACAAAGGTACACCGCAGGGTTCAATAATCTCTCCAATGCTATTTAACATAGCAATGATAAATTTAGCAAAAAAACTGTTGACCCGCACTGATATCGGTTTCACTTTATACGCGGACGACATCACCATCGAGGCTACTCAGGGATCCTTGGCGCAAAAAGAAGCTCTGCAAGCCGCTATAGACCTAGTCGAGGAATTTGCCGGGGAGAGCGGTCTTCAGTGCTCCCCAGAAAAATCCGAACTTATCAGGCTACACAGAAGAAATTACAAGTCCCCAGGAGAAATTCAGCTCCCTGTAGGCGACCAGACAATTCAAGAGAAGGACAAGATCAGAGTTTTTGGGCTGTGGTTGCAAAGCAATTCGCGAGTGGATTATACAATCAAAACACTCAAACCCACAGTCAACCAAATTTCCAGAATGATTAGAAGGGTGACCTGGCACCGGAAAGGGATGAGGGAGGAGGACATCCTCCGCCTTGTACAAGCCCTAGTCGTTAGCAGGATTACCTACGGGCTCCCATATCACGAAATTAGAATCACTGATAAAAGGGCCATTGACACTATCATAAGAGGAGCCTATAAAACGGCCCTAAACCTCCCGTCAACAACATCAACGGAACGTCTTTGGTCACTCGGAGTGCACAACTTCGAGGAGCTCAAGGAGGCGGTTCTAGAGAGTCAGAAACAACGCCTAAAAACAACGCAGGCGGGTAGGGAATTCCTGTCAAAACTAGGGCTATGGCAGGCACTAAGAACTTCCGAGATCAAATCACAAATTCCGACATCCACAAGAAACAACTTCTATGTGAACCCGATACCCAAGCACATGCACCATGAGTTACAGAAGGGTCGAAGGAAAGCCAGTGTAAAATCATTGGAAAAACAATTGTCTAAAGACGCGGAAGTTGTCTACGTGGACATACGGCGAGCCTGGCAAGTTCACAATAGCTGCAGTTGACCACCACAAGAGGCCAATTATTCAGGCTTCGATCTATGCCAAGGATCCTGCGGAAGCGGAATCACTGGCAATAGCCGTCACCATAAAAACACAAGACCACCAAAAGAAGTCATCACACGTAGTGACGGACTCCCAACCAGCCTGCAGGGACTACCTGGCCGGAAAACCTCACAGAAGAGCGTGTGCAATATTACGTTCCATCTCCCAGACGCACACAATTACATGGACACCTGGACACGAAGGCCTAGAAGGAAATGAGGTAGCGAATGATCTAGCCCGAGCTCTCACAAACCGGGCGGATCCCCATCCCTACCCCACCCCTCTCCTAGGACCCTACGGCGACAGGATGGAACACCTACGGTTAGAAAGAATTTTCTCACCACCACACAAACAACTTTCTTCCTCGGACGCTATAGACTGGAGAAAAATACAAACAAACACATTCCCTAATCTTCACATTTTAAATAAGATAAGCCCAACAAAATACACGAGTTACTGTCCTTGGTGCGGTGCAAGCCCCACACTCTATCACATCTCTTGGGAATGCCAGGACAAACCTAACGCAACGTTACTAGTGCCATGCCCGACACACGAGCAGTGGGAGGCGGCCCTGACCAGCGACCACCTGGACCAGCAAGCCAGGATTATCCAGCTAGTCCGCAAGTCAGCTGCTGCCAGCGGAGCCCTGGACTAGGGGCACCGACCACCCAGCTCCTGCGAATTCTTACTGATTATTAAGCTCATTAAAAGTTTTCTCTCTCTCTCTCTCTCTATCGTTGGCAATACCTTTCCAGTAGTTTCAGCGGTGGCTGTGAGCAGTGCTAGTGCCAATAGGCGAGATTTATACTCTCACTGGGGTTATAGAGTGCTTATTGTGCTTGTACCGAGTTCATGGTTTAAAATGCGCGTCTTTTTAACGCCTAATTACGATATAGTGGAGCACAATTTGCATTCGTCTGTACTCCTAAAGCTACATTGGCCTCATTTTTAGCACACGCTGCAATGGGCTACCCGGACAGCAAAGTGACGTCTGCTGTCACCTCGCCTCGGAGTGAAACAGTAGAAAGCAGGAAAGCCACTGCTCTAGTTTAACTAGGGAGACAGAAAAGGCCGCGATTCGCGGTTGCTTAGATGAGGGTGTGTTACATTGGACTGTGATAAAGGCTGACCGCCGAAGAATTGACGCGTTTGAATTGTGATGCTGGCGAAGGCTTTTGAGAAATCCTTGGACTGCCAGAAGATCAAATCAGTCGATATTGTCGACCATAAATCCTGACTGCTCATTGGAGGGTCAAATTCTAAAGTTAAAGCTCAGCTACTTTGGTCATCTGATGAGAAGAGAGGAGTCGCTGGAGAAAAATTTGATGTTGGGAAATGTTGAGGGAAGCCGGAGAAGGTGTAGGCAGCGAACGCGATGGTTAGATGGCATCCTCGAGGCACTGCAGATGAAGTTATTTGATGTAAGGAAGATAGTGAGAGGCCGGAAAGCGTGGCGTGACATGGTCCATAGGGTCACGAAGAGTCGGACACGACTGAACGACTGAACTGACACAAAGAACACGTGAGCTAGATTGATCGGCTCTCGTAAAATCTCAGCAAATTCTTTGAGGCTAATTTGTGTGGACAAAGAAAACATGCCGCTGTAGTAAGCTGCAGCTTGTAATTTGTATCAAAACATCAAAACAGATGTTTTTGGAGCCACGCTTGGAGCATAAAACGCGATGCCTTTGAACGTCTTGTCTTTATTTGTGACAAAACCGTACTCTCAAGGTTCTACTTTTCCACTATACACAAAACAAAATGCAAACAGGATGCTCTACTAGCTGGATAGGTTGCTTGCACATCACACAACACTACGCGGTGTTCCGTCGAAACGCGCATGATATGCAAGGAGACTTATTGACGGCTGCAATTCGGCTGGCAGATGTTCGATTCGGTCCTGTGCGCGTCTAGCACATGATTACAAAAACAATTCGCGAGAATCAGGAAATTCTCCCGCGCTATGGATAGAAGGCCTCTCCAGTTCTGTAAAAGAAAAGAGAGGAGGTGTCAGCTGCTAGCTTCACGAACCACAGCAGTGCTGTCGGGTGCACTTAACATTTGCAAACATTTCGACCATGTGCGTGGTAAATAAGGGCCACCGTTAGCATATGATATAAAGGGTATTTGTGAGTCTCCGCGCAAACAATCCTTGTACAGAGATTTACTTTACATTTTAGCCTCTAGAGCATTGAGTTAACCCACTTCAATTTATAACTGTTCCCTTGATAATTTGGAGCGTCCTGATGAGCTTTCTTTCGCCATCGCTTTAGCAACATACACAACACTAGATACTTTCAGCAACTTGAGTTTGCCTCAAGAGTTAGATGTTCATATATCCTCTCTCGAAATGCGCTGGCTTATCGGTTGGAAAAGTATGTGTTTTTCATCAAGTGAGCCGAGGCTAGCTTCGATAATTGCTGCCTGGTGACTCACGTTCCTGAAATACAGGTAGACGTTTTGTTATTGGGAGGCCATATTTGCGTGCGTTTGACTGGAACGATATTAACCTGATGCAGTGCGTCGCAACGGCGACATGACGATCAACACGTATGAGACCAAAACGTTAAGATCATTTCCAAGGGCAATACCAGCAGCTAACTGCGAACATAATTTTGAAACGGCGGCCCTATGCTTTCCACTGTACTCTAACGGTGAGCTAGGGCTTTCCTATAGCAAGCCTTGGACTTTGTTTCTGCTTTTCAGTCTTCACCTAATGGTAAGACAACAAACGTTTCATGACTCGCATCACTTTCCGCAAGCTACTTTCATTGTAATGACATCGTTAACATATGAATGTTTGTCCGCTGTCTATACTTGATGCAACCATGCTTAAAGGCATGAGCTATGAAGTAAAATCAAAATTTAGTCTCTCTAATTGGACTGAATACTTTTTCTCACGTATTATAAAAAAGGACTGGTTTTAGCGGAGCCTTAAATAACACAAAAAGCTGTCCCTTAGTTAGGCCCACTTGACGAGGGGAGTGAGCAGGGCAGGGAAGGAAGGAAGTCAGAAAGGCGAAAGCTAGTTTGACAGAGCACGCTGTGCACTCCAGTGGGGTTCCGTAGAGTTGCGCGCAGAATAGCTGATGAGGAAGCCAGGATACTCTAGCGTGCCGCTAGCGCGTTTAGAACGAGATCACTTGAGCGGCTTCGAGTCGGAATGTTATTTTGTGGGCTGAAGAGAGCAAGGAAACGGGGTGGGCGAAATTGGGTAAATTGCTCTCGGAAATAGTTATTCCGTGCTTTCTTGCGAAATAGAGCCCACATTGTTCTGCTTTACACTTAACTGTCTCTGTCTAAAATTACCAGCCTCTTCTATGCGTAGCATAGTAATGCATTTCTTGCCTCCGAACCAGTGGGGCAGCGTTTGTGTGCAGGAAACACAAAAATAGCCGATAAAAATCTCCCCTTAGAAAACCTGGACACAAGAATAGAACTGGAACAATTACTATCTCGCCCACGACTAAACATAGTCAAATTTTGGTCTTCTAATTAATAAATGGACTTTTGTAAATATTCTAAATATGTTTGACCTGAGTTAACCATGTTGTTTTGAGATGCATGTGTGCAAAGCAGTATTCATCAACGTATCCTAAAAGCACCTGAATATTATAATCAATAACTCCCTCAATCCTCGTGGCAGCATCTACTTGTAAGCCATATGCCATCGTGGAGCTATCTTACTCGTCGTCATTCAGATCATTCATCGAGAGTCTTAACTGCTGAATGTTCCACTCCCTTATGTAATACACCTTGATTGGCTCTTTGAGGTGTTAATAAATAATAACTATGGTAATACGAATAAATATTATCCGTTTTGTGCAGACTATCTATCCTTGTTAACCTTGTGCCTTCTTAATTGTCAAGCACCTGGCCATTCATAAGACCTTACGTAATACAGACTAGTACATCAACGATGTGTGCCATCGTTTCTGTTTAAGCTAATAACCTTTTCTTGTGTTAGGCCAACATGGATCGCTGTATGCAAGGACTGCAAATTCAGCACTGTTTTTTGGAGCGTCCAATGGAAGTGATCCTAATTGAAATGACAGACTACCTCTCTACTCTCCAAATTCCTATCTTGGCAGTTCGAAGTCACTTCGTCAGTAAAACAGGTGTGCCTATTACGGACTTTATCACAGAAGCCATTTGGAACAGCGCGTCACCACCACAAGTGCTCTGAACCAAAAGGGAACTTTCGTAATAAACGCTTCATTAAGGTTAATGCTAAATCTGGTGCAGAATAATTGCTCTGATGTCCGCCCACCGTCAATAAAACATGTTTTACGTGAGTTACGGCCACAAAAGTTGGGAACTGAAGTTCTGTGGGACAAATCACTTAACCGATACTAGTCCTCCAAAGATCGCAATTCTATGTGCGCTGGAGAAATTAAAGCATATGGTCGAAATTTTAGAACTGTGACGTCCGAAAATCTCTTGCTGAGATTATTAAGGCATATTCTGTATTTTTATTATTTTTTTCTTATTATTTTGTTTTTATTTTTATGCTTTTTATTATTTTTTGCTTTACCTACCTTGTCCTTTCTTCCTGTCGCTCCCATTTTTTACTTCTACCGCTTGCTCACTATCCCTTTATTTCTCCCGGCTCAGTTCAGGTGCTTCAGATATTAGATAGCAGATATCGTGGCTGGCAAAAATCTTTTTTCTTTCCTTTTTGATATCTAATAATAAATAACGACTTACTACTACCCCACTGGGAAGTTCGCGGTGTTAAAGCAGCTGCTGTGCACAGGGCAGGGTTTTGTGAAAAATATATGCGAGGCCTTCGCCCAGCAGTCGGTGTAATTAGGCTGAAGCTGATGATGAACTGCGTAAACATGAACGGCAGCTGCAGCAAGAATTATGCTCAGCTCAGCAAGTCGGGAGAATCGAGCCAACGTCTGAAAACTACTCGACGTGAGCTGAGAGCGAGCACAGGCATAACCGATGACGCAAAAGCAGCACCCAGCGGCGCAAATTGTGCATCCGAATGTGCGGCTCGCATATATTGAGACACTTTTAGCACCCAGCGCAGAGTACTCAAATCCAAGAGAGAGGTTTGCGTAAATAATTGGAGCGTCTTTTTTTAGAACGGCGCAGTTAATAGCGGCCGTACGTCAGGATTCTACTTGTACCTTTCAATTCCTCCATTATCGCAACAAATAGTCGTCAAAAGTGGTTTCTCACTAGATTGCACTTCTGGGCGTCGTTTGTTTGATTTCGCTTACGTGATTTGGTTTTGCAATGTGCAATGTGCAATGTGCCTCTGGGTAGGTATTCCCTCCAAACTGAAGCTAGTTGAATCAATTATCCTTCATCAATTATCCTTGAATCAATTATCCTTGCTGGTACAAGCCGCCGCAATAATCAAGTTTAGGGACCACTAGATATTGGCGAACCCTAACAAGACAAATGAAATGGCTGTTTCGTGTGTATATATTTACTCTCTGTTCGAAGGCAACCAGAAGGATGAGAGGGAGGGGAGGTAAGCAGGAAACTTTACGCAGACATGTTTGTGCTTGCAACGTCTTGTGTTGCTTCTCAGCGGGACTCAAGCATAGAATAAATACGAACGGTTTGCGAAATGCAGGCTGGGTAAACAAAGGGGCAGTCGGAATAAATGGAACGGAGAATTCCTAATCGTGTATGCCACCAGACAACAATATTTACTTCAGGGCTGTTCGACGATCATCTGCCCTTTCCACACCTCTTGCTTACTGCGCCCTCTCTCTCACCTTATTTTATGAAGGTTTCTGGTTTTGTATGTTCCAAACACCGAAATAGTATACCTGAGTCGAGGAATAAAGCCATTTAGTTCAGAAAGCAGTAGAAATGCGTCTACTGGCCCTTTCTTTATCATCCTACTACAAAACATTAGTCTCCGTCCTACCTCCCTCACTTCTTGCCTGGGAAAACTCTATGAAAAAGTAGTCCACCTCAGGCTCCAAAATTACATCGACGAAAACAACATCTTTCCTTCCTGCATGCTGGGCTTCCGCAAGGGACTCTGCACGCAAGATGCTTTCCTCCGGATCAGGGAAGAAGTCATCAACACCATACCCCGAAAAGGCGAAAATTTCATTCTGGCACTAGATCTCAAAGGAGCATTCGACAACATTTGCCACCAAACCATATTGCACGAATTAAACAATATCAACTGCGGGGAGAAAATCTTCAAATACGTGAAGGCTTTCTCTCAGATCGCACAGCCATCATAGGAATTGGAGAGATCCGATCACCAAAAGTACCCATGCCGAACAAAGGTACACCGCAGGGTTCTATAATCTCTCCCATGCTATTTAACATAGCAATGATAAATTAAGCAAAAAAACTGTTGACCCGCAATGATATTGCTTCACTTTATACGCGGACGATATCACCATCTGGGCTACTCAGGGATCCTTGGAGCAAAAAGAAGCTCTGCAAGCCGCTATAGACCTAGTCGAGGAATTTGCCGGGGAGAGCGGTCTTCAGTGCTCCCCAGAAAAATCCGAACTTATCAGGCTACACAGAAGAAGTTACAAGTCCCCAGGAGAAATTCAGCTCCCTGTAGGCGACCAGACAATTCAAGAGAAGGACAAGATCAGAGTTTTGGGGCTGTGGTTGCAAAGCAATTCGCGAGTGGATTATACAATCAAAACACTCAAACCCACAGTCAACCAAATTTCCAGAATGATTAGAAGGGTGATCTGGCACCGGAAAGGAATGAGGGAGGAGGACATCCTCCGCCTTGTACAAGCCCTAGTCGTTAGCAGGATTACCTACGGGCTCCCATATCACGAAATTAGAATCACTGATAAAAGGGCCATTGACACTATCATAAGAGGAGCCTATAAAACGGCCCTAAACATCCCGTCAACAACATCAACGGAACGTCTTTGGGCACTCGGAGTGCACAACTTCGAGGAGCTCAAGGAGGCGGTTCTAGAGAGTCAGAAACAACGCCTAAAAACAACGCAGGCGGGTAGGGAAATCCTGTCAAAACTAGGGCTATGGCAGGCACTAAGAACTTCCGAGATCAAATCACAAATTCCGACATCCACAAGAAACAACATCTATGTGAACCCGATACCCAAGCACATGCACCATGAGTTACAGAAGGGTCGAAGGAAAACCAGAGTAAAATCATTGGAAAATTAATTGTCTAAAGACGCGGAAGTTGTCTACGTGGACATAGGGGCTTACGGCGAGCCTGGCAAGCTCACAATAGCTGCAGTTGACCACCACAAGAGGCCAATTATTCAGGCTTCGATCTATGCCAAGGATCCTGCGGAAGCGGAATCACTGGCAATAGCCGTCACCATAAAAACACAAGACCACCAAAAGAAGTCATCACACGTAGTGACGGACTCCCAACCAGCCTGCAGGGACTACCTGGCCGGAAAACCTCACAGAAGAGCGTGTGCAATATTACGTTCCATCTCCCAGACGCACACAATTACATGGACACCTGGACACGAAGGCCTAGAAGGAAATGAGGTAGCGAATGATCTAGCCCGAGCTCTCACAAACCGGGCGGATCCCCATCCCTACCCCACCCCTCTCCTAGGACCCTACGGCGACAGGCTGGAACACCTACGGTTAGAAAGAATTTTCTCACCACCACACAAACAACTTTCTTCCTCGGACGCTATAGACTGGAGAAAAATACAAACAAACACATTCCCTAATCTTCACATTTTAAATAAGATAAGCCCAACAAAATACACGAGTTACTGTCCTTGGTGCGGTGGAAGCCCCACACTCTATCACATCTCTTGGGAATGCCAGGACAAACCTAACGCAACGTTACTAGTGCCGTGCCCGACAAACGAGCAGTGGGAGGCGGCCCTGACCAGCGACAACCTGGACCAGCAAGCCAGGATTATCCAGCTAGTCCGCAAGTCAGCTGCTGCCAGCGGAGCCCTGGACTAGGGGCACCGACCACCCAGCTCCTACGAATTCTTACTGATTATTAAGCTCTTTAAAAGTTTTCTCTCTCTCTCTCTCTCTCTCTCTCTCTCTCTCTCTCTCTCTCTCTCTCTCTATCGTTGGCAATACCTTTCTAGTAGTTTCAGCGGTGGCTGTGAGCAGTGCTAGTGCCAATAGGCAAGATTTATACTCTCACTGGGGTTATAGAGTGCTTATTGTGCTTGTACCGAGTTCATGGTTTAAAATGCGCGTCTTTTTAACGCCTAATTACGATATAGTGGAGCACAATTTGCATTCGTCTGTACTCCTAAAGCTACATTGGCCTCATTTTTAGCACACGCTGCAATGGGCTACCCGGACAGCAAAGTGACGTCTGCTGTCACCTCGCCTTGGAGTGAAACAGTAGAAAGCAGGAAAGCCACTGCTCTAGTTTAACTAGGGAGACAGAAAAGGCCGCGATTCGCGGTTGCTTAGATGAGGGTGTGTTACATTGGACTGTGATAAAGGCTGACCGCCGAAGAATTGACGCGTTTGAATTGTGATGCTGGCGAAGGCTCTTGAGAGTTCCTTGGACTGCCAGAAGATCAAATCAGTCGATATTGTCGACCATAAATCCTGACTGCTCATTGGAGGGTCAAATTCTAAAGTTAAAGCTCAGCTACTTTGGTCATCTGATGAGAAGAGAGGAGTCACTGGAGAAAGATTTGATGTTGGGAAATGTTGAGGGTCGCCGGAGAAGGGGTAGGCAGCGAACGCGATGGTTAGATGGCATCCTCGAGGCACTGCAGATGAAGTTATTTGATGTAAGGAAGATAGTGAGAGGCCGGAAAGCGTGGCGTGACATGGTCCATAGGGTCACGAAGAGTAGGACACGACTGAACGACTGAACTGACACAAAGAACACGTGAGCTAGATTGATCGGCTCTCGTAAAATCTCAGCAAATTCTTTGAGGCTAATTTGTGTGGACAAAGAAAACATGTCGCTGTAGTGAGCTGCAGCTTGTAATTTGTATCAAAACATCAAAACAGATGTTTTTGGAGCCACGCTTGGAGCATAAAACGCGATGCCTTTGAACGTCTTGTCTTTATTTGTGACAAAACCGTACTCTCAAGGTTCTACTTTTCCACTATACACAAAACAAAATGCAAACAGGATGTTCTACTAGCTGGATAGGTTGCTTGCATATCACACAACACTACGCGGTGTTCCGTCGAAACGCGCATGATATGCTAGGAGACTTATTGACGGCTGCAATTCGGCTGGCAGATGTTTGATTCGGTCCTGTGCGCGTCTAGCACATGATTAGAAAAACAATTCGCGAGAATCAGGAAATTCTCCCGTGCTATGGATAGAAGGCCTCTCCAGTTCTGTAAAAGAAAAGAGAGGAGGTGTCAGCTGCTAGCTTCACGAACCACAGCAGTGCTGTCGGGTGCACTTAACATTTGCAAACATTTCGACCATGTGCGTGGTAAATAAGGGCCACCGTTAGCATATGATATAAAGGATATTTGTGAGTCTCCGCGCAAACAATCCTTGTACAGAGATTTACTTTACATTTTAGCCTCTAGAGCATTGAGTTAACCCACTTCAATTTATAACTGTTCCCTTGATAATTTGGAGCGTCCTGGTGAGCTTTCTTTCGCCATCGCTTTAGCAACATACACAACACTAGATACTTTCAGCAACTTGAGTTTGCCCCAAGAGTTAGATGTTCATATATCCTCTCTCGAAATGCGCTGGCTTATCGGTTGGAAAAGTATGTGTTTTTCATCAAGTGAGCCGAGGCTAGCTTCGATAGTTGATGCCTGGTGACTCACGTTCCCGAAATACAGGTAGACGTTTTGTTATTGGGAGGCCATATTTGCGTGCGTTTGTCTGGAACGATATTAACCTGATGCAGTGCGTCGCAACGGCGACATGACGATCAACACGTATGGGACCAAAGCGTTAAGGTCACTTCCAAGGGCAATGCGAGCAGCTAACTGCGAACATAATTTTGAAACGGCGGCCCTATGCTTTCCACTGTACTCTAACGGTGAGCTAGGGCTTTCCTATAGCAAGCCTTGGACGTTGTTTCTGCTTTTCAGTCTTCACCTAATGGTAAGACAACAAACGTTTCATGACTCGCATCACTTTCCGCAAGCTACTTTCATTGTAATGACATCGTTAACATATGAATGTTTGTCCGCTGTATATACTTGATGCAACCATGCTTAAAGGCATGAGCTATGAAGTAAAATCAAAATTTGGTCTCTCTAATTGGACTGAATACTTTTTCTCACGTATTATAAAAAAGGACTGGTTTTAGCGGAGCCTTAAATAACACACAAAGCTGTCCCTTAGTTAGGCCCACTTGACGAGTGGAGTGAGCAGGGCAGAGAAGGAAGGAAGTCAGAAAGGCGAAAGCTAGTTTGACATAGCACGCTGTGCACTCCAGTGGGGTTCCGTAGAGTTGCGCGCAGAATAGCTGATGAGGAAGCCAGGATACTCTAGCGTGCCGCTAGCGCGTTTAGAACGAGATCACTTGAGCGGCTTCGAGTCGGAATGTTATTTTGTGGGCTGAAGAGAGAAAGGAAACGGGGTGGGCGAAATTGGGTAAATTGCTCTCGGAAATAGTTATTCCGTGCTTTCTTGCGAAATAGAGCCCACATTGTTCTGCTTTACACTTAACTGTCTCTGTCTAAAATTACCAGCCTCTTCTATGCGTAGCATAGTAATGCATTTCTTGCCTCCGAACCAGTGGGGCAGCGTTTGTGTGCAGGAAACACAAAAATAGCAGATAAAAATCTCCCCTTAAAAAACCTGGACACAAGAATAGAACTGGCACAATTACTATCTCGCCCACGACTAAACATAGTCAAATTTCGGTCTTCTAATTAATAAAGGGACTTTTGTAAATATTCTAAATATGTTTGACCTGAGTTAACCATGTTGTTTTGAGATGCATGTGTGCAAAGCAGTATTCATCAACGTATCCTAAAAGCACCTGAATATTATAATCAATAACTCCCTCAATCCTCATGGCAGCATCTACTTGTAAGCCATATGCCATCGTGGAGCTATCTTACTCGTCGTCATTCAGATCATTCATCGAGAGTCTTATCTGCTGAATGTTCCACCCCCTTATGTAATACACCTTGATTGGCTCTTTGAGGTGTTAATAAATAATAACTATGGTAATACGAATAAATATTATCCGTTTTGTGCAGACTACCTATCCTTGTTAACCTTGTGCCTTCTTCTGTGACTTGTCAAGCACCTGGCCATTCAAGCCGTAACCTTCATAAGACCTTACGTAATACAGACTAGTACATCAACGATGTGTGCATCGTTTCTGTTTAAGCTAATAACCTTTTCTTGTGTTAGGCCAACATGGATCGCTGTATGCAAGGACTGCAAATTCAGCACTGTTTTTTGGAGCGTCCAATGGAAGTGATCCTAATTGAAATGACAGACTACCTCTCTACTCTCCAAATTCCTATCTTGGCAGTTCGAAGTCACTTCGTCAGTAAAACAGGTGTGCCTATTACGAACTTTATCACAGAAGCCATTTGGAACAGCGCGTCACCACCACAAGTGCTCTGAACCAAAAGGGAACTTTCGTAATAAACGCTTCATTAAGGTTAATGCTAAATCTGGTGCAGAATAATTGCTCTGATGTCCGCCCACCATCAATAAAACATGTTTTACGTGAGTTACGGCCACAAAAGTTGCGACCTGAAGTTCTGTGGGACAAATCACTGAACCGATACTAGTCCTCCAAAGATCGCAATTCTATGTGCGCTGGAGAAATTAAAGCACATGGTCGAAATTTTAGAGCTGTGACGTCCGAAAATCTCTTGCTGAAATTATTAAGGCATATTCTGTATTTTTATTATTTTTTATTTTCTTATTATTTTGTTTTTATTTTTATACTTTTTATTATTTTTTGCTTTACCTACCTTGTCCTTTCTTCCTGTCGCTCCCATTTTTTACTTCTACCGCTTGCTCACTATCCCTTTATTTCTCCCGGCTCTGTTCAGGTGCTTCAGATATTAGCAGATATCGTGGCTGGCAAAAATCTTCTTTCTTTCCTTTTTGATATCTAATAATAAATAACGACTTACTACTACCCCACTGGGAAGTTCGCGGTGTTAAAGCAGCTGCTGTGCACAGGGCAGGGTTTTGTGAAAAATATATGCGAGGCCTTTGCCCAGCAGTCGGTGTAATTAGGCTGAAGCTGATGATGAACTGCGTAAACATGAACGGCAGCTGCAGCAAGAATTATGCTCAGCTCAGCAAGTCGGGAGAATCGAGCCAACGTCTGAAAACTACTCGACGTGAGCTGAGAGCGAGCACAGGCATAACCGATGACGCAAAAGCAGCACCCAGCGGCGCAAATTGTGCATCCGAATGTGCGGCTCGCATATATTGAGACACTTTTAGCACCCAGCGCAGAGTACTCAAATCCAAGAGAGAGGTTTGCGTAAATAATTGGAGCGTCTTTTTTTAGTACGGCGCAGTTAATAGCGGCCGTACGTCAGGATTCTACTTGTACCTTTCAATTCCTCCATTATCGCAACAAATAGTCGTCAAAAGTGGTTTCTCACTAGATTGCACTTCTGGGCGTCGTTTGTTTGATTTCGCTTACGTGATTTGGTTTTGCAATGTGCAATGTGCAATGTGCCTCTGGGTAGGTATTCCCTCCAAACTGAAGCTAGTGTAATCAATTATCCTTCATCAATTATCCTTGAATCAATTATCCTTGCTGGTACAAGCAGCCGCAATAATCAAGTTTAGGGACCACTAGATATTGGCGAACTCTAACAAGACAAATGAAATGGCTGTTTCGTGTGTATATATTTACTCTCTGTTCGAAGGCAACCAGAAGGATGAGAGGGAGGGGAGGTAAGCAGGAAACTTTACGCAGACATGTTTGTGCTTGCAACGTCTTGTGTTGCTTCTCAGCGGGACTCAAGCATAGAATAAATACGAACGGTTTGCGAAATGCAGGCTGGGTAAACAAAGGGGCAGTCGGAATAAATGGAACGGAGAATTCCTAATCGTGTATGCCACCAGACAACAATATTTACTTCAGGGCTGTTCGACGATCATCTGCCCTTTCCACACCTCTTGCTTACTGCGCCCTCTCTCTCATCTTATTTTATGAAGGTTTCTGGTTTTGTATGTTCCAAACACCGAAATAGTATACCTGAGTCGAGAAATAAAGCTATATAGTTCAGAAAGCAGTAGAAATGCGTCTACTGGCCCTTTCTTTATCATCCTACTACAAAACATTAGTCTCCGTCCTACCTCCCTCACTTCTTGCCTGGGAAAACTCTATGAAAAAGTAGTCTACCTCAGGCTCCAAAATTACATCGACGAAAACAACATCTTTCCTTCCTGCATGCTGGGCTTCCGCAAGGGACTCTGCACGCAAGATGCTTTCCTCCGGATTAGGGAAGAAGTCATCAACACCATACCCCGAAAAGGCGAAAATTTCATTCTGGAACTAGATCTCAAAGGAGCATTCGACAACATTTGCCACCAAACCATATTGCACGAATTAAACAATATCAACTGCGGGGAGAAAATCTTCAAATACGTGAAGGCTTTCCTCTCAGATCGCACAGCCACCATAGGAATTGGAGAGATCCGATCACCAAAAGTACCCATGCCGAACAAAGGTACACCGCAGGGTTCTATAATCTCTCCAATGCTATTTAACATAGCAATGATAAATTTAGCAAAAAAAAAAACTGTTGACCCGCAATGATATTGCTTCACTTTATACGCGGACGATATCACCCTCGAGGCTACTCAGGGATCCTTGGCGCAAAAAGAAGCTCTGCAAGCCGCTATAGACCTAGTCGAGGAATTTGCCGGGGAGAGCGGTCTTCAGTGCTCCCCAGAAAAATCCGAACTTATCAGGCTACACAGAAGAAATTACAAGTCCCCAGGAGAAATTCAGCTCCCTGTAGGCGACCAGACAATTCAAGAGAAGGACAAGATCAGAGTTTTGGGGCTGTGGTTGCAAAGCAATTCGCGAGTGGATTATACAATCAAAACACTCAAACCCACAGTCAACCAAATTTCCAGAATGATTAGAAGGGTGACCTGGCACCGGAAAGGGATGAGGGAGGAGGACGTCCTCCGCCTTGTACAAGCCCTAGTCGTTAGCAGGATTACCTACGGGCTCCCATATCACGAAATTAGAATCACTGATAAAAGGGCCATTGACACTATCATAAGAGGAGCCTATAAAACGGCCTTAAACCTCCCGTCAACAACATCAACGGAACGTCTTTGGGCACTCGGAGTGTACAATTTCGAGGAGCTCAAGGAGGCGGTTCTAGAGAGTCAGAAACAACGCCTAAAAACAACGCAGGCGGGTAGGGAAATCCTGTCAAAACTAGGGCTATGGCAGGCACTAAGAACTTCCGAGATCAAATCACAAATTCCGACATCCACAAGAAACAACATCTATGTGAACCCGATACCCAAGCACATGCACCATGAGTTACAGAAGGGTCGAAGGAAAGCCAGAGTAAAATCATTGGAAAAACAATTGTCTAAAGACGCGGAAGTTGTCTACGTGGACATACGGAGAGCCTGGCAAGTTCACAATAGCTGCAGTTGACCACCACAAGAGGCCAATTATTCAGGCTTCGATCTATGCAAGGATCCTGCGGAAGCGGAATCACTGGCAATAGCCGTCACCATAAAAACACAAGACCACCAAAAGAAGTCATCACACGTAGTGACGGACTCTCAACCAGCCTGCAGGGACTACCTGGCCGGAAAACCTCACAGAAGAGCGTGTGCAATATTACGTTCCATCTCCCAGACGCACACAATTACATGGACACCTGAACACGAAGGCCTAGAAGGAAATGAGGTAGCGAATGATCTAGCCCGAGCTCTCACAAACCGGGCGGATACCCATCCCTACCCCACCCCTCTCCTAGGACCCTACGGCGACAGGCTGGAACACCTACGGTTAGAAAGAATTTTCTCACCACCACACAAACAACTTTCTTCCTCGGACGCTATAGACTGGAGAAAAATACAAACAAACACATTCCCAAATCTTCACATTTTAAATAAGATAAGCCCAACAAAATACACGAGTTACTGTCCTTGGTGCGGTGCAAGCCCCACACTCTATCACATCTCTTGGGAATGCCAGGACAAACCTAACGCAACGTTACTAGTGCCATGCCCGACACACGAGCCGTGGGAGGCGGCCCTGACCAGCGACAACCTGGACCAGCAAGCCAGGATTATCCAGCTAGTCCGCAAGTCAGCTGCTGCCAGCGGAGCCCTGGACTAGGGGCACCGACCACCCAGCTCCTGCGAATTCTTACTGATTATTAAGCTCTTTAAAAGTTTTCTCTCTCTCTCTCTCTCTCTCTCTCTATCGTTGGCAATACCTTTCCAGTAGTTTCAGCGGTGGCTGTGAGCAATGCTAGTGCCAATAGGCGAGATTTATACTCTCACTGGGGTTATAGAGTGCTTATTGTGCTTGTACCGAGTTCATGGTTTAAAATGCGCGTCTTTTTAACGCCTAATTACGATATAGTGGAGCACAATTTGCATTCGTCTGTACTCCTAAAGCTACATTGGCCTCATTTTTAGCACACGCTGCAATGGGCTACCCGGACAGCAAAGTGACGTCTGCTGTCACCTCGCCTCGGAGTGAAACAGTAGAAAGCAGGAAAGCCACTGCTCTAGTTTAACTAGGGAGACAGAAAAGGCCGCGATTCGCGGTTGCTTAGATGAGGGTGTGTTACATTGGACTGTGATAAAGGCTGACCGCCGAAGAATTGACGCGTTTGAATTGTGATGCTGGCGAAGGCTTTTGAGAAATCCTTGGACTGCCAGAAGATCAAATCAGTCGATATTGTCGACCATAAATCCTGACTGCTCATTGGAGGGTCAAATTCTAAAGTTAAAGCTCAGCTACTTTGGTCATCTGATGAGAAGAGAGGAGTCGCTGGAGAAAAATTTGATGTTGGGAAATGTTGAGGGTCGCCGGAGAAGGGGTAGGCAGCGAACGCGATGGTTAGATGGCATCCTCGAGGCACTGCAGATGAAGTTATTTGATGTAAGGAAGATAGTGAGAGGCCGGAAAGCGTGGCGTGACATGGTCCATAGGGTCACGAAGAGTCGGACCCGACTGAACGACTGAACTGACACAAAGAACACGTGAGCTAGATTGATCGGCTCTCGTAAAATCTCAGCAAATTCTTTGAGGCTAATTTGTGTGGACAAAGAAAACATGCCGCTGTAGTGAGCTGCAGCTTGTAATTTGTATCAAAACATCAAAACAGATGTTTTTGGAGCCACGCTTGGAGCATAAAACGCGATGCCTTTGAACGTCTTGTCTTTATTTGTGACAAAACCGTACTCTCAAGGTTCTTCTTTTCCACTATACACAAAACAAAATGCAAACAGGATGTTCTACTAGCTGGATAGGTTGCTTGCACATCACACAACACTACGCGGTGTTCCGTCGAAACGCGCATGATATGCTAGGAGACTTATTGACGGCAGCAATTCGGCTGGCAGATGTTCGATTCGGTCCTGTGCGCGTCTAGCACATGATTACAAAAACAATTCGCGAGAATCAGGAAATTCTCCCGTGCTATGGATAGAAGGCCTCTCCAGTTCTGTAAAAGAAAAGAGAGGAGGTGTCAGCTGCTAGCTTCACGAACCACAGCAGTGCTGTCGGGTGCACTTAACATTTGCAAACATTTCGACCATGTGCGTGGTAAATAAGGGCCACCGTTAGCATATGATATAAAGGGTATTTGTGAGTCTCCGCGCAAACAATCCTTGTACAGAGATTTACTTTACATTTTAGCCTCTAGAGCATTGAGTTAACCCACTTCAATTTATAACTGTTCCCTTGATAATTTGGAGCGTCCTGGTGAGCTTTCTTTCGCCATCGCTTTAGCAACATACACAACACTAGATACTTTCAGCAACTTGAGTTTGCCTCAAGAGTTAGATGTTCATATATCCTCTCTCGAAATGCGCTGGCTTATCGGTTGGAAAAGTATGTGTTTTTCATCAAGTGAGCCGAGGCTAGCTTCGATAGTTGATGCCTGGTGACTCACGTTCCCGAAATACAGGTAGACGTTTTGTTATTGGGAGGCCATATTTGCGTGCGTTTGTCTGGAACGATATTAACCTGATGCAGTGCGTCGCAACGGCGACATGACGATCAACACGTATTGGACCAAAGCGTTAAGGTCACTTCCAAGGGCAATGCCAGCAGCTAACTGCGAACATAATTTTGAAACGGCGGCCCTATGCTTTCCACTGTACTCTAACGGTGAGCTAGGGCTTTCCTATAGCAAGCCTTGGACGTTGTTTCTGCTTTTCAGTCTTCACCTAATGGTAAGACAACAAACGTTTCATGACTCGCATCACTTTCCGCAAGCTACTTTCATTGTAATGACATCGTTAACATATGAATGTTTGTCCGCTGTATATACTTGATGCAACCATGCTTAAAGGCATGAGCTATGAAGTAAAATCAAAATTTGGTCTCTCTAATTGGACTGAATACTTTTTCTCACGTATTATAAAAAAGGACTGGTTTTAGCGGAGCCTTAAATAACACACAAAGCTGTCCCTTAGTTAGGCCCACTTGACGAGTGGAGTGAGCAGGGCAGAGAAGGAAGGAAGTCAGAAAGGCGAAAGCTAGTTTGACATAGCACGCTGTGCACTCCAGTGGGGTTCCGTAGAGTTGCGCGCAGAATAGCTGATGAGGAAGCCAGGATACTCTAGCGTGCCGCTAGCGCGTTTAGAACGAGATCACTTGAGCGGCTTCGAGTCGGAATGTTATTTTGTGGGCTGAAGAGAGCAAGGAAACAGGGTGGGCGAAATTGGGTAAATTACTCTCGGAAATAGTTATTCCGTGCTTTCTTGCGAAATAGAGCCCACATTGTTCTGCTTTACACTTAACTGTCTCTGTCTAAAATTACCAGCCTCTTCTATGCGTAGCATAGTAATGCATTTCTTGCCTCCGAACCAGTGGGGCAGCGTTTGTGTGCAGGAAACACAAAAATAGCAGATAAAAATCTCCCCTTAGAAAACCTGGACACAAGAATAGAACTGGCACAATTACTATCTCGCCCACGACTAAACATAGTCAAATTTCGGTCTTCTATTTAATAAAGGGACTTTTGTAAATATTCTAAATATGTTTGGCCTGAGTTAACCATGTTGTTTTGAGATGCATGTGTGCAAAGCAGTATTCATCAACGTATCCTAAAAGCACCTGAATATTATAATCAATACCTCCCTCAATCCTCATGGCAGCATCTACTTGTAAGCCATATGCCATCGTGGAGCTATCTTACTCGTCGTCATTCAGATCATTCATCGAGAGTCTTATCTGCTGAATGTTCCACCCCCTTATGTAATACACCTTGATTGGCTCTTTGAGGTGTTAATAAATAATAACTATGGTAATACGAATAAATATTATCCGTTTTGTGCAGACTATCTATCCTTGTTAACCTTGTGCCTTCTTAATTGTCAAGCACCTGGCCATTCATGCCGTAACCTTCAGAAGACCTTACGTAATACAGACTAGTACATCAACGATGTGTGCCATCATTTCTGTTTAAGCTAATAACCTTTTCTTGTGTTAGGCCAACATGGATCGCTGTATGCAAGGACTGCAAATTCAGCACTGTTTTTTGGAGCGTCCAATAGAAGTGATCCTAATTGAAATGACAGACTACCTCTCTACTCTCCAAATTCCTATCTTGGCAGTTCGAAGTCACTTCGTCAGTAAAACAGGTGTGCCTAATACGGACTTTATCACAGAAGCCATTTGGAACAGCGCGTCACCACTACAAGTGCTCTGAACCAAAAGGGAACTTTCGTAATAAACGCTTCATTAAGGTTAATGCTAAATCTGGTGCAGAATAATTGCTCTGATGTCCGCCCACCGTCAATAAAACATGTTTTATGTGAGTTACGGCCACAAAAGTTGAGAACTGAAGTTCTGTGGGACAAATCACTGAACCGATACTAGTCCTCCAAAGATCGCAATGCTATGTGCGCTGGAGAAATTAAAGCACATGGTAGAAATTTTAGAGCTGTGACGTCCGAAAATCTCTTGCTGAGATTATTAAGGCATATTCTGTATTTTTATTATTTTTTATTTTCTTATTATTTTGTTTTTATTTTTATACTTTTTATCATTTTTTGCTTTACCTACCTTGTCCTTTCTTCCTGTCGCTCCCATTTTTTACTTCTACCGCTTGCTCACTATCCCTTTATTTCTCCCGGCTCAGTTCAGGTGCTTCAGATATTAGATAGCAGATATCGTGGCTGGCAAAAATCTTTTTTCTTTCCTTTTTGATATCTAATAATAAATAACGACTTACTACTACCCCACTGGGAAGTTCGCGGTGTTAAAGCAGCTGCTGTGCACAGGGCAGGGTTTTGTGAAAAATATATGCGAGGCCTTTGCCCAGCAGTCGGTGTAATTAGGCTGAAGCTGATGATGAACTGCGTAAACATGAACGGCAGCTGCAGCAAGAATTATGCTCAGCTCAGCAAGTCGGGAGAATCGAGCCAACGTCTGAAAACTACTCGACGTGAGCTGAGAGCGAGCACAGGCATAACCGATGACGCAAAAGCAGCACCCAGCGGCGCAAATTGTGCATCCGAATGTGCGGCTCGCATATATTGAGACACTTTTAGCACCCAGCGCAGAGTACTCAAATCCAAGAGAGAGGTTTGCGTAAATAATTGGAGCGTCTTTTTTTAGAACGGCGCAATTAATAGCGGCCGTAAGTCAGGATTCTACTTGTACCTTTCAATTCCTCCATTATCGCAACAAATAGTCGTCAAAAGTGATTTCTCACTAGATTGCACTTCTGGGCGTCGTTTGTTTGATTTCGCTTACGTGATTTGGTTTTGCAATGTGCAATGTGCAATGTGCCTCTGGGTAGGTATTCCCTCCAAACGGAAGCTAGTTGAATCAATTATCCTTCATCAATTATCCTTGAATCAATTATCCTTGCTGGTACAAGCAGCCGCAATAATCAAGTTTAGGGACCACTAGATATTGGCGAACCCTAACAAGACAAATGAAATGGCTGTTTCGTGTGTATATATTTACTCTCTGTTCGAAGGCAACCAGAAGAATGAGAGGGAGGGGAGGTAAGCAGGAAACTTTACGCAGACATGTTTGTGCTTGCAACGTCTTGTGTTGCTTCTCAGCGGGACTCAAGCATAGAATAAATACGAACGGTTTGCGAAATGCAGGCTGGGTAAACAAAGGGGCAGTCGGAATAAATGGAACGGAGAATTCCTAATCGTGTATGCCACCAGACAACAATATTTACTTCAGGGCTGTTCGACGATCATCTGCCCTTTCCACACCTCTTGCTTACTGCGCCCTCTCTCTCATCTTATTTTATGAAGGTTTCTGGTTTTGTATGTTCCAAACACCGAAATAGTATACCTGAGTCGAGAAATAAAGCCATATAGTTCAGAAAGCAGTAGAAATGCGTCTACTGGCCCTTTCTTTATCATCCTACTACAAAACATTAGTCTCCGTCCTACCTCCCTCACTTCTTGCCTGGGAAAACTCTATGAAAAAGTAGTCCACCTCAGGCTCCAAAATTACATCGACGAAAACAACATCTTTCCTTCCTGCATGCTGGGCTTCCGCAAGGGACTCTGCACGCAAGATGCTTTCTTCCGGATTAGGGAAGAAGTCATCAACACCATACCCCGAAAAGGCGAAAATTTCATTCTGGCACTAGATTTCAGAGGAGCATTCGACAACATTTGCCACCAAACCATATTGCACGAATTAAACTATATCAACTGCGGAGAGAAAATCTTCAAATATGTGAAGGCTTTCTCTCAGATCGCACAGCCATCATAGGAATTGGAGAGATCCGATCACCAAAAGTACCCATGCCGAACAAAGGTACACCGCAGGGTTCTATAATCTCTCCAATGCTATTTAACATAGCAATGATAAATTTAGCAAAAAAACTGTTGACTCGCACTGATATTGGCTTCACTTTATACGCGGACGACATCACCATCTGGGCTACTCAGGGATCCTTGGCGCAAAAAGAAGCTCTGCAAGCCGCTATAGACCTAGTCGAGGAATTTGCCGGGGAGAGCGGTCTTCAGTGCTCCCCAGAAAAATCCGAACTTATCAGGCTACACAGAGGAAATTACAAGTCCCCAGGATAAATTCAGCTCTCTGTAGGCGACCAGACAATTCAAGACAAGGACAAGATCAGAGGTTTGGGGCTGTGGTTGCAAAGCAATTTGAGAGTGGATTATACAATCAAAACACTCAAAACCACAGTCAGCCAAATTTCCAGAATGATTAGAATGGTGACCTGGCACCGGGAAGGGATGAGGCAGGAGGACACCCTCCGCCTTGTACAAGCCCTAGTCGTTAGCAGGATTACCTACGGGCTCCCATATCACGAAATTAGAATCACTGATAAAAGGGCCATTGACACTATCACAAGAGGAGCCTATAAAACGGCCCTAAACCTCCCGCCAACAACATCAACGGAACGTCTTTGGGCACTCGGAGTGCACAACAACTTCGAGGAGCTCAAGGAGGCGGTTCTAGAGAGTCAGAAACAACGCCTAACAACAACGCAGGCGGGTAGGGAAATCCTGTCAAAACTAGGGCTATGGCAGGCACTAAGAACTTCCGAGATCAAATCACAAATTCCGACATCCACAAGAAACAACATCTATGTGAACCCGATACCCAAGCACATGCACCATGAGTTACAGAAGGGTCGAAGGAAAGCCAGTGTCAAATCATTGGAAAAACAATTGTCTAAAGAAGCGGAAGTTGTCTACGTGGACATAGGGGCTTACGGCGAACCTGGCAAGTTCACAATAGCTGCAGTTGACCACAAGAAGAGGCCAATTATTCAGGCTTCGATCTATGCCAAGGATCCTGCGGAAGCGGAATCACTGGCAATAGCCGTCACCATAAAAACACAAGACCACCAAAAGAAGTCATCATACGTAGTGACGGACTGCCAACCAGCCTGCAGTGACTACCTGGCCGGAAAACCTCACAGAAGAGCGTGTGCAATATTACGTTCCATCTCCCAGACGCACAAAATTACATGGACACCTGGACACGAAGGCCTAGAAAGAAATGAGGTAGCGAATGATCAAGCCCGAGCTCTCACAAACCGGGCGGATCCCCATCCCTACCCCACCCCTCTCCTAGGACCCTACGGCGACAGGCTGGAACACCTACGGTTAGAAAGAAGAATTTTCTCACCACCACACAAACAACTTCCTTCCTCGGACGCTATAGACTGGAGAAAAATACAAACAAATACATTCCCTAATCTTCACATTTTAAATAAGATAAGCCCAACAAAGTACACGAGTTACTGTCCTTGGTGCGGTGCAAGCCCCACACTCTATCACATCTCTTGGGAAAGCCAGGACAAACCTGACCCAACGTTACTAGTGCCATGCCCGACACACGAGCAGTGGGAGGCGACCCTGATCAGCCACAACCTGGACCAGCAAGCCTGGATTATCCAGCTAGTCCGCAAGTCAGCTGCTGCCAGCGGAGTCCTCGACTAGGGGCACCGACCACCCAGCTCCTGCGAATTGTTAGTTTTCTCTCTCTCTATCGTTGGCAATACCTTTCCGGTAGTTTCAGCGGTGGCTGTGAGCAGTGCTAGTGCCAATAGGCGAGATTTATACTCTCACTGGGGTTATAGAGTGCATATTGTGCTTGCACCGAGTTCATGATTTAAAATGTCTGTATTTTTTAACGCCTAATTACGATATAGTGGAGCACAATTTGCATTCGTCTGTACTCCTAAAGCTACATTGGCCTCATTTTTAGCACAAGTGACGTCTGCTGTCACCTCGCCTCGGAGTGAAACAGTAGAAAGCAGGAAAGCCACTGCTCTAGTTTAACTAGGGAGACAGAAAAGGCCGCGATTCGCGGTTGCTTAGATGAGGGTGTGTTACATACACAGTATCAGGGGACATAGTAGCCAGCGCTGAAACACTTGGTGCTTCGCTCCTCACGGAGGCTGGAATAGGAGAGAGAGAGAGAGAGAGAGAGAGAGAGAGAGAGAGAGAGAGAGAGAGAGGTGGGGGGAGGGAGAGGCACGCAAATATTGGACGAGACCGACGAGAGTATCACTTGACACGGTGGTGCAAGTCTGACTGAAAATCCGCGTAGTCGTGTGTTTGACATGGAGTCACACAACCGCCGAAGCGATTTGTAGCTGGCGCCACAGAGAGCCCTCACCTTTCTTGATTACCGTGCTCTAGTGTTCCAAAGTAGTGTATTTCTGAGTAGTATTGAATGATGCCTTAATGGGAAATATTAGCGCACGAAGGAACTGGACGAGCAAATGGAGAGAAGTTGTATTTGTATCCTCTCGCTCGTCTTGTCTTCGTTTGAGTAATATTATGTACCATCCAATTGTTGAGGCGGTCAGTCAGTCGGTATTAAGTAATCGTTTTGTGTGGATTCTACACAGAACATGAAAAGTGCAGTGCTGCAGCTTTGACGGCGTCTGAGCAAGGAAGGAGTTCCTGAAAAATGCTCTTATCGAGATCTAACAAAAAATTTAAAATAAGGCGAAATATGCGTGTTAGTGTAAAGAGGCAAACACAGGTGTCCGAGACACAGACGTGTGTCAAAAGTCGCATCAATCTGCTTGAGGCTTCTTAGTCGATATTGACAATTAGCCTTTGACGATTAATGCGCTTAGTCGTTAAGCTTAGCTCTACAAATTTTGTAAGGCAAACTGAAAATAGATAGACGTCCTTCATGTGGACAAATTGTGGCGCTGTTTTAAAATTCTGAGTTTGTTTCGTTACTCTTTTTCTCCTGTTTAGGAAGTAGCGGCTGCAAGGAGCTTATCATTCCTATGTTAAGTTACGGTTCTATAGTGAACTTCTAGTTTGCAAACGTTTGTTAATTGGGCTACGAGCGTCATTTTTTGTGTTTCATTTGTCACAGCAAAACAAGGGCAACTTCTGAATCACTAGTGATATCCGGAAAAGTATAGCCCGTGTTTATACAGTGTTCGTTTCTTCGAGAATGGATGTTGTAAACCGCGCCGCTGATCGCTCAGTGCGGCGCTCAGCTGCCCAACCAGAGGATGCTGACTCGATCACGGCCGCGGCGGCCACTTTTCGATGAAAACGACAAGCAACGGCTGCGTTGTCAGTGCACGTTAAAGAACTCCAGCTTGTCGATATTTGAGGAGTTTCCCAATACAGCGTTCCTTGTAGCCAGAGTCGCTTTTGGGGCGTTAAACCTTATAAGTAGTTTACAAGGTAAATCTTAGTCTTAACATATCTGATTTAGCGTTGCCACCAAAACAACTGTTATTTTAACTGATCCCACTAAACTCCATCACTAACGATGCACAACCTTAAGCAGAATGAACAAAGATTTATAAATTTCGGCAAGCGTTCACAATTTAAACAATTTACACACGCAAGGCTTCACTTGAAAACTGCGAGCGCTTCATAAGCTGGAAGAATATTTGTGAAACGAGTGCATGCCGGACTGTACTCAATTGTTGAGCCTTCGAGCTGAATTCCGCAAAGCGCTGCGCAAGCTTTTTTTTTTTGTTTTTTTCATGCATGTAGGTGCACCATGTACACTGGGGCGTGCCGCGATTGAGGCCTGGACAAAATTCATGCAAGCTGCGGGGCACTAAGACTGGTTCCAAATTATATTAAGTATCTCTTGCGAGTTCTAGCACAGCGCGCACCGGCCTTGGGACATTTCAGAGCAAATTATTTTCAATTCCCTGCTCTAAGTCAAGTATACGCGTAGTTGAGCATAGTGTCCCGGCTGCTTCCTGCAAGATAGACTGGCCAAACTGGAGATGAGACTCATGCGTGTGCTACCCACGAACAACTGTCGGACACCCAATCTCGCCTGATTCGAAGCTGTCACTACGTGGACATGCAGTCTGAGATGACATGGCACACGAATTGACACGTTTCAAGTATTTTATTTGAAATATTCTGAATATTCGTTTTTTATTCATTTACACATACATACTGCGGACGTTTTATGAGACTATTGCACAAGTGGGTTAAATGAATTTATCATAAACATAATAAAGAAACAAATAAACAATAAAATTTAAATTCACAAGAAGTAAAGCAGAGGACGAAAATGTAGCTCAATACTGGGATACAGTATCAAAACATGAATGCAGCAATACACTTTAACAACAACACTATGCATGAAACAAAGTGCAATAAACTTGTAACAGGAAATCCTTTATTAGCAGGTACCTAATTTATCCAGGGATTTAGTTAGAATGTGCAATAGTGCGTGAAAAAAAGAACCGGTGTTTAAAATGACTAGATCGAGCAAAGTAGGCTTAATGTTGAGGTTGTGGTCACTGCTACTTGACCGGCGAATATCAGGAGGAATATATACGGGGTGTGAAGTTTGTGGTCTTTGTCTTTATTGAAAATATCAAATATATTTGCGCATGATGAGAGAGCTCCTGCTTCGTTTAATTTGTATTTTTTTTTCTTTTTGGGCGCGGACGATGTGCTCGTAAAATACTGTGGCACTTTTCGAGCAAAGAGGCGATGAGAGGCGACTGCGTTATACCCCAACATAAACGGTTCGAGAGGGGGGTACTACGACCGGCACTACGATTCTCACTATGTAAAAGAGCGTTGAACCTTAATCAAGCTAAAAGGACAGAAGCACGTTTCATTCATGAAACTAATGAAACCTACCCTTCCTTGCCGCGTCTAAGAAATCTATAGATTTTCTCTCACGGTCATGTCAACAATTGCTGATATCCACTGCCCTTTATCGCTGGTGACAAAGTGGTCGAAGACACGTCTTTACGGCGCAGCCGCACGCCGAAATCAATTCGGTGCGACGGAGGTTTTAAGGGTAATGTTCTGAGATTCATTGGGAGTAACAGGTCTTCGCCCTCCACATCCGCCCCTGCCCACAATGCTTGTCCAAAAGAGTTGTTTCATACGATAGTCCTGCAGTCACTTTCGAAAATTTCATCAATACTCATCAGAAGTTTCTTTTAAAATCATGGATGTTTTCATTTTTTTTTTTACTCAAAGGGCGGCCCACTTCAAAACCTAGAACTTCGGATAATATTTGTTCTGCGCTTTTCCGGGAAAGCTGCCGCGCGATTACATGTTCCATCTTCATGAGTGCTCGACGTTCTAGGCTCTCGCTAACATGTTCGCCATATTGCATATCTCATTGTAAACAGTCTTCCCAGTTGCAACAAAAATGAGAACAAGTACAACTGCAGGAGAAAATGTCAATATCACAAGATTGCGAACATGTAATCTCTAACGACAACACGCCTTGGATGAGCCAAGAAATTGCGAAACCTTGAGAGATATTAGTGATGAAGTTCTCAAATTTCTGAAAAAAATAAACCTTGCCCGGTCTAGTGTCTCGATACAGATTTATCGGTTTACAAGAAATAAAACTTAGGCGTAAAACGACCGAAGAAATATGAGAAAAGCAATATTATCAGCTCTTCGGACGCTAAGAATGGGAAGCTTATATAGCTTCAAACACGTGCACTGTGAGGCCATTGCAAGCAGTTAAGTTCACACGCAACCGCAAAGTGGAAGCACTCGTAGTCGTTCGTTCTCACCACACACTGGAGTCAAGATGTGTTAAAGGGCAGCTCTTACGAAAGCTCTAACCCGAGGGCTCATGATAGGCTTGAATAGCCACGTGGTAAATGTTTTTATACCGCGCGTACGTACAGTGGTCCAAGTATGCACCGCAGTGGGATATAGGAGAGGTAGAGGAAGAGGAGATGTTAATAAACATGACATTTTCATAGGATCACCTCGAATCCTTAGTATATATGTACATAGTGCTATTAATATTTAATAAGGCTACAGTGTACAGCGTATATGTTTTCCATGCAAATTTCGTCAGTGTTCTTTTAAGGTTAGACGAAAGAGCAGGATTCATAAAATATTCAGGACTAGATACTAAAGCTTTGACCCGACATCAAGCTGCGGAAGTTCTAAAATTATCATATTGTGATAATTATGTAAAATGCTACGAAACATTTAGGAAGAAGGGATCAGATATGTATGTATATTTTGTTTCTCGTCTTAGAGGCGGAAAAAAGTTGCATATAATCACGTGAGGACTCTTCGAAACCATAAGATATTACCTGTTACGCAGTTGTGGCTGCTTTAAGTGAACTATGAGACGAAACAAACGTGCTACGTCAGTTTTTTTCCGATATCCGCTGGAATCGCAGCAGCTACGGAAAGCGGCTTCGCTGGTCCTGCTCTCTTTCGCGGCTGTCAGAACGCCACGCCAAGTTTGATCGGCCGCTTCAGCGGGCGCGTCGAGATTCCGTCTCCTCCGTTTTACTTTCGTTGAAGGCTGGTAAAAGAGAAAAGGGAGCACTTCTCGAGGTCGTCTTTCACGCTGCCTCTTGGCAAAGAGTGCGGCACTTGAGAGACCTGTAACGGTGGCTCGGTGGCCGATGACGGGGCTCCCTTTTGCAGCAGGTCAAACATATAGCGAATGGGGTGAGAGCTTTTGAGTGCAACAGAGGGCAAAGGTTGTTTCCGAGATGGAGCCACGAGGAGGGGCAATGCCGACTACCGCACGTCAAGATAAGAAAGCCGCATGCATGTTTGCACTTTTCTTGTCATTGTTATGTTCCTCTGTTTAACCGGAAAATATGGCCAGGACTTAGAAAGACCCGCATTTCTTTATAGCTTTGGCGACGCTTAAATTTCGTTAATATTATTCTTAGCATTAGCGCGTATTAGTGACTCTCGAGCGCAACGCTTCGGTTATGTCCAAACGGTCACTTTCATTGTCAATGTAGATGTGACGTAGAGGTCCCAGTACAGTGTCAAACTTTGGGACCTTTCTGTAACCTTCTGTATAGTCAAATGATTTATTTATTTCTGAACAAACTTTGAACTTTGAAACAAGTCCTTTTATCGGCGTATTCTTGGAGAACACTCGGTGTAAGCAAGGATGAATTTGCAAAGCCAGCGTATCGAACATTGTGGCAGAGCTCTGAAGACGGGGCATTTAAATCTTCAAATCAAGGTGACAGTATCATGTAGCTTGTTTCTAAATGCAGGTAAAACATTTGAGCAAGATCTTCTAACAATGTATTTCAGAAAACAGGATTCAACAGCATTAGGTGTGCACCATTGAAATACCATCATAGGCTTCTCGATTGCCAAGCAGGCACGCAACGAATCAGCAATGAAGAGTCGACCATTAATACCAAAAATGTGAGGGACGCGTATAGTGAACGCATTGCGGGGCATATGACACACTAACGTGTTTTTATGATGTGTACTGATGGTAAAGTTAAAATAATTTACAGAATTTATGTATGTTCAAAAAGTAAAACTTAAGATACCCATGTATTGAAATGGCGGTGTCAAAAGCGCTATTGCATCTGCTCATAAGGCGAACCATAACACTCCTCCAAATTTTGACTTCTACATGTTAACAATATTAAAGCCTGCAGAAATTCCAGAGCTAATATTTATGAGCGACATGCAACTGACCCCGTACCGATGCCTGCGAAATTGGTGCGTCGACGTGGTCTTAGTCCGAAACATAATTTCTCGAAGCGAAAGCTATGGTCTGTGTAATTTTTTCAGTCTCGCGGCTTGAGGAGCTCCACGCGAACGGAGCTAAACAGCTTATTGTTACGTGGTGGCAAGACGATGAAAACAGGAGAACAGACAGCAGAGAGATGATGCTCAATGATCGTGAGATGACGTTTGCTGAAGTATTGCAGGGCCTAGCGCGAGCGGTCCTGTCCGCGCCACCACCCGCTTCTTAATCCTTGCTCGTCCGTAACTTGAACCGGGGCCACCGAGCGATCGTCCCGATCGTGGACGAGGAAATTTACCGATGTTGATGATTCCATGGCATGATGATGGGCGTTTCTGGATGCTTGAAGAAGAGGTAGAAGGAAGAATAGAACGGCTTGCCGGCGCGTTGATTCCCGATGGACCTTGGCCCAGGACACTCTCGGGCAATACGTTGTCACGACACGATGGCAGAGGCCAACGAACGCACTGCATGGCATGGACAGGGGAGGATGTATTCAAGTGTAGTGGGTTCTTGGGTAGTGGGGTCTTTGGTCGGCACATCTTGTCAGCGGGCTCACAAATGGTCGTTCGGGTCTCTCCTTGTGTCTTGTGGTCATGTGTGGCGTCTCGGGTCAGTCTCTCCTTCGTCGTGTCTTGTGGTCGGAGCGGGGGGACGGGGCGGAGGAACGGCTGGGTCTTGCTGGGTCCAGCAAGCTGGAGCACAGCCATGCGATGCCTCCTAACCTTTCGCCGGAGCGCCAGAAGTCGTAGGGGGCCGAAGCTCCGGAACAAGATGAGGGGTTGATAATGAAGTACTTCGCACCTCCAAGCAAATGTTACATGGCGGCAAGCCGACGAAAACAGGAGAACAGAGAACAGAGAGATAACAGAGAGATAATAGTTCAGAGCTGGATAGGGCAGCCTCCCACCACTCAATTGTTGGCACTGCATTCGGGTCATCTGGAGGATTCTGTGGACAGGTCCACACCTTGTGGTGCAGGCCTGCCTTCTCCCCGCAATATTTACATTTGGGGTCGCAAAACCCGGGGTGTATTGTGTTTAAACGGGCTGGTGTGTTATATGTACTTGTCTGTAAGCGTCGCCATCTAACTTCCTCAGCTTTGGAGAGCTCCTTGGCTGGGGTGGATATTTTATGTGAGAGAGTCTGCAGTGCTGTAACCTCTCCGCATACGTTGCCAGAGGGCCAGGATAGGGGGTTGTGGTGGATGGAGGGGTCGAGACCCGGGAGAAGAGAGCTTGGGTAGCGGCATGGGCGCTCTCGTTCCCTTTCAGGCCTTGGCGTCCCGGTGTCCAGATGAGGCATTTGTCTTGTTCGGAGTGTCCATAATTTTTCAATATTCTAGCAGCCTGAAGACCTGTTTGTTCTTTGATGTAGTTACGGTAGGCAGCCATAGAGTCTGTTATTATATAAGCGCAGGTGATATGTGTGGCGACTAAAGCAATGGCCACCTCCTCCGCCATTTCTATAATGTCATCGCAGAGTGTGAGGGCATCAACCAATTGTTGTTGGTATTACGTAAGGTTGTGCACATGCGGACAGTGCTCCCTCTGCTGACACGGGTCACCCTTGAGTAAATCCTTCCAGGATAACACGTCGATGATGTGTGGACAAGTCAACACAACCCACGCCGCTGTGAGTCCAGGCTGCAACTTTGGGTGCTGCACAAGAATGCCATGAGTCGTGCCGGGTTCCAAGTAGTAATAATATAACAGCAAACATTTCCTTGAAGATTTTTCATTTATTTTTGAACTACCGGCAATACAGGTTACTCACCAACGTACTGATGTCACCCTCCTGACGTAACCCCCCTGACATAGGGAAAAATACCAATCATTATCTAATAAGCTTAGCCGTACGTCTAGAGAGGGAGGCAATAAAGAATTGTCATATTGCTTGACTGAAACACAAATGTCCGGTTGCCTATGAAGGCGAAGGTTAGTCATTTTCATATTTCACCTCTAATTGAATATTGAACAAAACGAAACCAGAAATGTAGCTTGAACTCTTCTCGCTTCATCTTAGAATTTAACAAACACGGCCATAAGCTTCAAATTTTATTGCCTGATTTTGTTCACTTTACAGTAGACGGAGTACTGCTGTATATATAGGCAAAGCCCATTATACTTAGTGGCACGGGCAGAGGGATATTATTTTATATTACTTTTGGGTCAGTTCAGTTCAGTCGTTCAGTCGTGTCCGACTCTTCGTGACCCTATGGACCATGTCACGCTACGCTTTCCGGTATTTCACCATCTTCCTAACATCACATAACTTCATCTGCAGTGCCTCGAGGATGCCATCTAACCATCGCGTTCGCTGCCTACCCCTTCTCCGGCGACCCTCAGCCTTTCCCAACATCAAATCTTTCTCCAGCGACTCCTCTCTCCTCATCAGATGACCAAAGTAGCTGAGCTTTAACTTTAGAATTTGACCCTCCAATGAGCAGTCAGGGTTTATGGTCGACAATATCGACTGATTTGATCTTCTGGCAGTCCAAGGAACTCTCAAGAGTCTTCGCCAGCACCACAATTCAAATGCGTCAATTCTTCGGCGGTCAGCCTTTTTCACAGTCCAACTCTCGCGTCCATACATCACAACTGGAAAGACCATAGCACGATTTATACGGATCTTGGTTGGCAGACTAATGTCTCTGCTCTTTACTAGGCGGTCAAGGCTAACCATTGCTCTCTTTCCCAGAAGCAGGCGTCTCCTAATTTCATGGCTGCAGTCTCCTTCCGAGGTAATCTTGGAGCCCAAGAAGAGAAAATCTGTCACAGCTTCCACTTCTTGTCCATTGATGCTCCAGGACTTGATAGGGCAAGACTCCATGATCTTTGCCTTTTTAATGTTCAGTTTAAGCCCAAACTTCTCACTCTCTTCTTGTACTCGCATCAAAAGTGACTTGAGTTCCACTTCACTTTCTGCCATTAAAGTGGTATCATCCGCATATCAAAGGTTGTTGATACGTTTTCCAGCAATCTTCACTCCAGCTCTCCCAAGGAGCTCCACGACCAAAGAAGGAGCCCAGCTTGATCTCAAGCAGGCGGTCGTTGTAGTCGACCAGGTTGGTCACCTTGTCGCACAGCTGCAGGGCCAGAGCCTGAATGCGTGACGGCTCAGTCTTATGCAGCACCACCATCAGATTGGGCTCGTCCAGGGAAGCCATGAGCTCTTCGCCAATGATCATCTTGCTGATGATGGAGTGGACAACAGACTTGTTGAGCTCGAACATGTCCGCCAAGGTCTCGATAGAGAGCGAGTCATAGACACTGCTGTAGGTGAACAAGTAGGTGCGCAGGGACTCCTCCTTGATCTTCTGGGCGATCATTGCAGGCTGCGAGGTCGTGGAGCTCCTTAGCTGCTTGAGTGAAGTGTCTGTCACGCTCTCGCTGTTGCCGTAGTCAACGAAGAACACAGTCACGCTGCCTGCCTGCAGTGTCTGGATGATGCCCCGGTACCAGCAGCTATCTTCGGAGTAGAGGGCACAACAGGCAGTGCCAACCTTTCGCATGGCTGGTGGCAGAGCAGGCAGCGAGTTCGCAACGCTCCCCAAGACGTCAGATACACTCCTCAGCGCTTCCTCATTTTGCAGCAGCTGGCAGTAGAACTCCGACAGGGATTTGACAAAGACGGTGGTGGCCAGCGCCTGGCTACCAGACGCCACCTGCAGCTGGACAAGGGTGGGGGCAGCGGCGCAACTGCCGCCAAACGCGTTCATGTCGTCTGCGGGCGCAGCCGGGGTAGGTGTACTCGTCCAGACCGGCCTTCCTCATGATGCACTCTGCATATAAGTTAAATAGGCAGGGCGACAGTATGCAGCCTTGCCTCACTCCTTTCTCGATCGGAAACCAATCAGTAAGACCATGCCCAGTTCTGACTGTGGCCTCTTGCCCTTCATACAGGTTCCTGAGGAGACAGATGAGGTGAATTGGAACTCCCATCTCTTGGAGAGCTTGCCACAATCTGCTGTGATCTACGCAGTCAAACGCTTTTGCATAATCAATAAAGCAGAAGTAGATGGGTTTCTGGAACTCTCTTGCTTTTTCCATGATCCAGCGAAGGTTGGCAATTTGGTTTCTAGTTCCTCTGCCCTTGCGAAACCCAGCTTGCACGTCCGGAAGCTCCCGATCCACATACTCCTGCAGCCTACCTTGGAGGATTTTCAACATCACCTTGCTAGCATGCGAAATAAGCGCGATCGTGCGGTAGTTGGAACAATCTTTGGCACTGCCTTTCTTTGGAATGGGGATGTAAACTGACCTCCTCCAATCCTCTGGCCACTGCAGGGTTGTCCAATTCTTCTGACATAATGTATGCAGAATGTTAACAGCGTCATGGTTGAGGTTTTGAAGCAACTCAGCTGGAATGCCATCAATTCCGCTAGCTTTATTCTTAGCAAGGCTGGCTAAGGCCCATTCAACTTCACTCTTCAGGATGCCCGGCTCGAGATCAGTAATCACAACTGTCTTATGTTGGGTTTGCACTTTCGGGTCCTTCTTGTACAGTTCTTCTGTGTATTCCTGCCACCTCTTCTTTATCTCTGAGACTTCAGTGAGGTCCTTGCCTCGTTTGTCCTTTATCACGCCCAGCTTAGCACAGAAGCTTCCTTTGATATCTTTTATTGTCTTATACAGAGCTCTTGTGTTCCTTAATTGCATGTTGTCCTCAACTGCTTGGCACTGTATATTCAGGAAGGCATTCTTATCTCTCCTTGCTATTTTCTGAAAATCCCCATTGAGAACCTTGTATCTTTCTCTTTCCCCCATAACTTTTGCCATCCTCCTTTCCTCAGCTATTTGCAAAGCCCCATCAGACAACCAGTTTGCTTTTTTGCATTTCTTTTGCTTTGGAACTACCTTAGTAGCAACTTCTTGTATTATATCACGAACATCAATCCACATCTCTTCGGGCTCTCTGTCTTCTAGATCTAAGTCTTGAAATCGATTCCTCACTTCCACAGCATATTCTAATGGAATTTGATCCAGATCATACCTGAAAGGCCTTCTAGTTTTCTGCGTTTTCCTCAATCGAAGCTTAATTTTGGCAACAAGAAGCTGATGATCGGTGCCACAATCGGCCCCAGGCCTTGTTTTTACTGCTTGTATAGCGCTTCTCCATCTTTGCCGGCAAAGAATATAATCGATCTGATTCCTGTACAGACCGTCCGGTGAAGTCCATGTGTACAGGCGCCTCTTGTGTTGTTGAAAATGAGTATTCGCTATGGTCAGGTTGTTTTCTTGACAAAACTCTACTAGCCTCTGCCCAGCTTCATTTGGCTCGCCAAGACCGAACTTGCCTATAATTCCGGATATTTCTTCACTCCCGACCATAGCATTCCAGTCTCCTATGAGAAAAACGACGTCTGATGATGGGGTGCAGTCTAAAAGGCATTGTAGGTCCGCATAAAATCTCTCAAAGTCAGCTTCTTCAGCAGTAGTGTTCGGTGCATAGACTTGGATAACTGTTATGTTGAAAGGGTGGCCTTGGATCCGAAGTGAAATCATTCGGTCGTTTTTGGGGTTGTACCCTAGCACTGCTTTGCCCATTCTTCTGTTTACTATGAGAGCGACCCCATTCCTTCTCTTGGATTCGTGCCCACAATAAAAGACATAATGGTCGCCGGAGTTAAATTCTCCCATTCCGGTCCACTTGAGCTCGCTGATACCCAAGATATCAATGTTCAATCTGTCCATTTCTCGCTTGACGACATCTAGTTTACCTTGCGTCATAGATCTTACATTCCGTGTTGCTATTTGATATATCTCCTTGCAACATCGGACTTTCCGGTCGCTTCCCGACACATCCACAACTGAGCGTCCTTTTGGCTTTAGCCCAGCCGCTTCATTCGTCCTGGAGCTACTAGGAATCGCCCTGTGTTCATCCCCAGTAACATGTGGGACGCCTTCCAACCTGGGGGGCTCATCTTCCGGCGCCATATCTTTAATGGTATTGTGACTGGCCATAGGGTTTTCTTGGCAGGAAATACTGGAGTGGGTTGCCATTACCTTCTCCAGTGAATCACATTTTGTCAGAACTCTCTGCCGTGACCTGTCTATCTTGGGTGGCCCTACACAGCAGAGCTCACGACTTCAGCGAGTTACGCAAGCCCCTCCGCCACGACAAGGCAGTGAAGGGGATTACTTTTGGGTAGCCTCACCATAATATATGTATATATAGGCAAAATGCCTAATTGTTTTTTCGCTGTACTATCGGCTTATATCAAAATGAAAAAGAGGGCATGAAACGCATCACGTCCACATTTGCGTCATTTCAGAAGCGTTTGGGGGCTTAGACTAACACGCAAAATGTTTATAACGATGTTTATTGCCTCAGAGAATGAAATATGAACAGAAAAAAAAAAAGGGTAATAAATGGATCAAGGGTATTACAGGAGAGGTAACAGTATTAAAAGGAAACGTATTTAAACAAACATTTTGCTCGTCATACATATGAATTGCCTTCCAACGTAGAGAGCTTGCCCCCACTCAGGGAAGCTGTTTGCGTAAGGCCTTGCGGGGAGAGGCTACTCTTGATTAGGATCTGCTCTGTTGAATTTTGCTAGCCACGGTGCCTTCGAAAACTGACCGCCCATCTTGACGCTTCACTTGAGTAGGGTTCTTGTGTTAGGTGAAAATGAAAATTCTCTTTTTTCTTCTGGGAAGAAGAAGAGGAGTGCAGAAACAAAGCAACTGATGTTCCTTTAGGAGCAATGACAGTCACGGAGTAAAAATGGGTGGTTTCCTGTCACCCTCACTGTCGACAGTGCAAGCCGGCACTGCCTTGATGCAGTGACTTGAAAAACTCTTCTGGCCATAAATGGAAAAGACCGAGAGTTGCCGGCCTCAAAGCACCAGTTATTCAGTGAACATTCTTACTGTGGCTATAGCATATACCGTCAGTCTTTTTCTTGGTTTAGTGTAACTTGGTCAAAAGAAGCCTTTATAAAAACTTTTTATCGTCTAACTTAATTTGAAAAGAAAACAGCCCCAACACGCAAAAAAAAAATTATTTCTATACAAATCTCCAAGTAAACTTACAAACTCGGCATGGAAGTATGAAAAATGGACGCAATTTATCCAGGTAGATTGACTTTATCTGACTGAGTACCTAAAAATGGTTGCGACGCAAACAATTTGCATGGGCAGATATTTAGTGATGTCTCTAACCATGTCGTGCTACGAATATCAACGGTTGGACTGAGAGGTCATCCTCGTAAATCCTGGTTGCAAGATAACAGGACCAAACGCTCAATGGTTGAGTATTTCTTGGAAAATTACGCTAGTAGATATAACACCCTCGAGGTCACAAAGCTTTCCTGACTGAATTCGCTTAACGTACTTTTTAAGCTTGCCGTTGAGATTCTGGTCCGCTGTCTACATCGAGACGAATGGTGTCCTGAAGTCTAAGAGAACGCTGCCACCCAGTGATATCACGCAGACATCTTGTTTCAGCCATACGGAATCAACGAATACTATAAAATCACCGAAAAAAGATATTAGAGAGACACGCTTTGCGGTTAATCGTATGACGCGATAGATTTCAGCTTATAAGCTACCATCGTAACCAGCTAGAGATCAGAGGCGATCAGCACTCAGATAAACCCCCGCTTCAGTCAAGCTGTATGAAAGTGCCTGATTGGCCAAGATGTAGCGTGTCTGATCCAGGTGGTCTGAAAGGCTGATTCATATTCGACCTTTCCATTTCAAATGCCAAACGGAATTGACAGCTCCTGATCAACGTTAAGAGATAATGTCGCCTCGATAAGCCTCAGGAATCTTCGAAGGGTCAGTGCTCAACACGTAGGCTGCCGGCTGCTGCCTGCCAGTGCTCTGGCCGTGATTTGTAGCTCATAAAGCCGATGCCAGTTTTTCCGCTTAAAGTGCTCTTTAGTTATCGCTATTGCATTGGTAGTAATCAACACTACAATATATTGCCCTGGCATCAACTAAATACAGAAATGAATTCAATAATTCTATGGTCTAATGATATCGTCTCCTTTATTGACTATTGTATGAGACTACATTCGAGCGGTGCAAAAAGATCCCTGCGCGTGTATCGAGTTAGCGTTCATGTAACATTGCAACCAAACTGAGGCATAGCCCGTGTCTTTCAGAGTATATTCTTGGAGTCTCGAGATATCAAGAATGACAAAGGGGCAAGCACAGCGAAATATATACTTTTGTAATGTAAGAAAATACTTAAAGCAAGCGGGCTCAACTAAAGTATGACGAGAAAACCGGAAATGGGCAGGAGGGGCTTTATCTCGGAGTTCAACGTTTTCGTAAACACACAAATATCTGCGATCGAATAACGTTTTACCCTAGAAAAAAGGATATTAAGAACATGGCTAAGAAAAAAAAAATAGAAAAAAAAACTCCACAGAGTATATTTGCATGCAACAGGCGTGCCCTCGTCCCAACGGAATATACCACGTTAAATAAGCGAAAAGATACCGCGTCACATGTCACCCACAGCAGTTTAATCTACTTTGACTCTATGTAAACAAAAGCCTGGCCAACGCATGCATTCAACCCCTTGTTTATGTGTGCAAAGCTTCTGTTATTGCACGCGCCAGCCGCCTTTTGTGACGGGTTCTGTTGATCTGAGGGGGCTGGCGAAGCGTGTGATTATGGAAGCTTTGCATATAAACAGAGAGGGAAGTGATGCATCAACCAGGCTCTGTTTTGCCTTCACTGAAGTAGATTGAGCTCCCGAGCGGTGACAGAAGGAGAGTTTCTTTTTAGTTTGTTTATTTGCCTGATCGCCCACGCTGGATAATGTTGAGGTTGAGTTTCCTTGCTTCAGAGCTTATGGGTATTGTCTTGCCGTGGCAGCGGTAATTGAAGTTCGGCATGTTCGACGAACTTGCGTACACATTCCCTTATTGGATGCGCATTACAACGACGTTGCGTAGGCAGCCATGAAAGTCTCGACTTCTCGGTGCTACACAGAACTTCTTACTGCTGCGTCGTTCCCGCCTATCAGTGAAAATACGTAAGCACAGTGACCACAAACAGTCGCTGCTTTCTTTAAAAACAGGGCAGAAGAATAGAAAAGAAAGCACTTCTCTCCAAAACAATATATTGCATGATGGGCAGAGTATTGAACGCTGTTCGCTCTGGCTGAAAAACAGGGCTGGTTTGTCATGGCATTTTTCATAAAGGGCCTCCTGGGCGTCATCATATCATTCGTTGCACTGTTGTTTGTGCTAATGCGGACATGGTGGGAGCAATATGCACACGTTCGGAGCGGTCCGTCGTGCAGGTTTCAATTCATTTTACTACCTTAAAGGCCCCTAAAAGGAGGTTACATATGGGGCTTTGATTTTACACCGTAGCCCACATAAGTGATTATAGTATGGTTGTAGCAGACTTAAAATAGTGCCGTCCTTCCAACTGTATTCCTAATGAGGTGAAGGTAGCTCGCTGCTTTTACCAACATTTACTATTTTTGATACAAAATCTAGCCTCGCTCTTTCGATGCTTCTTAGGATCCCATGCTGTACAACAATGTTGGGAACAATATGTCCATGCATGTTTTCAAGCCTCATATCTAGTCTTTGTGCAAACAAACAACGCGTTCCACGAATGCAAGTAGATTCCCGGTCATTGTCAAGTCTTACGATGCTGACCACATCTGGCCACGTGGGCATGACAGAAGCAGGTTGCGCCGAGCTTATAGAGCACCAGTTGCAGTAGAAGTGATGGTACAAGTCAGACGAGGGAGCGCAGGTATAAAATCATTACAAGGGTTCAACGCTGCTGAACCAAATATTGAGCGAAATTATTAGCTGCGGGTGACCGAGCATTCTTCTTCTTCTCTTTTTCTTCTTCCTCAGCCCACATATAAAACCCCGCTTTAACCAAGCCGTATGAACGTGCCTTAGTGGCCTATAGGGGTAACGTGAATGTCAGGGTACTAGCAGGCTGATTCCGATATAACCGTCCCATGTGAAACGAGAGACCCAAGTTGGCAGCTCCTGACATCCCATATGTCAGGTGGGGTGTGACGTCACAGTGTCACGTGGGTAAGATGTAACTGCGGCCGGGTTACGTGAAGGCTTAAAAGTGCGAGTAGTATTGCTTTAGCAATAAAACCAAAAGAAACAGCTGACAGAATAGTCGCGGCAAGAAAAGCCCGCATAATTGGAGTAAGCGATAAGTTAGCAAGACTTCATTAGGCCAGGGTGAAGTATGAATGCGTGCGGCTCGCGCTGGATGGGTAATTTTCTCGGTAGCAATAATATGCGCCGAATTAATGAAAACGAAAATTGTAACAACCTCCCATCCTACAGCGCACAGCTCGCTTTCCCTTTGTTAGAAGGGGTAGGGGGAACTCACTCTTAGAAGATAATTGTAGGAGAAAAATTAAAAGGCACACAAAGAGAGGCAAATGGTGATGTTCTCGCGCAGTAAGATTTCACTTTTAATTTGACGGAGAGGAATTGAGTCTGGCCGTCCCAGTGACCATGCCAGCAATGACTAATGTGAATATTGGAATATGTTAACGATAAAGAACAAGTTGTTTTTCAATTGATTCCGGAATTTTTGTCACGAGACTACCTTTCAACGAGCACACCCGGATCGGGATGATTAGCAAAATTTCAGGGGTATTCACTCAAGAATAATAGATAGTTTAAAGTAAATATAGTTTATATTTATTAAATCACTAAACAAGAACAGGTCATAACTTAGGCGCAGTCTTTCTAGGATATTGGTTTAGAGTGTGTCAAATAGTAAATCTGAGCCTTGACCTGAACTCGTAATTAATTGTACAATTATCACCAGGAACGAGACACATTCGTCAAGCCCCATTACGTTTTGATAGCACTGGCAAAGACAGCGTATGCTATCAAGTCGTCTTTTCACTTCGTTTTCGAGCACTGTACGGCAGCAGTTGAATATAAATTTGTTGGCTTTTTAAATGTATGTAGCTTTGCAATGTGGCCCTAAAATGACAGCACACTGAATTTTATTTGGTTTGTGGCGTTTAACATCCGAAAGCGACTCGGGCTATGAGAGACGCTGCAGGGGAGGGCTCCAGAAATTTCGATCACCTGGGGTTCTTTAACGTACACTGACATCGCACAGCGCACGGGCGCCTTGCTTTTCGCCTCCACCGAAAACCGTCCGCCACGGCCGGGATCCGATCCCGCATCCTTGGGCACAGCACTCCAGCGCCCTAACCCCTGTATCATCGCGACGGAGAACAGCACGCTTGAATAATGCCGGTGACGGCGGTGCTTACCTCGAGCGAGCCGTCTCTTGTTGCATTTTATGGCAATGGCAAAGGGGAAGGCATAAAAGTTGTCAAATATAGAGGATAATACCCCGAGCAACATGTTATCTTGGTTGAGGAGCAGCCTGGTTGGTCAACAGCTACTTAGCAAAGCGTTGATATGCATATTATCTGCATAACAACGTGTTGCCGAGGCAATGGCTGGTTCTGCAATATGGCGCCGCCGTTATGCAGCCAATCAATAAATGAAGACCTTTTTATTGCACGACATTGTTTTTTTGTTTTTAGAATAGTATAATTCAATGATATGTTTTGGGCAAAGAAATAAAATTATCATTAATAAATTAGCTAACAGCTGTCTGTACTGGCAGTGCTTTCGGAATTCTGTGGCACATCCGTGCGAAGATTTCGGTGTTCTTTTTGAAGCTAGATTGATCTCGCGGTAATATGAATTTGGAAAACTGAATTCCAAAGCTTTTTCTGATGTGCTCGCTTGTGCGCGTGGAAGATTCGGGCTGGTAAAGTATGCACGGTAAGTTTGAGAACAAATTGTAATCTACCACCTTTACTCTTTGCTGGCAGTGAATGGTAATATTGTAACTGATCTCGCATTACATTACCACTTAACTACATTTGCGTCATGAAAAAAAAAAGCTGTTGGCGAAATATATTAGATACGTTGCTATTTATTTGACCACTTAGAAAAGTAATATTACAATGTGTACTAAAAATGATTCTTCCTCGTAGCCTTGTTCCACTCAGCTATGAGGTAGGCCAGCAGGATTTTTATTTACTGCATGAGCTATGGTCCCGAATGGGTGACTCCTCCGATTTCTTGCGCCCTTTAAACCTCAAAGACAGCAAAGCTTTTGATGTATTTTACCACGCTTCACGTAACATCTGACACAGCGGTCCTCACCAATTTTTCATTTTGAATGATGCCCGGAGCTGAAAGAACCCAAGCACCAAGTATAAGCTGCGCTCCTAGCACAAGACTTGTGCCTTTAGGTCATGCAGCTTTCATGTCTGTTAATGGGTGATTTCTGTCACCGTTGTCCGTCTCGAGCATCTCTGTGCTGTACTGATCTCTCTTCTGCGGTCTAAATTTACTTTTATAAAGTTGCTTGACGCACCCAGTCGTCAAAAGGAAACTTGACTTAAAAAGAAAGGTGTAAAACAGAGAAACAACATATTCCTGTCTTTTATTAGACAGATTGGAGAAAGAGGAACGCGACAGCTACTCTTAATAAAGTCAGCAATTGCTCTTTCTTCACGCAGCCTCTGTAGTCTGGGGTTATAGCCAAATTGAGTTAATCTGAGATGCTCGTCTTCGCGTTCAAATTATTCGTTGGGCAGACCTCGAAAAGAGCATTCTAAAAAGATTTGTTGTTGTGGTGTTTTCTCTAGTTTTGCACCAGTGGGCCCCGTGATTTGGCATGGAAGGTATATATCCTTCGAAACTCACTGTACAGCTGCGCCCTAAACAGCTCTCATCATAAATGGCAGCAGAAACGAAGACACGTGGCGTACGTGCCGCAATTCCATCCCCTGCCTTATGTGTGGATCAAGTACTATGTAGGCGCATATCGTTGATCATGGCTTCGTGCACGATGTGCGCCAGGCTGGTTGCAGAAAATTCTTTTTTTTTGGGGGGGGGGAGGGGGGGAGAGAAATTACGCACATCTTGATGTCTCACATTCTACCGTTCTGTCTTGGCGCCGTTGTCCTGCAGTTGATTGGTTTGGTTTGGTTTGTGAGGTTTAACGTCCCAAAGCAACTCAGGCTATGAGAGACGCCGCAGTGGAGGACTCCGGAAATTTCGACCACCTGGGGTTCTTTAACGTGCACTGACATCGCACAGCACACGGGCGCCTTGCTTTTCGCCTCCATCGAAAAGCGGCCGCCGAGGCCGGGATTCTATCCCGCTGCTTTGGGAACAGTAGTCGAGCGCCGTAACCACTGCGCCACCCCGGCGGGTTTTTTTCCTGCAGTTGAATAGACATGTTTCAGCCAGCATGCAAATGCTTTATTTCAACCCTAGTAGTGACTCTTCTGAGCCTGAAGTGATGAAATTCAGAGAGTCGTAGGGTCTTTCTCCGTATACAAATAAAATATTTCGCACGTGATTGTTCCCGATGTTTCACACGTGAAATACATCGACCGTCCCGTTGTGGCAGCGCCCGCATTCATTTGGCTTGGACACGTTCCGGCACTGGCACGGTAGGTCGGCAACTTTGGAGCCCGTGTTGCCTTGGCTGTTTCCTCTGCTTCTGGTGTCGTTGGCAGCAACCTGTGACGTAGGTGGTAGCTTTCTGGACGCAGATGAGAGGTGAGACATGGTCGAGCCCGCCAGCTTGCATCGCCGGCTGCTAGAAAATCTCCAGGACCGGGATGCACTGCTCACTTTGCGCGGGTCACGACGGGCAGCTGCGCGCAGGTAGGCGTTCCGCAACGCGGTCTGCACCTGCATTCCGCGAAAACATGCTGCACAGAACGCTTCTGCCGTCTCCAGTGCTGAATTCAAGGGCATGTTGTTTCCCCCCCAAAAAAATTGTATAACTCTTGCGAACAGCACGCAAGCAGCGCCCTGAAGAGAGATGTGGCAAAATCCAAAATCTAGTTGAGAATGTTATCGCGTAATGAAAATTTTAACGTTGCCATCTCTTTAGGCTATGTCGAATTTTGTATGCAGTTTATAAAGTAATCAATACAAACACAAACACGTATTCCTGCATGTACCAACTGTGGGTGCGACGAGTCTATAAGCCACATTCTTTGCGAGTGCCCCATATACAGTGAGGAACGACAGTGTCTGTGCCGTACGCTGGAGCATCTAGATAAACGGCCATTGACTGAAATTAAGATTTTAGGTCCCTGGCCACGGCGATCGTCTGCGGTGAAGGCCTCCCAGGCACTGCTCCGCTTTATGAAAAGCACAGGCCTAATCGAAGGACTATGAGTTTGCTGTTATGTTACGTGATATGACTATGACATGATGTGATGTGGCATGTCTGTGATGTGACTGTAATAACTTCACCCTTCCCTATCTCACAACTTTTATATCCACTCACCCCTTTCCCCCAGTGCAGGGTAGCAAACCGGTTTCTTTTACAGGTTAACCTCCCTGCCTTTCATCCTCACCTCCCCCACCCCCCCCCACACACACACAATACAGTCCACGCGTTGTGGGAGAATTACAGACACACGGTTGGAAGATTTTAACTCGACTTCAGTGCTGAAAATGTCGACACAAGAGATAATGAAGAAGCCTAAATTAGAAGGGTTATTTACTGAAGATCCCGAAGCTATTTCTTGATATGTTGACTTTCCAATGCTAAGGAGCAATACCCATGAGAACGCAGAATCCCAGCTCTTTATTCTTGTGGTGGATGAACACCGTGGAGGGATTTGCCTATGATTGACAAGGAAGTCGATAGTCTTGGTAAGTGTAGGTGGGCAGGGGGAGGTTAACGACTGCTGCTATGCTGCGAGGTTAGGCAATATATAGCTAGTGTGAAGAAAACCGGTTTTATGCTAGGCAGAATGCAAGGATGGGAAAGTTCCTTTTTCGTCGATCTAGATTGTGGAATTCAGAATTTCTGAGACCCAATTTGCAGAGCTAAGAGAAACCCCAAAAGAGATGCTGCAATATGAATGTCAGTACTTGTACAGGTCGTGTAATTTATAGGCCCTTTGCTACAACCGTCACCGCTTCAGAGAACCGGTCTTTCAAGAGATGTTCGTTCGCTTTTGTTGAATTGATATTTATCCAGCTAAGACAACATCAACTCAGAAGCTATCCTGCTCTGAACATTTGTGTGAAGTAGTTGATAACCTATTTACCACAGGAAAAGAAACAACGTAACAAATTTTTTTACGCATTCTTTTCAAGCTTTTGCCACCCTTTTGTTCACTTTAAAACAAGACCATCGCGTATTGAGCAATGAGTAAATGGAGAAATACAACTCTAATCAATTGTGGCGTACCTCCGAGTCCATGAAGCAGTAGAGAACGGACACGAATATACCCTGCAAGGCAGCAAAGGGAGAGATAGGAAAAGAAGTAAAAGAGCAATATGTATAAGAGTTATTTTCAAATCGGCGCATAGCAGCTGCGTACGGCAGCCGCCAAGAAACTTAGAAGGCGTGCAATTATCATTGCAAAATTTTTGTGCTGGAAAGTTGGCGACAGACACCATTTTAGTTATACATTTTTTTTCTGCCGAAAACCAGCACTGCAGTGGTTAGTGAGTGGCTATAAGCTCGTAATCATCAGAAGCGTGAAAACTGCTCAGCAGCAAATCATAGGAGCCATGTCACATTTCTGACGCGAGGCAAGACATAATTATATTTTCCTCACTAAACTGCGTTCAGTAAAAGTGAATAAAAAACGCTGTTTCACGCATTCCCGAAGCTTCACGCGTACAAAGTGGTGGTTGGAAGCCACTCACCTGCGAAGACTGAAGGATAGCGTTGATGATCATGTAGGCTTCTCTGAGACCCATCGTCTCATTCTGAGGGTTAATGCAGAACAGCAGGTGAGTGATTCCGAGGAGGGGAAAGAGGAGCGCTGTGGCCTTGATGGCTTTCCTGTAGGGAGAAAGGGAAGTTGGAACTGGATCACTAACCACCGCTCATTTAACTGCAACCTACGTTTTTTTCGCAATATGTATTGGCTGAATATCCCTCGTTTACCCTTTTGGCCGACCACGCTTATTCACTAAGAAATATACCTAATGATTAACTACAAAAATTAGTACTTTAACGTTATCGTAAGCTTTATGGCGCCCACTTATCCTGAATGCTCTGAACATTCGGCAACAAGGATCAAGAAACGAAACCGTGCTACTCCAGATTTTTAAATAAAAAGGCAGGGAAGCTAAGAGTGAACTAAAAGAATGAAATTACTGTATCACAGTACACGTTTACCCTTCTCATGCCAGCTCTACCACAATAATTAGCGAATTACTGACCCAAAGCATCGACATGAAGAGCGGGCATTCTTGCCTGAACTGTGTTGTTTCCACCGACGAGGCGCTGGGCTTCACTCGCGACACCAGGATCCTCACGATGTTCACGAGGAATACCGAATTCACCTGCGAAACAAATCGACGCCATGCGGCAGATTTCAGGACCTTCGCACAAATATACACTCAAAGCCACGAACGCTTAGAGTTTATTCCTTGGAATCAGCGGCGTTGCTTCACGGTTGGTATTTCAAATGAAGAGTTGCTCTCTTAGAGCCCAGGCGATGAAGATCAGGTACCGCTGGACTGTCGAAGTTGAGGTCGATATGCCGATATATATTGGCAATTCTTCCACTGTCACTCCGCAAAATTGTTGGAAAGATTCATTTTTTTTTTTTCAACGAGAATTTATCTAGGAACACATTACACGTACGGTGATACTGAAAATTACTCATCAAATAGCCGCATATCCTTGCTTGGGAAGTCTGCAGTATTCTGCCACTAATGAAAAATTATTTAGACTTTTTATGTGGCGTTTCTAACAACTGAATGGGGGTTCTTCACAGGGTTAAAAGCTGGAATAGTGGCGCGCCTACTTGTCTTGCGTGCTACCGTGACACGCACCCACTAGTGATAACGGCTATATATATATATATATATATATATATATATATATATATATATATATATATATATATATATATATATATATATATATATAGAGAGAGAGAGAGAGAGAGAGAGAGTTGCTTCACACTTCGCCCTGCCTCATCAGGCACAGCGGCCAGCTCTGCCGGCGCTCGCCAGTCACTTGTTTCCGGGAATAAAGAAATTCCCACGACGTGCTACGCTGCTGCGATCTTGGTGTCCTGCCCGCACGGCAAAATACTACAAAAAGTGAAATTTGGCTATACATTAGAAGAATAGATTATGTCCATCTATTCATAATTGTATTGTGAAGTATTGAGCGCTTACCTGACGACTGCTGTCAAATAGATACCTCTCGGGCACATTCGACTTCTGGGGCCGAGCAAAAAATCAACCTTTAAAAATAGGGTTTTATTGTACCTAAATGAATTAGGAAGTGAGGAAAGCTTTTGCGAACAGAAAGGATTTCATGGAGATGACGACATGCGATGCAACGTCCGAGAGGGTTTTGCATCCTCAACGCGGGCCGATCGACTGCGGCACTGCGAACGGAAAATGAGATAGCGGGGTGCAGAGGCGATCAGTAGATTGTAACTAAGCAATTCCTGAGTTCAAATCCGCGTCCGACCTCAGCATGTGCAAGCCACGGCTTACTTGCTTGGGGTGGCCACGTGAAATAGTGCTCTTGCACTAAAGTTAACCAGGGTATAACCGTCTTAGACCGACAATTTCTTTGCAATAGCACTGTTTGAAATATCCGCGCCAGGAACGTGAACTGTGACGTCGCAATCTGGAGGACAAAATTTCGACTCACAGCGGAGGTCGTTTCTTGGCTGTGACGGCTGTATAAGTGCTTCCTCAAAAAAGCACGATTCTGCTTCGCGTCGAAAGATTAAACCATTCCCATCGATAAATTAACAAAAGTAACATTATTAATAGTAATAACAATGTTAACGATAACTTTCTATAGTAGGGAGTGGACTCAAAAAAGTAACATCAAGAAAAGTTAGCCTTAAAGGGCAGATATGATACCGGATACCTGAGAGGCACCTCCAAACGCACGATGTACATCTTTCGCTCACCAGTATGGCAACCAAGCGGGGTGCTATGAGGATCCACACGTTGGCGCTTGATCCGTAGCCTTCCCAGCATGCTGTGCTAAGTTCCTTTTGGGTTTGGTAAGCCCAGGCCAGGATGAACACTAAAGGCAATCCTGCGGTGACAAAAAGTGAGAACTAGGATAAGAATGGCTTTAGAGGTAGATGACATGTAACGTTATGAAAACTATGTTGGAAACATTCAAATACCGATAGCGAACAAAAGAGGAAGTCTGGTGAAATCAAGCAGCAGCCGCTGGTGCTGCAAACCATGCAGTGAGTTTTTGTTCTCGGAGACAGCAAACGAACGTTAGACGCATATATGCTGCGCTCTATTCGTCTTGTCGTTCGGTTGTTCTCAGTGGTGCGTTAAAGAATTGGCCCATTCGAATGGGCCATTTTCGTGATGGGCCCATTCAATTGGCGGGAATTCGAGCAATCGAACCTTCAACCCTGGCTTGTGCTGAAACGACGCAATGTTAACGATCCGAATAACTATAAGAACGGAGGAACAAAGAGGCACTTGGTATGGAGCAACTCGAGATGCAGTGAGTAGCCGAGTCGCGAAACGACCGGAGGCAGCAAGAGAAAGCAAAGGCAACGAAAGAAACGACCACCCACATGTTGGCCTTCTGTTGCAGTCAAAGAGGGTGCGGAACAAGGTGACATATCAAAGGACACTCTTGGCTCCAACCCACTGGCGTTTGTCGGAAACAACATGTGGCCACTGCCAGCAGTCAGGGAAGAGCCAACTGTGGCCGTTGCCACGTGTTCAGGTTTCTCTGCCTCGTTAATTATGGGCAGCGCAGTTGCGGCCAAGGGAGCGCTGAGGTGTACAGGCATACGATGACTGTTCTTAGCGGCCATTTCTTTACGGGCGCTCGTACGCAGTTGTGTGTTGCACTATTTACCTAGCGTGCGTATGAAAGTAGAGGACTTAGGCGACGCCACCACCTCGGGTACTTCCTCAGCAACTAACACGTACAAAGTAATAATTTGATAAAATGATCCTTTGTTGGGCCATTTTAGAGTTTTATCGATAAGCAGCACGTTCTGACGAATAAGAGGGAGAGGGGAGGGGTGTGATATGGTTGCCGTAAGCAAAGACGTACATATGACGTCGTACTGATGACCAGTGAAAACCTTGTCAAAATATAAGCGTCTCGTAGAACTACATGGAAAGGGTGGCTGACATTTTGTACTTTGTGGCGTGTGCAATGATTTGGGCCATGTAGCGGATTATTTTGGAAGAAGGCATTTAAGAAAGCTTATGTCAGATCTATAACGATGCCTTCTTGGCCCTGAGGCATGCCGAAATCAAATTTTCATTTCTGTTTTAAATGTTACTCTTTCTTCTACAGCTGGAAAATATGCTGCACACAATCTCTTCATGCCCCAGGTAACGGTTTCATCCATCGCCTAACCTACGCATTCACTCACCTAGTGCAACCTTATTTGATAACGCACTTCTGGCCGCCCGAGCCTGCGAAATAACAACCGATGCTCATTGGCCTTTCAAGGCTAAGGGGCAAAGCCAAATGGCGATGTACAAAAGAAAATTGACGTGCGTGGTGCTTCACGATGCTCCCGTCTGGCAGCATTGAAAATCAGCAACCATAAACATAGGATGGCACTTGAGTGTGTTCCACGAATTAAGTTGCTCGGCTAAGTTATACGCGAAAGCTCTCGAGTGAAAGCAACCCACGTAGAGTCACATATATGAGGTTTCGTAATTAAGTCCGGCAACTGTAATTGTCGTGTCACATCGAGGAATGTAAATGTTATGTGTCCCTTGCAGAGTTTGCATTTCATTAAACTCGTCAAGAATCAATGTCATTATGCAATCGAAACATCTTCGGGACTGTAGAGTAATCTAGCCGAATCCGCCATCTTTATTCATTCTCTATTATTTGCTTCATGAATATTCTCACAATGTGAATCAGTCGAGCACAGTAATGAAGGGGCAAAATAATTGCGAGCCATACTTAGCTAACCTCCGCTTACTTTCATTTCTCATTGCGCAGTATCCGCAATGTGTCGATCTGTCTTACTTTTATTTTCGATTTCCTGCCCGTGTCGATTTCACAACATACTGTACATGCGTGACGAAATAAAGTGAAACTGAAACTTAAACTTTGGAAGGACCTGGTCTCCAGAACTTGCATCTTCGGAAAATGCATTTAAATCTAGTCCCTTTTTAGCAGATACCAATGCTCCTGTCTTCATTGTCTGGTATTTAGTACCCTTAAATTTACACACTTAGGGTGCAAATTGCACACTTAAGCTGGAAAAAGTCAAAATCCTTGTTCTTTGGGACAGGTGATGAATTTTATGAATTCCTTAAGGGATGAAGATTTCTATTAGAACATGATATGTACGCCAATGCCTTGATAACCATTTATGAAATAAAAAATACATATAGACGCATACAGACCCGCGGGTACACACAAACATGAACACACATATATACAGGCGTGAACGTTACACTAGCGCATACACGAGGATGGACACAAAACAAAGAAATAAATATATAGATAGATGGATTTATTAAAAGGAAAGGCAGAGAGGTTGGCTGGAATTATTAAAATCTAACATTGCATCGTGCACACAGTATGAAAGAACACTGGACAAGGGTAGAGGGGGGAAGCCTCAGTTCACAGTTCGAGCTAATGTTTCGACAAGTGGGCTTGTCTTCGTCTGGGCCCAGACGAACGTTGCCGAAGAGACGACATTATCGCTCAAGCGGTGACAACAAAGTACGCGACTCAACACAAGCGCTCCACATCATACGCAATGCCTCTGCAAAGCCCCAACGATGCAATTGACTGTAAAAATATATCTGTTAGTTGAGAGTGGGCGCTGGGTTAACTTTAATACAATGAAGAGAATATGGGTTGAAAGGAAAAAAAGAGAAAAAAATGGGCTTTGGGGGAAAGAAACCATGTAACTGTCTCCGTGAACAGTGGAGTAACGAGGAAGCGACTGAAGGAAGGTAGGGAAGAAGATGATGACTTCGAGGTCATTTAGACGACACCCAGAGAGAGCGAACAGATGGCAACGAAGAGACGTGGCCAGTGTCTCACCCCATCCGATAGCGTAGTATAGGCGGAAGGGGGCGTCCTGACGGAACACCGAAACGGCCACCCTGGAGTGCAGGAGTAGTCCCTCAACGAACATCCAGTTGATGGAGGCAGTGGCCGCGTACATCTTCAGCGAGAGGACACACTTGCACAGCACAGGCTGCGAGATGCAAAGGGGAATACAGGTTTACAGGGGAATCTGGCGAACAAGAATCGAACAACAAAATACATACTTGACCGTACACTCGTATTTTGGTAGCTGTCATTTTCTTTTCAACTGGTAGGGATCGTTTCTCTTTTTTAATTAGAAATTAATCAAAAACCTTGCATATAACAAAACTATATAGGAGCTCCCTGTGATCGGCAGCTGTGAGGGCTTGCCAAACATTGTTCTTATTTCCTGAAAATTTTGCGCTTAGAGATTATTATGGCAGTGCAATATGTACTCGTTTACATGGGCTGTTTTGTGGCCTACATTTTCATACAGTCTTCATTTTCAGCCAGTCCACCAGGACAGGATAACGAACAGGGTCTTTGTACTCATTATTCTCGTCCTGTTTCACTCCTCCACAGCCTTCTTTCAGAAATATAGGCAGATACATAACCACACGCGCCAAACCACACATAAACGTCTTTTTCGTCGTAGCTTTGTGCTACGCTTGTCAAGAAAAGGAACCATTTGATGGGTATACCGAGCTCTACTATACATGTATTAACTACAACAACCCGTGAGATGTAATGACAGGTAAAGGACAACGGGGAAAAGCGGTGAAATGAAACCGTATTAGAAAGGCCAGGAGGGTAGTGAATGATATATTATATTTTCGTTACTATATTGGTTGTTTGAGCGCTGCATTTTTAATTGGTAGGGGAATTTTCGTAGCATGCTTAGAGCAGTATGTTCGAGGATTTGATGCATTGCTCTTTTTTTTAGAGTACTACTAGCCCCATTACGTAAACATCCACCTGGCGCTCTTGATGCAACACTCGACAATAACCATAAATATGGCGGCTAGCCGGGGCATCAACAGGAGGCACCGCTCGGAGGAGCACGCATGCCCAGTTCAGTCATGGTATTTCGCTTTCCAGGAAGCATGAATCTGCTACTCAAGTTGGATACTATGGTCGGCATTATGGATTCGAACCGGCGACTTTTTACCTGATATTTCGTGCATTAATTCCTTTAAGACGCCACGTGACCTAATGTAGCGGGCATCGTCAGAGAAGCAGAAAAATTACGCAGTATACTTCGCTTCCGGTCACAAGGTGGCGCTCACCATGCGAGGAAGCGTTGTCGAATAAAATGGCGGTGGAAGCTAGCAAAAAACGATTGGAAAATTGGTGGCTTAAGAGCTGAAAAGTGGCATAATGTTAGTAATGTAGAAACAAAAATTTAATAAATAGAATGATGGTATAGTTAACCAATCTAAAACAATGATTAAGATATAGGGAAAAAATGAGCATGATAGCTACTGCTACCACCCCGTTTCAAAGGGGACGCTCCTAGCGTGGTGTGTGGCCGCCGCGGCATCCCCTCTGCCACGGCAGTTGTCAGCACGCAGTAATAGGAGCCGAATACACATCAGAAGTGAGACCTCTGGAACGAACTGAAACGTCCTTATAATCAGCCTTGCAAACTCGCACCTCCCGTCTTTTCACTGTGAGAATCCCTCCTGTCGCCGGCATAGTGCGCGAAACTATGCAGATGCGTCTGCAGTTCACTGCATACACGAAGATGGATGATCTCTAGTTTCCACAGTTAAGCAGTTTGAAACATGTCTACCAGTTTGTTCGTAAAATATTTGTGCGCGTGGCTTCAACCTAGCCTTTTTCTTCTGTTAGTTTTTGAATGTTGTCGTTTCATTTCCTGCTAATCACTCTGGTAGCTCTCGAGGTTCCGGAATAAAGCAGTTTAAACACTAGGCGTGGCCACGGTACTTCTCCGGCGTAACCGCGACTCACTTGCCCTCTTTTCTAGAAGCCAGGCGGTGCCGTCAGATATAGGTTACAATGCTACAGGACAGTTTTCAAATTTTAGGTGTTACGAGCGGCAAGCCAGAACGATTGAGTGATAACTTTTTTACACACAAACCCACTAAGCGCCAAGCACGAGGGATGCCGAAACGGGTAGATGAGAATTCGAAATGTGGAGCTGTCCAGGATTGACACAATCTGTTTTAATTTTTTTGTGCAGTTTACCATATTGCCTAATTTATAGGCCGACCTCAATTCTAAGCCGACATTCTTAGTAGTAGGCCTAGAAATAACTTTTCCTCGGGTTTAAGTCGAGCAAAAAATAAAGACGTTAACAACGACAACTATAAAACATCGCATCACATCACTTTATTGCCTTAATAACCCCCCTTTTGGGAGTATTACGTAAGGGGTGGTTGCACGTTTAAAATATTGTGCACAAAATAAACACAATATTAGTTAAGTATATCAGTTATATAATTACAAAATGTGGATGGCCAACTTTCGGGGGTTCAGCAATGCGGGGGGAAATGTGTGCCGGATGCCTGATGTAGGGCGGAATTCGAAGTGAGCTGGAAAAAAACTTATGGAACGAGCAAATTTTGGCGATTCGGCGACGACATGCAATATTTGTTAGATAGGACATAACTTTTATGGATCAAATACTGGCATTGCATGAATGGCAGGAACGAATAAATCTAGCGGTTCAATTCGGATTCAAGTGAAATTATCAGGTAGATTTGTTTTAGACTCCAGCTGGGGAATGCATATTCTAATTTTTTTTTTTCGTACCAGAGATTCGTATGGGAGAAGTTTTATGTCTGGTGGTCGGAGGCGCAAGTACCGTCATAAGAAACCAAGAGGAAACGACATATTTTTGCCGGAAATCTAACTATTTGGGCTGGTCGTTGGTTCGTCTTAAACAAAAGTACAAGAAGCACAAAAACAGGAACAGAAGAGGGAGACACAAACCGGCGCTGGCCATGTCTCTTGCGTTTTCCTCCTCTGTCCCTGAATTTTGCGCTGTTCGTACTTTTACTCAGCTCACATATCGTTGCCGCCTTTGTTGTTCCAGTTACTACCCTCCTCATTCAGTCCTCCATCTTTTGTTTATCAAGCGCATTCGAAAATAAGCACTTTCTATATCTTTGAGCGGCCAAGCCTTACTGTGTTGCACCCGCACCTTCAGAAATGCAGCTCACTGTTGCAATTAGCGAATTAGCGGTGTGGATTTGATGTGACCTGTTCGGATTGGTTCGCACGTTTTAATAAGCATGTCTACATAAAAATACATATAATGGCTCTGTTAATATCCAGCGCCCTGACTACCAAGTGACGTAGTAGCACGAATGTCCATGACCCGTGGAATTCCCGCGTGAAGTGAGCCAGCCTCTCAAGTCTATTCCTTAGCCAGTGCTGTGAGTAGTAGTGGCTACGCTATTGTGCCCTCCTCGAGTCCTCGGGGGACCGGCTACGTACTATTTCTCGAGCTTAAGTGAGTTCTCGCTTAATATGAATTGTATCCTCATGTTTAAGGCTCACTGAGAGTTAAATTTCGTGTCTGTGTTTAAAAAAACAACAACAATCGGCTTATGTTTAAATATATACGCTTTACTCTAGTGCAGTAATTTGATCAAATTTCTCGCACTCTTCAGATAAAGCTTTCGGATGCTGAATGTTGCTTGTAGAATCTGGATTCTCTTCGTATTAAATTTTCGAAACTTGCACAGGAGACACTTTATTTTGTAACTCCTTTGTTCCGTATTAAATACAGGCACAAAATGCCATCATTAGAGTGTTTAGGGCTAGAAAGTCGGAATATATATTGCTTTCTACAAACAAGCGAAACGTCGGTTTCAAGAGTTGTGCGAATATCTTGCGTGCATGAAAATAATGTGCCCTCTAAATGCTGAAACTAAGTTACTGTTCACGACCATTGTACACGGGTTTATCTCAAATGGCAGTCGGGTTGCATAGTAGGATTTTAGAATTTTCCGCGTCGTCAATTTAAAAATGACTGATGGTCTGCTGTTTAAATGAGAAAACTCACTTCTAAATTCCGTTGCGATCAATAGTTGGTTTAAGGCCCCAGAATAGAAAACCCATATCACCCCTAACAAAATATCAGAATTGCAGATAAACGAGAGAACAATTAAAGAAAACATTTCAAGACAAGCGAGGAGTGGGAAATAAATTATTTTGTTTCATGCGGAACGTACGTTTCTTCATAGAGAGCACGTCGAGGTATTAGAATTATCTGTTACAAGATACGGCACACATGCATAGTCAATATGTTGCGAAACAAATATGGAAATTATTTATTTCTTTTCACTCTTTTTAAGTAAACTCCACTTTGATTGCCTTTTTCCTGCAGCATCTGCAGGCTTGGTATAATATTTATTCAATTTAAAGCTTCTTTGCGTATAAATATAGTGCGTCATCATCATCATCATCATCATCATCATCATCATCATCATCATCATCATCATCATCATCATCATCATCATCATCATCATCATCATCATCATCATCATCATCAGCTTGACTATACCCACTGCAGGGCGAAGGCCTCTCCCATATTTCTCCACTTAACCCGGTTCTGTGCTAGCTGCATCCACTTGACCCCTGCGAACTTCTTAACCTCATCCGCCCACCTAACTTTTTGCCGCCCCCTGCTACGCTTTCCTTCCTAGACAGTTATAGGTTTTCAAATTAAATCTCATATATCAAGCGCATGCATGTATTATATGCAATTTTCTTCTCTTCATTCCTAGCGACACGTTTCCTACCTCTCATGACAAACAATCTAGAACATGTCCACATTTGCGTACTATCTATCCAAGTTTGTCTCCCCCCTTTACCAAGATAATACACCTTTCGGTCTACGTAAATTTCGATTTAAAAATATTGGCACTTAACCTCAAAACCTAAACCTAGTTGGAAACTTTCGAGTGTATCTTCTCCGTATATGTGTGGCTGGAAACTACGCCATTGAGACGGCGACATATCAGTGCTCATGAGGGGCAGCTTCGGCAAACGAGCTTGCAAATCTGTTAGAAATTATATATACGTATATCTCAGACAGAAAACATTTATTGTTACCAGCCGTCATTGATATGATAGGCATCCAGTTCACTCTGACCTTTCTCAGGACTCTGTTCCTGTGCCTCTGAGAGTTGTTTTTTCTACATTATGGCACTATCGCTAATATTTCTGCGAAATTTGTTTACTTCTATCCTGCTTACCAGATTTACACAGTAGCACGGTATCTGTATCAGGTCAGCTATACTGCTAAGAATTCCAGGGTAACCCACAAGTCTTCTTGGGTGCAGAAATGGGAAAGCAATGCGAGTTCTGTCACGCCGCTCGGTGGACTCGTTCGGCAGTACACTAGCAGACCTCGGCAGCTCCAGCCAGATGTGTGACGTATTTACCTAGGTTAAAAGCAGGAGCAGCGGAGATTGAACTTTGTGAAGCCGATGATGTTCAATGAAAACCACGCCGCGCAAGTGATCGATGGTGCTAAGACGATACGGGACTACAGTATACGCTGTTGGTGCACCGTCGGTCTGTAGTCGAAGTTTGAAGCCGCCTTTATTTATGTGCTGCTCCTGAAATATGATGCGCAGAACAAGTGTACGCGCTCGAGCAGACAACTTTCGCAGCTGCCGGAAGTATGCCCGTGACGTAGTGGCCGTCGTAACTGCAGCCAATGACAACCTGTCACTCTCTGTAGTTGTGGTGTATGATCTCACGGCAGAATACTTCCAAGTCTCACAGTCACGCGATAATCAAGAAGCCCGCGAATTTAAAAAAAAAAATGCTGTTTTTAAACAGTAATAATAAATCACTGGCTTTGTTCGAAAGAGTGTATTTTCGGCAAATGCTCGGAAGCATTCGTTCTACGAGTTCAAAACGTTTATCAGAGGCCTTTATAGCCATTTCATAGTCCTTTTAATTTTGACACTAGGATTGCAGTTTCAGTAAATAAATGAAGTAGAGGTAGTGTGTCTGATCGATTAGTTATGTGACTGTATACATTTTCTAATGCTAGTTCAACCAAAAAATAGCTTTGCGCTGTATTAACTCGATCTTTCCCACGAAATCAGCGCTATGAAAAAAGTGGCTCTGATATGAATAGGATATGTATGAAGCGAGACGAGGGAAGAACGGTTCCATTTAATTAGTTTCGTGACTGGCACCTTCTAGCGAGCGTGTTCAGAATAAACATCTTCAAGATCTTGTCTAATCTTCAAGCAAATTACAATGTCTGCCTGGTGAAAACGTTCGAGCCTGAAATCCTCAGTAGCCGTATGGTAATAGCGGCCTTAATTGCAAAAACCGCGCATTCGATCAGATGCATAATTTAGGAGGACGAGCGCGTGCGTCCCTTGAAGATTAGGCAGCCGAGATGAACGAGACCGCACGCACTAACCTCGGGACCAGAGTATTAGGCTTCGTGAACTATCTCGGGCAATTTACCGTTCCACTCAACCGCAAGGCCAGCAGAACGTTCCTAGTTCTGTCCTGTGGTATTAATTTCAAAAGCAGCGACAGTTTCGCGCTTTCGTGCTCCCGAGTCATTATCTTCCTCCTCCATTCGGATAGCAGGATGAATAAATTGCGGCACACTGACACTTTCGCCTAGAGTAAGGAATGATTAATGTAAACCTCAAAGCCGACGAAACTCTGGGGAATTCAAGCTAGTGCCCGCAGAGAAACGCTCTAAGATAAAACCTATAGAGAGGAGATTTACTCCCTGCTACTGTGTGGCGCTTCAAATTTGGTGGATAAAGTAGATAAATGCTTGCGGTGGTCATGCTCATAATAAGGTTTACTTTCGGCGTGAATAATGCGCTAGGGCAGTGGGCACAGTGTCGTTCGTTCCTTGATGATGGTGTCTCCCACTTGTGGGCTGCTGTCCGCTTTCATTTGGTCAATAGGCAAGTATCGAATAAAAACAATCTAATGTACATTATTCCGCATTTCCTTGGCAATTTCCTAGAAGTCCCAACCTTTTATCCACTTTCAGGCTACCATTCCTGATCAGTATCTAACTGCCCGGCCACATTAACTATCTTATCCATAGTGGTAATCAGCAAATAGATGCGAGGAATAGAACAGGATTCGTTATAAGATACATAATTAAGAGAGCCAACAATCTCTGATGCATAGGTAAGGGTAAAGGACTTTTGATTAATGTGAAGTTATAATTATTTGTGGAAGTAATAGGTTAGAAAGAAGAGGGGGGAAAAAAAACGCGCCGCAAATGGTATCCGAACACACGACGTCAGAATTCCGTGTCCGATTATTAACTTGTTAACTAAGCATGTACCAGTTTATACTGCAGCCTGGTAAGCATTTACTTTGCTTCTCTCCACACCGTTAACAAATATTTTCTGCATACAGTTGCTCATTCTACGTGCTATATCCGGTAAGTAGTTTGGGCGTCCTTATTTTTTTTTTTTTTGTTTTTCTGATCGACTATTTCGAGGAATTTCCTCAATGAACTGTCTCTTCCTGGCATGTCTCTGATGATATTTTCCGTCATATGATTAGTTTTTGCGCCTTCTGGGGCTCATCGTTAGATTTATGAAACAGTAGCCATACTTCATAATTACGGATGAGAGCCCTGTTTCGACCATCCATGCTCCTGGGGCGTTGATTTAGCAGCGCTGACCACAACGCGACAGGCACAAAGCCGGGAGTATAGGACCACAGGCCGTAACGATGACAAATCGCTGCTGTTCACTAAATGAAATACCGCGCCAAAAGCTTCAAGGAGAGGGTGCACGGTGATCTTGACCTTCAAGTAAGCATGCCACTGAGAACGGAGAGAATCTTGGTACAGTGACTCCACTTATCATTATCTCGGAAGGTATACTACGCATAAGCTGTACACCGCTTCCTACAGGCAGCGAAAGACGGCTGTGCTTCTCGCGTCCGTATCGTGCACTTGTTGTTATTGACGAGTTGCCCATACATGACGAGTTTAGTTCTTTTCATCTCCTTTGTTGTCTTCCTGTGTTTGTATTTCATGTGTGCGCGACTTTTCATTCAGTTCAGTTCAGTCGTTCAGTCGTCTGCGACTCTTCGTGACCCTATGGACCATGTCACGTCACTCCTCATTACTATTAGAGAATTGAGAGAAGCAATAATGTTTCTTTTTGGTGTCATACTTCATAGACGTTAAAAAATCAAAACATTTTTTGGTTAATAATTTCTTAAGGTTTTCCCTGTATTTTTGTCGCGTTTTTTTTTTTTTTTTTTTTGTACTGGACCTTTTTTTTTACTCTGGGGATGTTGAGGACAGCTCTGGCGGAATCTATAGCTGTGAAAGTAGCACGCAGACTCAGTGTATTGAATTCTCGTCGTTACTCGATGCTTTGAGACGAACTGAGCAACAGCAGCAGCAACGTCTTTGCAGCGTGACATTACTTCAGGAATGTCGGAACGGGATTGAGACGGAGTTGGCTAAATTTCAAAAAAAGCTAACACGCATGAAGAATCTAGGACATTTACCGCATGCCTGCCCTTTCCAGCATCATTGCAAAGCGACAATACTTTGAATAGGATACCAGAGGCAGTTTTATCCTGTGCCCGTTCCTTCTGTTTTCTTTTTGTCGTGTCCTCTATCCTGCCTTTGTCCTGTCCCCAACATTGTCTCAGACTACCAGCTTACTTCTTCAGTTTATGTAGCGGCCAGCGATTCCGCCACCGCCTTAGTGAGATGCGCGATCAATATAACATAACAGGATATGTCCCAGATGCGTCGATTGAAGATAAGCACCTTGCCTTTCTGCGACCTGATTCGCTTCTCTAAACAAGGCCCCAAAGAAAACATATGGTACGAGCTCACGCAATTGACGCTCTCTTACTGTTTCTGCTCTGCCCAAATGTTAATTTTGTGATCTTGCGCAGAGTCGGGCTGTACCCTACTGAAAAAACTGTATGTCGCAATAACCTCACATTTTCTCACACAATCTCACTCAATTCACATAACAAATCACATACAAGTCGCATATAATTGCATAAAGTCTCATAGTTTCTTGTACAGTATCATAAATTATGTACGATATTTTATGATACTGATGTGCACCGTATGAGAGTCTATGCGATTAGATGAGATTTTCAGTAGGGTATTGTAGGGACGACGACGTAGACAAATGCTGGTTGCTAGACCTCCTATATAAATTACACTAAGAATGACTTTCCCAGTAGATTGTTTGCTTGGCCGACAGTACAATAGTTTTCATCCACTAAAGTTTGGGGACCAGTCATTCATTGCCTTCACCTGTACTGCGGTATGTATGGCTTCCACGGAGAACCAACCGAGCATACTCACCGTCTGCACGAATGGCGTGGGCGCATCAGGGTGCAGAGCCAGCGGTGTAGCAAGCACAACTAGCATAATCGCGTGTACCGCCAGGGCCAGCACAAGGTTCCGGTGGACCCGAGTCCGCGGGCACTCCAGCGATCTGAGGGAACAAAGAGTTGCAGCGCGCAGGTTAAGTACTCGGAAAACTCTATAGTGATGGGGTATAACTTCTTCCAAATGTAATGCCATTATACATTTGCATAAAATATACAGGAGCTAATTTTGCTCGCCATGCATATTTGTTTTTAAGCTACTTAGGGGTTATTTATATGACAGTACAGCGACATTTCTTACGCCCTTTTTTACCAAGCACGAATGCCTCATCTCAGCTTTGCAGAGCGGAAAATTACTCCAGTGGAAAAAGAGCCAGTTGTGCTTCGGCAGCAACAGCTCTGGTGCACTACTGAGAGTGGCGTTGTTTTGACAAGAAGACTGGCCCATACAGCAGGAAAATTCAACTTTTTGCCGTTCCCTTGAGTAGAGTACTCTCATATTCCCAAATATCTGGAGTATATTTCCAATTAATACTGGTCTAGAAGCTTCGCAAGCGATTAAGGAAGAATATCTGGGGAAAGCTGTGTGAAAGCCTCGTGTATTGTTACTGCTTGTTAAGTGATCGGTAGCAGTACGTCACCTGAAGTAGCAGAAAATGAGCATGCTCGCCGACAGGAAGACCAGGGACAGCAGGGAGAAGAGCAGCAGGATGTAGACCACGGCTAGGGACACTGCGGAACTGCTTTCCCTGCCAGGCTGCCAATGAAGAACAAATGAACCATTTCTGTGTGTAGGCGGCAGTCACCGATGAACTGATCATCTGGTAACAACCGTACTCGACCACAGCTTACTGCGACTCACTGCGTAACTCATCGGTAGCATGCAGAGGGCCGGTGCTTGAGGATCAGACGCATATAAAGCGCAGTGTGCGCGTCCTGGTCATTTAAGTTCTATATTTGCGTGCTGATTGCTTTGCGATGTACATCGAACTTATCGATCGAGCCACTGTCTTTCGGTAATTGATACCGAGATTCTTCTTTCCTTTAAAGCAATTTAGGTGCGCGCGCTTGACCCTCTTGTCCTCATATGTTACCTTCGCAAAATGGGTAAAGCGTAGCAATATTCCAGTAGGAGGAAAAATTTTGTTTTCTACATGACCATTAACGGTGCTGTGCCACTTGCACTCCTGTATAAGGCAGTAAATTTTAATTTCTGTTGTTATTTCGATGTCTGGTTCGTCGAATTCCGCATGTTTACCCATGAGAAGCTGAAGCTGCAGCCGTTCTTTAGGATAAAAAAAGAAATCGATATTGCATGTTCCGGGATTTAGAGCCCGAAATTGGCGCATCGGTAATGAAAGACGACGTAAGTGGTGTTTCATAGCGTGTGCTGAAATTGCAGAGCACACAAGCAATTTTATGTCCGCAGTGGCCAGGTTCGATACCGACATGTTGGTATTGGTAGCCGAACCTAAATGCTACAGAATAGCCAAGGCAGGTATCTTGACACTCTAACTGTACTAAGGTATGCGACGCTGATAGCTATGTTGCACTTCTATCCAAGCATCGAGATTCTATGAAATTTCGCAACAAAGCAGATTTCAGCACTTTGCGTATCGTAATCCAAATAGAGAAATTATTTATTACTATATATTTGTAAATACAGAACCTTTCCCTTTGATGCGAGGGTTATTGACGGACGTTTCTGAACACAATACACAAAATGTGCGGTCACGCTGCTTCCAGTTAACACTAAGGGGGCGCAATAAATGAGCGCCTAAATCGTGCGCACGATAAGCCACAATACAGAGCATAGACTCTGTCAGTGTGGCTTAGAGGAGGTTGCGTAAATGTTTCTGATGCCTCACCGTGAGTGAACGGGTATTCACGTTTCAAAAATATATTCCATCAGATTACAACATCTATTCGGCGGCTTCTTTAATTCAAGTGAGGCTAAAAGCCTAAAACTAAATATTTGTGCATTCTGCAATAGGGTTCAAACGGCGTGACATATATTTTTTGGAGGTGTAAAATGGAAAGGGACATTTAAGGAAATGAATGAATGAATGACACTTAATTTATTTACCTTTCTCTGCAAGTGCAGTCAGTTCCTCCAACCTTCGTAGTTTTGCTTTTTTTCTAATCGGGAACAAATTATTTCCTTCCACCCATATTTCTAAATGCGAGACGACTTATAGCGGTTGCCGCAATTACGCGGCTGTTGGCGCTATCTCCGGGCTCACCTGCTGATTGATGAGTCCCAGGCACTCCGTGTAGTTTGTCCAGTTTCCCCAGAGCCAGTTGCCGTCTGTGCCGCATACCCGGTACGCGTACAGACCTGGATGTGGAGAATGATAGCTCACTCGACGGAACCCATTACGGGAACGTTGCTCCGGAGCCCAATAAAGTTTCAGGGTTGTGCAGTAAGACGTGCTATAGGACAACAAGCCTGTCCTGAAGTCAATAATAATAAAAAAGAAGAAACATCAATGAAAGAAGAGGGGAACAGATGCCATAAGTGTGGAATATGTAGTTGTGGTCTAAATAAAAAAGGCTTGACAAATTTTCACCTTGTTCAGCATACTATCCTTTCTATCTGAAACTAATTTATTGTGGCCGCTTTTCGCCGTGATGCATCGTGGTTAAAACAATACAACCTGGAGAAATGATTAAAGAGACACAAGCAAATAAATAAGCATCAGGTGGGCCCATATTATTTAGTTAACGTACAGAACACAAGAGCTACGGCGGTCACTTCGTTCCAGATAAATATTTGATTAGAAGCAGTCATTTATTCTAAAACACGAGGGTGAATATCACGATTTACGACTCACACGCCTCTGTCTCCTTCAGGTTATTCACTCACTTTCCATCAAAGTCTTTCGCGCCCACGACATCAAGCGCAACATTCCCACTTCTCTTCCCCGTACTGTCTCCCTGTATCATGCCCGCGCCACTTGTGGGGTCTGGGACAACGAGACAAGGCCGCCTCTATGACGTCGATGCGTGGCCTCCTGAAAGAGATGTGGCTGTCGCCTTTGCCTGTGCTCGCCCCCATGCGTGCAACTCTCCTTAGGGTCTGGGCGTCCACCGGTACGGTGGATTACTCTGACACCCTCGATCTTGCCTGTTTTTTGTCCCTATCCTCAATCTCTATTTCCCTCCACTCCGTTCTATTGGCCCTCTTCCAACATGCCACGGCCGCTTTCCGCAATACTATAGAGTCGATTTCCACTTCACTCTTCGCCTCCTGTCCAAGCAGTGCAGCTGTGGTGGACGTTGTCCATTACCGAAGCGCCTGTTCCCTCACCGGGAAGGAATGCCTCGCCCCGGTTATGCAACCTCCACTTCAAGACTTCCTTTTTTTATTATCCTCTCCTCGGCCGCGTGCTAGGCAACTTATTTCCATTGCTCTTCCGCTTCTTCTACTTCCATCCGTCAATCGCGCTCATTCCAGCCTCCATGGTTCGCTAGACTTCCTCTACCAGTTTTTTTTACTTTTATTTTTACTTCACAGTTTTGTGATAAAGGACTAATGATGTCGCAATCAACTCCAGTACCTTGCCTCAAGGGCCAGGTGCCCTGAATTGTTTAATTAATGTGAAGGCACACTGCTAAAGATGTGTTATTTTTTCTTACGCGATAGCGTTTGGAGCTCGCGGCCGTCGGCAGCGGCGAGCAAATTGCATGCACACGTCTTCAAGAGAGTGGTACGACACAGCTAATGGCTCCCGTTTCGCGCATGCGCTTTTCATTAAAATAATGGGGATTCTTAAGCCTCGTTATCGTGTCTGCTGCTAGGGTGAAGCTTCGCGTACTCCTACTATTTCATCTAAGCAGTGTTCGACTTCCTCAACTTTCTTAACTTTGATTAGGTATTTTGCTGAGAAGAAAAGACATTAAGGAAAAACATGAATTTCTCTTCAATTTACACCATAAGGCTAATCCGCGTGTTTTTTTTTTTTTCGACGCTTAGTTTCTCTCCTTTCTCTACCTAGCCAAAAAAAGTAAGTCTCCAAAGAATTGCAAAATAAAGGTCGCCTTTATTTTCAGCCCATGCTTTAATTTCTTTCTTCTATAAAGGAAAAGAAGTCTCCTTGGGATCATCGCCATAGAAAGGGCAGGGGCAGTGGTCGTGCGCACAAGTCATTTTTTAGTCACCGTTATTTACACAGAGCACCGCTCCCGGTACACCGTTTGGAATAGTCAAGCGGCCATCATTTTATTTGAAAACTGCTGGTTTTGTTTAATTGTTGGGGTTTAATGTCCAAATGCAACTCTGTCTATGAAAGACGCCGTAGTGGAGGGCTTGACTACTTAGAATTCTTTAACGTACTTTGCCATCGAACAACACACGGCGCCGTGCTTTTCGCGCCCATCAAAAAGCGGCTATTTTTCTTAGCTTTCCAATATACGTGGTGCTTTATGGAAGATTTAAATAATTTTTAAAATTTATGTTTCAAACTTGGAAAAATGTACTTGGATGGACAAACTCTCTCGCGCGGTGGACACACCATGCTGCAAGACTCTTCTAATTATATGCCAAATTAGCAAAACGTTTTTAATTAACTTTTTTCTGATCTCGCAGTTGGGTGGTTAGTCCTAAACTCACTTTCTAATCACTTGCAGCGCGATGAATTCAACGCTCTTTGTCGCAAAAACCAAATTTGAACGCGAAAACATTCAGGAACTGTATGTGATACAGTGGCTGCGGCGCCAGATGCGAACTGCTTGAAGTGTAATCATCCAACTCGCCCGCTTAACTATCCTGTTGAAGTGTAACTTTGCAGACCACATTGGTGTCGCACCAGAAGGTCATGGCCTTCATCATTTGACCTTTGGGTGACCTTTGCCCTTTCAAACTTTGAGTTGAGGTCAGAGTGTAATGGTTGGAGCACGTCATTTATCACATGGGTGACATCACGTCGCGCCATCACGCGATGGAAACAGCCGTGATGTAATCCAACCGATGGGTATAAGAAATAGGAGTTTCGAAAACCGTGCTTTCGTAACTGAGCGTATCTTTCGTTTCTTTTCTGCCAAGCCAATCAATTGGCTGCTCGAAGCTGCGACGGATGTGCTCTGTTCGATCGATTTCTCCTTCTAGGCTTAGTCACTAGCCGGTAACAAGACAGCAGTGGAAAGCAGAGCAGCGGTTCCGTTTATTTATCCCAAGACACTTAGAGACGGCGTAAACGTGGCATATAGTGCTGCTCGGGTATGAGCTGCTGTCACGGAAGATGCTTGACGCTTGTGACTTTCGGCTCATGTCGCCCGTATGTACACCAATCGGCACGCTTAACCCGAACGCTTCAGCCCATCCAATGTACGGAGACTAGCACCGCGAAGCGACGCTGTTGAGCCGAGACAACTGCGTCACTCCCTCCTCCCTAGCGCTTACGGTGAAATAAGAGTGATTCATTGTGATCAAACTGCTATCAGTAGTCGCAAACATACCGATGCAATCGTATTGGCTCTAGCGGTCAACGTTTTACGGCGCTGGCGTCAGTTAAGCCCCGATATGGAACGTTGCAGTTAAGCGCGCTGACGGTTGTACGTATTCAGACGGAAACCGCTTTTCTCGTTATTTCAGTGACGATGCATTCATAACAGGTTCTTTCTATTTTGGCAGGAGTATAGTTTAGGCTGCTCTTTGCAGATGAGTGTAGCGTGCCGCAAACATATTCACACACACAAAAATGATATTCCTAAATTCTTTCAACTAATAGTATTGTTGAGACAAAATTTATTGCGCACGAAACAGATATTCCTTAGAGACCACGCAATGTGGTACAAAAAAAGTCTTCCGGAGTCCTTACTGCTTCAACGCAGAATATGGCATTACGGTGAGCGGCGAAGGGTGTACAGATACTCATACAATCTTACCTAAGTAAAAGTCTATGATGATATAAAGTGCTATATGTCAATTCCTAATTGTTGGTACTTTGGTTTATATTTCTCTAAAGGTCTAATTTAGTATCATAGATGGAGAAATAAAAACATTAGACATGTTGAGTAAATAATTCTGCAGTTGGTAACATTTTTAATGAATCTATACTGTGAACATTAAAAAGTCGGGAGTTCTTCTGCAGCCCTACCGGAAAATGTTTGTGTGAAAAGTCTTTAAAAGTTGTGTAGTTTGTCCCGCCTTCATAACAGCTGGGCCCGCTTGCACAAAACAATCTTAAGACTGTCTTAGCTAAGTTCAGACTTAACTGGAGTCTAAAGAATAGGCCACTAGCATGGCCGCTTAAGACTGGAGTCAAGACTGGGCTTCAGTCCTGACTTGAATAAGTCGCTTGTATGATTACGACTCTAGTGCTGTCGTGGTTAAGACACAAGGACGCCAGGTGTCTAAGCAGGGAAATTAGGCAAATACAGGGATGCGCTGGCACCGTATTTGCTGTAAAATGTACACATTCCGTCAATTTTGCGTTGTGTAAAATCCGTGCCGTTGCTTTTTGCGGCTTAAGGTTATGTTACGAGGGAAAATGCCCCAAGTGGTTGCTGAGGCCGTTCTGGGAAGCCACTCTGGTGAACATGAACCCGAAGCGTTCGACGCTCGGAACACTAGCCGTCTTATATAAGTTTGGTCTTTCTAAAGACACCATTTAAGTCTGGACTTAGCTCGGACTTTATCGTGCAAGCCGGCCCTGGTAATGTTTGTGGTCTCGCATACCCCTGGCCAGCGAGGCGTCCGACTCAGCCAGTGAGATGTCCAGTGAGGCGATGATGTGGGCGCATGGCTTTCTAAGCGCCCTGCCAGCCGTGGTTGGTGGCCAACAGGTGAACGAATCCCAGACCGACGGGCAGCGGGGCAGGATGACGTTTGATCCGCTGGGTTGAGACCGTTGGTGTTCGGCTGCTCCAAGCTGTGGCATCAACTGCGGCTCTGGGGAGGCGGATGATGCTTCTGCGCAGAGAGAACAGTCAAAACCGGGTGTCATGTACAGCATAATTGTATGCAAGAAATTTCAGGAGTTGATTTTGGAGCCATAGTTCTCGCCAACACTCTTACGAGTTCACTATTTTGTTCAATCATATAACAGTAATGACGAGTCTCTCTTCGGAAGATGACTCTGCAATCATGGGGGCTTAGATAGGAGGATAAATGTCTCTATTACCGAGCACAAGTTCAAAGAAGAGGAAGATGAATGACAGGAAGCTGTAGATTTAAAAGAAAGCTATAATCGCTTATGGAATTAGTGGCTTAAATGGGCTGGCTTCGGGAATACATTTCTTCACCAGTATTTTCGTTTTCTCTTAGATGCAGAGAAAGAAAGAGAGAGAGAGGCAAATAGAGAGAGGGATAAAGTAGCGCAATGACTGGAAAGCATTAAAGTCAGCATTACTATAACCTATTGGATGCTGCTACACAGGGGGGAATGAAAGAAAGTAAGCAGAATTTCAGGGCCGAATTAGAGGGTAGTCGTGCTATAGTGTAAGCAATTCCGTGAAGGAACTATAAATGAAACCGTCAACGCAAACTGGTTGCCACTCTCCTCGCGTACGTTCAACATGAAGCGCTTGCAGTACATGATTTGCACCTAACTCAGTAGTGCAGGTGATTGCTTTGGTGTAGTTTCGGTGCCTTCGAGGACGCTAAAATCAGCTAATCTCGATTTATTGGTGGTGGGAGCAGCTACGTAGATAGAAGCTAGATTAAGCGTTGCCTTTCTGATTGGCTCAGTGTCCAGTTTGACATTCTGTCAATTATAAATGAGATAACAATGAAAATGCAATTTCTGAGTATTGTCTGCTTTTATTTTTTTGGCAAAATAAGCTAGAAATGCACAGAGTATTAAATAAAATTCGTAATTATTACACTCCAGAAGCGGCATTTGGCACTTGGGCTCTGTCTATGTAGGAAATGATGATTTTAAAGCTGTATACAACGATGTGCCAGTATAATAAAGACTCGAGGTGACACAATACGGCCAAACTTTGGGAGAAGCAGAAACGGCGGTAGGATGAGGGGAGAGGGAACAATGCAGAAGCTCTTCAATCTTATCAAATTCAATATGTTGTGAACAATCGTCAGGGGATGAACTGCATTTCTTGTTTTTGTCACGTTGTCTGCCCTGCTACCTGGAGGTCGCATGATGGCGCTTTCAAAATGCGCGGCTCTGAGCTTTGTGTATTCATCGCGCAGCTCAGATTGGCGGCGCTCCACTGAATGAGTAGCCACTGGATGGATGGATTGCCACTGGATGAGTAGTCTCCTTCACCACAGTGATGAACGTGTCGCCAGCTATCGGCAGCTGCCCCTGCTTGAAAAAGTGGTGTCCCATCTGAACATAATCAGGTATTTCCGAGCATGACAGGACGCTTCTCTCGCGCTACGCGGAAAATATAGCCGGGCACTCTGCCCAAGCTTCCTTTTACTATGTTCCACACGAATGAGGCCTTCGTGACAGGAAATGCCTCAGGCTTGTGTGCCTGCGCCCTTCGCGTATCCCGACATCGTCTGTCCATGTGCACGTGTTTGTGCGTGGTTCGACCACATGCTGTTTATTCTCAGACATAAATGCGCGGGCGCTGTTCGTTCGTTGGATGTTTGTCTCCAGTGTTAAGCAGTTTCAGTTCTGTGACAATTGTCGTAATAAGAATGCCGCCATCCTTTCCCCTGTCTCTCACACTGTCCTCTTTCAGGTATTCCTAATTCCGACTGCCTGCCCCTGTATTTCATCTAATCGCAGCACAGTTGCTTCAGAATAAGATAAGAGGTGCTGCATTTGAAACAAATCTTTTCCTCAGAATAGTTTTAAAGCGAATCTTTTCCGGGTTTACCTTTACGCTACTGAACTCGCACGCTGCAAACCTTTGTAGACGATGTCAGCAATTTTGATTATCTTTCGTCCGATATAGTTGATGACAAGGTTTGTAGAGCAACAAAAAATATTTGGCTCAGGCGTGGTGGGTTTCGGACTTCGCTCTGCTGTGCTGTATAAAAGTGTGCGCTTTGCCACTCTTAATTTATTTCGCCTTTAAAGTATTTTTTTTTTACGAAGAGAAGGATTTCAGCGTGAGGCGCAGTTGCAGAATATACCTTTAGGGAAATTTGCTAATTTTAACCAGTGAGATATATTTTTTAAACATCGTCGTTTGTCTCAATTCGGAACCTAGTCTGCGCGGCAACAATGTAGGAAAAACTACTGATGACTGCTCAACCTTTTTAAGCCTGTATATGCGTAGCGTAAGCAACTGGACGGTTTTTTTTTTTAACAAAGTCCCACTCTAGCGTTCTCGTCGCCGATGAATAAGGCTGCCAACAGTGTTGTATGATCGGAGATTCAGCTAGTCTTGGCGTCTTCCGAATCTGCTTGTTTAAATTGACCGGCTTCTTCTTCTCCTCCCTCTTCTCTCTCTTTCTGTCTTCATCGAGGCGTCTTCCGAATCTTCTTGCTCCATTTGACAAGTTTCTTCTTCTTCTTCTTCTTCTTCTTCTTTGGCTCAGAGTAACTAGTAGCAACTAGTAGTTACTCCGCGGTAGTCACTAGCGACGCTTCCCGAAATGTGCATCTGACTAGCTTAGTGTAGCTTTCGCTACAAAAAAGTAAGAGCCTGCGCGACGCCACACGTGCGGCCTCCGCTCCCCAACCACACCGGACAGTGTCCTACCAGCGCGTGTGTTACTGTGGCCTGAGCAGACGCGTATCGCTCGCGCGCCCTCAGCTACATCGCAACGTTCTCTTTGCACGCTTTAAGTTTGCTGAAAGCCGGAGAGAGAAAGTGCGGCTTTGGCTGGAGCTGTGCGGCTGCCCCGCCTCCTCACTGCTATTCTGAGTGACGCGCGTCGCCATCTTCCTTTTCTCCGCTTCAGGTTCTTGGAAGGTAGACGGAGAGAGAGTGAGTGAGAATGAGCGGGTTCAGACAGACATCGGCTAAATGCATGACTGCGGCTAGTATTGCTAAGCGCTAATAATCTCGAGAACGCTTATCTTCTCTTTAAGAGCATATGCGATGTGCCTTTCATACCGCCTTATCATTACGTGTATTTTTTGTTTGTTTTTGGCTTATATTTCTTTGAACCTATAAATAATAACACTGCACC
>NC_139352.1:61959589-62137089 GCF_055883805.1 Amblyomma maculatum
ACATATGTGGCGTCGGTTTGATACGCGGAGGGAAGGCACAAACTGAAGCGGATAGCCGAACAGATATGACCACATAAATAGGAAGGACATAAGCGGAGTCGTTAGAATGTTAGCTACAATAAATTTTCGAATTATTTATGCTAGTTCGGCCGCTAAATGTAGGGTATGCGTTCTTCTGCGCACGGCTACATAAATATGTCAGCTTATCGCCAAATCACCAATAATGCACTCGCAGTGTTCTTGTTTATCTACAGAAGCGTTTCATATATTCCTTTTCTCAAGAAAGGCCTAAGTTAAAGTTATGGGGGAGGTGCATAAATATATTGTGGTATACATGGCATCTGCCCACAACTGAAAACAAGGATGCATATGTCGCAGAAGGAAAATAAATACAGGACAAGAAAAAGAATTTTCGTAGGCGCGCTGTAGAAATGTCGAGCTGAAGGGCTAAGTTGTAGTGAATTGGTTTATAGAAGACGATCCTTCACCTGTAACTGCGAAGCCACTGAATCATTATACTCTGGACTGAAATAGTATAGAGAGCGCGTCATCACCGTTGCACATAACCAAAGAGACTAATTTTCCCATTATGTTATTTAGACACATGCAGCCAATTACCAATCCAAGCAGCATCAGCGCCGATAATGCGGTTCCACGAAGTTCCGCATAGCTTGTCAGGACCCTGAATTCACATAACCTCTAGGGGACGCAGCCACATTCACATGGCGTAGATGAGACATACCTTGAATTGCAGAACTTGGCATCGCCAATACTTTTTGACAATTCCGCCACGGATTACCAACGCAAGTGATTGTGATTATCATTGGCGTCCCCCATAATTTCTCACAAATACCGCAACGAATGACAAACGCGGCATCCGACTGCCGAAGTTATAGGGTTGCATGACTTAAACGCGACTGATCCTGAGTGCCGTTGTGCAAGATTCTAACGCAAGTGGTCCTGATTGGCGTTGGCATCTCCCACAATTTCTTACAAATACCGCAACGAATGACAAACGCGTCATCTTTCTGCCACAACTATAGGGTTGCCTGAAGTAAACGCGACTGATCCTGAGTGCCACTGTGCAGGGCTCTAACGCAACTGATCCTGATTGATCATCTGATGTGATCCTGAAGTGATCACCTTGCGCTCGTCCCCATCTTGCATGCTGTCTCTACAGTGAACGGTTTCGTTATGGAAGACTTCTCCCCGATATCTTCAGGAGTGCAACGATCACACCAAGAAATCCATAGTTCATGTCATAGAATTAGGAGTTTTGCCTCTGATCCACCTTATTTGCCTGAAAGCAAAGTTCTCACCCAGCGCTTTCTTTCCGCGGATGCCCCAGTTTCTCCTTATTCCTTCTCTCTTTTGTTCTGCCAAGTATGCAACTCTGCTAAAATAAGTGGACTTCGTTGACATAGCTGCATGCTTTCAAAAAATTCAGTTTTTTTTTGTTGTTCTTCCTGTGAACGTCCTTGAAAACGCACTTGTCGACTTGGCCACTTAGTAGGCTATGAATGAGTCCTCCCGATAGAAGCAGCTCGTCCCTCCTGAAGGAGTAGGTTGCTCTCTGGTGGAATGTATGCCGTCTAGAATATCGATCACAATTTAAAGTGTGGAGATGCTTCGGGGAACACCTCAAAGTCGCATCTGCGGGTCTTATAGTAGATTCTTGATCTTTTACCACTTTCTCAGTATTTCTGCAGTGTTTCCTGTTTCATTTCTTTCTCCTTTTTTTTATAAAACTTGGAGTGTACTGGAATTTCGAACGGAGGCCGGCTGCCCACTCACCTTGTGCATCCGTGTCTTTTCCCTGAAACCTCCACTGAGCTGCACTCCCAAGAAGCAATATGTGAAGAGCAAGAATGCGTAGCTACCTCATGAATACCGATTCTTCGGTTTCGGGTATGCTTTTGCGCGACTTGGTTTGGTATTTTTGGGGAAAAAGGGTTCCAAAAGAAAATGCGAACCAGAGTAAAATACCATGGAAAAAAAAGGGAGACTTTTCGCTCTGAGCGCCCACCACTAAGGCCCCAAGCGCATGCCTTTTTGGCAACTCTTTCGTTGGCATCTCACGTCCCGCCCCGTTTTCAAGCCTGCCCAACTACGAAAAAACTGAAGCATGTGCCCAGTAGGTTTTTTCTGCTGTCACTTTCCTCTTCAGTACATTTTCTTTTCATTTTAGCAGTCGCTATTCAGTTAAAGTTTACCTCCGCCATGCCTATTTCATCTTGAACCTCCTCGTCACTCCGGTGTTGTGCCAGAAAACCCATACGTCTCGCGTTTTATCATTGTACCTGGAAACGCGCATCACGATGAGTAAAGCTTTCTTGTCAGCCTTCCGATTGCCAGGCCGAGTACATCGATTTCAAAACCATTAATGCTCATTGTGACTTTGTCATGCCAAGTTGCATGCCCCTCTCGACCATCCTCTTCATTAAGGAGTCTGTAGCCCCATCTTGTGGTTCTTTCAATACCAGGTACAAGAAAAAGGCTCATTTCTCGCCCTCAGAATTCAAGGTGCCATCAGGTGTATCAGGTGCAAATACATTGGCTGCACGTCTACACCGATGGCTCAGTGACACAATAGTTATTTGTGCTGTGTGGTCGTCTCAGGAAGGAGCACAGTTCTAAGACATAAGACATTACTCACCAGACGTCTTCGATGGGTGCAGAATGTACTCTTCGTGATACAACTTGTTACACCCTTCTTGAAAACGCCAAGAAAAGGTTTCATTTCACCCACTAAAAAGCAGTGCTCCCAAATTTACGCATCGCTCTTCGTCGTGGCAGCCCTGAATAACGTTCGACATATATCATTCAGCTATATCACTGAACGAGTAAAACTGCTCGAAAAAGACGGGACGTAAGAAACACACAGGCACAACAAGGCGCACTGCGCCTTGTTTGCGCCCGTGTGTTTCTTACGTCCAGTCTTTTTCACGCAGTTTGACTCGTTCAATTAATATGAACCAAATAGCCCTTCAGAGTGTATTACTTCAGCTATATCATACCATGATTAATTGAGGACATGACATTATCTACAAATCGCTTCCTTCCTGGACACAGTAACATGAATCACAAACACAGATGAGACGAATCCACGCGAATTCCCCACCACGATGGAGTCTGTGTACCTGTCCCAACCAACTTCTACAATCTCTGGACCCTGACTTCTCGGAGCACGCAGTATAGAAACAAACTTGAGTGGAGCTATCTTCCAAGCAGAATTTGTCGTTATCAGTCATTTTAAGAGTGGACGTTTTAATGCTTTGTGGAGCGACAGTCTACTGTGCAAGTGACGCGCTTATTTTGAGCGCATGATAGTGCCTAGCCTCACTGATAGTTTCTATGACGTTACAACGGTGTTTTGTGTATCCCAGAGTATTGTCGTGTCATCGCGAACTGCAGTGTGTCTTCCGGTGTTCGCTGCATCTGCCAACTGTGAATTGTGTCACGCTAAAATAGGAGTAGTACATTTGACCTGCTTAAAGAGCGATATTATGTATGGTGCTACGCTGTCAGATATCCGTGCTTGATGGCAGCGCCTAAGAGTCGGCAACTAATTCATCATCTTAACCTGTCGTTTTGCCGAGCAGCTTAAACTCGCTTTATGGTAACCATATGGCCTCGAGCTGTTGCGTCGCTCGCAGCTGTCTTCATTCGATGCAATTCGCGTTTAGACGTTCTGATGTAGTGCTTGGTCGTCCCCGAATTCTCCCAGCCTCATAGACCACCCTCTATTCTTATGTACTGTACAGGTCGTACTACTGATACCGGCTCATCTTGCCCGATCTGCTAAAAAACCTTATGTGTCGTCGGAGTACAAAGTAATTCCAGAGCAAGTTTAATAGGTGCTTGCGAAGGAGGTGATTCAGAAGGCCATTAATATTTGACCTACAACGTATGCAAGCGTTTTTTTTTTTCCCGATTGCTGCTTGCCGCCCGAGGCATGAAGTCCAGGACGTTGTCCATGGCAATTTAGTCTGTTTCGGCGCTCTTACAGCGCTTGGTGAAAGTTGTCTTCGGGTCTGCCCACTGTTTTGTCCCTCAGACTACCGAAGAATGCAACATATTTAATTCGAATCACTTCATCAGATTGGCTTCGCCAATTCATGAGGCCAACTCTGCTCTCCTACCTGTTTCTCACAAGCACACCGGAATACCCAGGGTTTTTGTTTTTCTTGACCTCGTATCGAAAATCCAGATTCTTGAAAGCCTTTAGAACTGCAACATCCCATAACAATTTCTTATAAACCTCCTTGCTATTTACAACTAGGATTCGATGAAGGAGGCCAACCTCACGAAACTAGAATCGGTTTCGAGCCATAACGTCCCCGACTCTATATGTAGGTAAACGTGGGAAGCTAATGACAATTGATTCTAATAATATGCGCCTCGGGCAAAGTACGCAATATGGTCTATCATTTGCACACGCAATAATTCTGTTCGTTTAAAAACGGACTTTTACATACGCCACCTATCCATGTCAGGTGTATACTTGCCTGTATCATCAGGGAATGTCAATATTTTTTCCCGCAGGTCTGGACGTATTGATGTGCAGTTCAGCCGTTTGCCTCAACACCTACAACTTGACTTCTTACAGTCAACTGAAGCTGGACTTGATCTTAACATAGAGTAAAAATTTTCGCAAACATTGATGACCGAGAGTCGCAAGCTTTCTTGGCTCGTGCGAATATCTTTTTTTTTTTTTTGTTTACATTTACTTCGTCAATGAGCCCTGTCCAGTTGAAAAATTTAAAAATATCGACCCGATTTCAGTTTTTTAAAGGCAAAGCTCACACATCCTCCGAATGCGTTAGTCTGAAAAGCACTGAAAACTTGATGATGTTTTATCCTGGAGTTGTGGCTGATGATAACAGGCATTTGACCAGTAATGGTGACTATTGCTTCTGGCCGTTGCTTCTAAAAATATGCCTTCGGTCGTCAAGTGCCCACAGGGCATACTGTCAGCAGCGGAAAAGACGAGGGGCCAAAAGAAGTACAACAAAGAACCAGAGCTGACTGGTTGAGTATGCTAACTTATTAAACGACCCTATAAGTTAAAACGAATTAAAACGAAAATATTAATATTTAATTCTGAACAAATTGTTTCGAGTGGTATTTCATACATTTCTTTTCGTAATTTTTGCAGGCAAGGCCTTGCATTTCAGGAGCATTCTTCAGTAATAATTCTTTTTGTTCTTATGTTCTCACTAATTAAGGGAATTAGCTACTATTGCGTTTCAAATCTACTCCATAGGTCATGCGGGTCGAAACTTGTTCGCAGCTTCCCATTTTTCACTAAGACAAATAGTTACATCCTCCATGGGCTGTGCGATATTTGTGTAAATAGCAGAATTGCGACTTAGCGGAAATAATCTTTTGTGGCAAGGCAAGGCAAGACGCCCTCATATGTCGGCGTGCATAACCTGCCGTGCAGAGCAAAATTTCATGCCTATTCACTTTATTAACTTCTGACGTTACACCGTAAACCACTTATAATAAAAGCTCACACCAAGCACAGCTCTTTTCCCTTTCTTTCTTTCTTTCTTTCTTTCTTTCTTTCTTTCTTTCTTTCTTTCTTTCTTTCTTTCTTTCTTTCTTTCTTTCTTTCTTTCTTTCTTTCTTTCTTTCTTTCTTTCTTTCTTTCTTTCTTTCTTACCTTGCTTACTTCTCTCGCTCCTTCTTTCTTTCTGTTTTCCTTCTTTACAAGCGCTGTAACATCAGAGACCGTTTTAAATAAAGCGAAGCGCAGGCTTCAGCTCCCGTTCTGAATTAGTGCCTGTAGTTCCGAATAAAGCATTGCGTTCCTGTCAGCAGCATGCTCCTGGAAACTTTCTCCAGGAACTACACTGAAAGAACTAATAATTCACGAAGCTGCATGTTCTCGAGGGCTCGGATATGAAATCATTTGCAAGAATGCCTATATTTGACGTGCGGCAAACGACCTAATCAAGAAATGGGAAGGCCTCAGGAAATGTTGCTTCAAGGTCAGAAGTTTCATTTCCTACATACGTGGTTGTGTCGCCTAGGTTCCTGGGTGTTTGCATCTTATTTGTTTTGTGCAGCAGTGTGCCATAGAGGAGAGTCAGTGGAATTCATTTCTTCGCTGTCTGAGGCTCTGAGCGACATAAAATGTGAGCTATCATGAAATGTTTCTCACAGATGTTTACAAACTGCCTCCGCTCGGAGAGAGCGGCGTCTCGTGTCCACTAATATCTATGCAGCGCCCGCACAAGCTTGTATTGTTTGTTGAAGCACCTACCTCAAACAGAAGCAATGCTGCACGCAAAGGACGCTGTGATACATTTCTTCCCCAGTGGCAATTTCCGTATTTAGTTTACAAATCACTTATTACAGTTTTGAAAAAGAGATTGACATTGAAACGTCGCTTAAAGTGTCGGAAGAACATCTGTTAAGTTTGAAGAATTTACTTGCAGTCTCCCTTGTTGATATTTTACAGGTGTTTGTCATAGGCATGACTGTCTACAAGCAGGTAAAACAGGCTTCAAGATAGCTCAACATATCCATGACACCCTTCCACTTTAAATCTGCATGCCATCTCGCTATGAAACCTATTTTCCGTCCGACATAGTTACTTGCATCACTGGAGAAACGAGCGTCGCAATTTCGCATCCTCTCTCGAGTAATGCCACGCCATCAGGCCACAAACGCTTGAAAGTGTTGGTGGTTCTTATTTTCGCCAAAGTCGAATCTAAACACAAGCGCTGAGAGCATGTAGAGACAATGAAGAAAGCTCGTTGGGACGTTGAGACAAAATATGCAATGAATGGTAGGCAGTTTCAGCAGCCCGCTGCAGTGAGGGAGGTAGTGGTTCCGATCCCCACGACGACGGATATTCAGCCGTCTTTCAAACGAGACACGATTCCCCCAAGGCCTGGTGTTAGGCTTTCCACGGCAAAATGCGTCAGAAAAAGGCCTTGGGTTAAGCCTTTGAAAACTGAACATCCGTTTTAGGAGGGAGATAAGGCGGGGGGGAGGGGGGGGGGGAGGCGAAAGTGCCTGTTACTTCCACTTTTTGAGAGTGCTGAAAGGTAGCGATTTTCAGCGATGCTTCTTTCTAGGCAAAAATTACCTTCTAAATGCGCCACTTCGATTTTTGCAGGCTCTGTAGGAAATTTGTTGAGCCGCTAAGCACAACCTATTCACCGCACAGAGAAATCGACACATGCCAGCTGCGTACAGAAGGTTTCCTCACTGTGTGAAATGTAAACAATGACATGCGATGACAATCATGCTACATGGAGAAATGAAAGCGTCTAATTCGTGGCGCTGCGCAGGAGAGAGAATATTTTATGCGAATTCTTGCAAACCGACCATGCTCTGAAAAGCTCCAGCAGCCTTGGAGCTCATCGTTTATTCTTTTCATTTACTATCTCCCAGGAAACGGTCAATCTCGTTGGGGGGACAACACTTATTTTCTGCCGGTGTTTCTTAAGACCACGTAAGCAATCTGTGCTGATTCCTCTTCCGCGCAGCAAAGTCGTGCAATGCGGGGAAGAGTGATGAGCTATCATTTATTCAAGGCCTTAAAGTAACGAAAATATCACCAAAAAAACCAATCGTGCACCCACGTCCCCCTCACCTTCAGCTAAACATTTTCCATCTAATATTCAGCTACTTCCCGGGCATCGATGCAGGCCCATGTTTAAGGATGTTGTACTAAACCATTTTGTGCTAAAGCTTTTCTGTGTGATCTATCTTGCCAGCAGTGGTTGCTATACTCGGTTTCATACATCAAGTGAAACACTGCCAAAGCTGGAGCTGCTGTTTTTGCTCCCCGCATCCACGATGAAATATAGTGCCTGCTCTTAATGAGAGGAAATAATAGTTGCTTTGTCTGCAAGCTTAAAACATCTTACATTTGCCATCAACTTCATAAAAAGGGCCTTTTCTAGGGAAAAAGAATCGGATTCGATGAATTTATATGTTTTGTGTGCCGTTTTCGTTCGTGTCGCGTTTTCGGAGCCCCGCAGCCCTGCCAGCTGTGCCCTCCGCAGCGGCATCCAACGTAACGACTTCGACTGCCTCTTCGGAGCGGAATTTTTTCTATAAGATCCGCACTGCGATGTCCAGGCACGCAAAGCAAGGTTTTTCAAGCGTGTATGCTTGGAATAGACCGCGTTTCCGCAAAACCACTTCGGCCACAAAACGAGCGCGTAGTGGTACGCCAACTTTTTTTTCTTGCGGACTATTTGCGTAGCTTTCGCTGCGTTGCACCTGATGTTTGAAATGAAGTATAGAAGTTGAGTGTGCTGGACCTGGAGCTACAAGGCTGCATTCACGTTTTATTACCGCGAACAGTTTATATCTTTTTGTTTTGTTGCTACTGGCAGCCACCCGAGTGCGGCCTTACCACCTTGCTTGTACAGCACAGGCAGAAATTTTGTTTACGCTCATAGACTTTTTAGTCGGGGAAATTGAAATGTTTGAACGTGAACGAGCGGGAAATGGTGTGATCTTCGTGCATCAGATGGGTGTTAATGGTTAGAAAGTGTGTAAAGAGAGGTAATTAGCCACCTGAAAAATTCCGACAGCACTGTAGAATCTGTAAAGCAGAAATGTGAATGCCTGAGCGTCACTGCTGAACACGGTACATCATGCGCCTCTCGTTGAACTCAACCAGCGTTCTGTTGAACGCATCAATGCTCACCGGAGTTCTATAATTGGCTTATAGGAAAGGAAAGCCACACCATCGGTCACTTGTGGAATTCCACTGACACATCTCGCGTATAGCACAGTAACGCTCACGCTTACGCATTTCTGCGGTGCATATTCGGCAGTGGTCTGAAAATTTTGTTTCAGCAAGTCAAATTTCTCAATATTTTTTTATTCAATAGCATGATTAATTTTAGGGTTGTGGCCGCGATAGAAGAAAAGGGTGTATCTTTGGTAGTGCTTTTAACATCAGCGAGCTTCTACCACAATATGGGATTCTTGCACGGTCTAGAATCATGATATTGTCGGACAGATTATTTATGCGGCGTTAGGTAACAGCACTCGGCAAATATCCCGCCATTAGACCTCGTTTCAAGGGGAAGTCTTGCACCAGTATAACTATAGCGCATAAAAGAACATCTCTGTCCAGCAGCGCTTTTTGTCTGATAAGGATTCCAGAGAGAACCCTACCTGCAACTTTGTTTATCACCATTTCGGCTCAGCGCAGATTTACAGGGATCAATCTGCGGTATGGACAAGTATCCGATATTAGTGTCCGATGTCGCGAGGATACATTTTGCATCTTCCCAGCGGAGACAGACGGTCAGTTATCAAGTGAGCTGAGGGCATTGTAGTGTGTGCATCAGCTCAACTCACAGGACAGGCATTGCTGTTTTACGGTGAAGATTGCGAAGCAATCAACGGCGTATTGATTAGGGATCCTACATGTCGCGCTGACCTCCGCTTCACTGCGCCTGACATTCCGACACTGACACCTTGCGGAGCGAAGCCACGGCGTAATCTTTACCTAAGCTCGATGTCCAGGCAGTGAATTACAAGAGAGCCCTCAACCTGCTTCAAGACAATGAAATGCTTTCTTTCTTTCTTTCTTTCTTTCTTTCTTTCTTTCTTTCTTTCTTTCTTTCTTTCTTTCTTTCTTTCTTTCTTTCTTTCTTTCTTTCTTTCCTTCTTTCTTTCTTTCTTTCTTTCCTTCCTTCTTTCTTTCTTTCCTTTTTTCTTTCTTTCTTTCCTTCTTTCTTTCTTTCTTCCTTTCTTTCTTTCTTTCTTTCTTTCCTTCTTTCTTTCTTTCTTTCTTTCTTTCTTTCTTTCCTTCTTTCTTTCTTTCTTTCTTTCTTTCTTTCTTCCTTTCTTTCTTTCTTTCTTTCCTTCTTTCCTTCTTTCTTTCTTTCTTTCCTTCTTTCTTTCTTTCCTTCTTTCTTTCTTTCTTTCTTTCTTTCTTTCTTTCTTTCTTTCTTTCTTTCTTTCCTTCTTTCCTTCTTTCTTTCTTTCTTTCTTTCCTTCTTTCTTTCTTTCTTTCTTTCTTTCTTTCTTTGCACAGGCTTCTTCAGTACACCACGAAGAAAGGTTCCTTGGCAGGCATTACAGGGCAGAGTTGAGAAGGCACCCATGACGGTTTTTATTTTCGTGGGGACGGCAACCACAACACTGCTGCCAGAACACATTTTCCGATTTGATAAGCAAGCTGAGGAGCAGCAAAAAGTGGCTTCCGAATGAGAGGAATGGCACTCAATCAGCTAGTCGTAGTCGTAACACAGGAAAAGCTGTCCCAACAAGGTTGTCATATCAGATGTATAGTTGTAGTGCCGGCAGCTTTAACAGAGACGACGTAGATATGACCTCATAAGTGATTGCACGCCGACTTTTATGTATTTGAAAGCCTCGTTTCAGCTACTTTAATATATAATTTTAGGGCAAAATGGTGGAGATTTACTGGTGCACTGTTTTATTCGTTCCATATCAAACCGTTTACATGCATATTTACAAGGATGCATGAAATCGGAGCGGTGACATTGAAAGTTTTCGCTAATGTCTTTCATTTACTTTTGAAACCACCCGTGCATATCGTTTAGTGAAAAAAAAAAAAAACCTATGAGTCACAATAACTTCAGTTTTCTCACACTAAACTCGTACAAATTTCATATCATCTCGTACAAATATCATTCAACATATGAGAAATATGAGATTGCATGACATTTTTATGAGTTTGGTATCAGTTTATTATGAGAAATCTGTATGAGGTTATTGTGACTCATACGGTTTTTTCACAATGCACTAGTGCTGAAGTTTATTAAAGAAAATAGGTGTGTGCGTTTTGTGATATGTCATTAGAACAAAGCATTGCGTTGTAGTGTTAGATGCAGCGAACATCAGGATTTGGATTACGCACGAGTTCAAGTTAACTGCATAAAATGACACGCGATCCAGATCACTCTCACGTGACCATTAATGTAGTCTGTGAATTCAGGAGAGGGGTTAATGCAGTTCCGTTGCATTTTAAAAGATTAGTACCGCTTTTTAGGAAGAATAATAAGCCAAGGCCTCACCTCATGCTGTGCTTAAGTCTTCTCACCATTCTTTTACATTTCAATTGTATCGACCTAGTTTCACTTTGCGCGCACACCAAAGTCAGCAGGTGTTTGAAGAGTGCTTATCTGGCAATCATAAAATAAATTTATTATTTTTACAATGGCGGAAACCTTGCGAAGAGTTATTGCGTCCAGAAAAAAAAATTCTTTTAAGAAACGACCATTTAATGTGGTCTTCCCAATTCTGTCTTACTGGATATTGGTTTACTTCATCGAAGTAGAGCGTTCCACTTCAAGATTGTTAAAAGTCACTCAGTAGGTTTCGTTTTCAAAAAATATTAGGACAGAGATTTGTCGCTTCAGATTACATTAGGGCATCAAATAGTTTTTTTAGAATACATTTCGTGGTTAACTGGCCCGGGACAGTATGGCAGAGGAATGATTCCACCGGCGGGGAAAAACTGTCCAATCTGGTTTCACGGCTTATCGATTTCACGGAGACTTTAAGCTCCTCCACATTATTTACATCATTTGATTTCGTAAGCAAGGACTTTACTGTTTATTGCAGCATTTTTAATCCCGTCTAATGGCATGCCATTAAAATGTCGAACCGGAATTTTCCGGGTTCGCGTCTTTCTGGTCTAGCTTTGATTTGGGCCCGAAGACGCACTCCGTTCCGGTTGAAGCGTCCTCGACCCTGCCTGAAGCGGTCGAAAAGAGTTCGAGTTGGTTCAGAAAAAAAAAAAACGGGGGTGCTTTTTCTTCACCCAAATTTTTCTCTACCGAGTTTTTCCGGTCGCATTGTATTATGAATGTTAAATATTCTTACTGTTCTTCTGTATGGTTTTTGTAGTCAGATGTTGTGGCGAAGCGAACATTAGTGTACACTCCACAAAACGTTTTATAGGAGCGGGCAATAAGCAAAAATGCTGTGATTGTATCCCTTTGCACATAACCGACTAAAACTGTCGCACGCCAAATGCAAGTTGAAAAAATAATTTTTCCTGCTACGTAATTTGGGCACCTAAAATTTCAAATCAGTGTTAATTTTACTCTCACATTAGTTTACACTATTAGCGCTGCATTTTGTGACCGCTCCATACGCAATTTATCGGATTAATAAAAGACGAGTATTAGACGAATAGTTAGTTCTAGTGTCAGACTTTGGATCCCGAAAACAGCGCAGTCTATGCATTAGGAATGTCATTTTTTTTGTTTGAGCTTGCTTTCCGAGCAGAAAATGAAGGTTAACGTTTTTTTTTTTTCGCCTGTGCTTCTGTCTTACTTCTATTTGTACATAAGTAGAGTTAACCGCCGGAGACCCAGTGAACAGTTTCTAAAACTCATCATTATATGACAAGCTTATATTTATAACATTATTGAGGACCAAACCGGCTGCCAGCCGGACGTCGTTTGCTGTAAAGGTTTCTTATTTATGTGGTAATTGTCTCAGATTTATCAATTATACTTTTGTTAACGAAGTACTGTACTAAGTGAAAAGGACGACGAAACACACGCTCAAGACGATGCCAAATTGGTTTCTCAAGCCGCGAATATGTAAATTCATTACACCGTAATAGAAAGGGTGGCACTGTGATTTCTAAAATGGAGCTTGTGAATTAATGCACTCAGCAGCAATTGCACTCGGCGCCTTCTCCACCCCGCCTTTACATTTAAACATCTGAGCTTACTCATGGCGTTGTTTACCTTCCCGAGGGAATTAAAACAAGGACACATCGCGTGGGGGTGAAATAAAGACAACACAAAGGTGGAAATCGACTAAAAGAATAATCTTCGCTCTAGGTTCAGGTAGAACTGATGAAACGTCCGGAAATACTTGCTCATCATAAACCTTGCCACCATTAACCTCGACTTATCATTCTGAACTCTGGTTCATTCAAGTTGCATTTGCTGGCGTCGCATCTTATACGGCTGCTGTGAAGGTGCCATGCGTCTCATTGCGACGTCGTCGAACAATAAACAAATGAAATTTATTTTCGAGAAATATTTCGGAGCCGATTCGTTATTTAGTTTTTGAGTTGCATATGAGTATAAGTTGTATTACAGCGCGAACCACAAGAAGGGACGACTACAGACAGAGTGAAAAGAGCACTGTTGTCTGTCGTCGTCCCTTCTTGTGGTTCGCGCTGTAATACAAGTTAGATATGAACTAACTAGCCCGCCAAGCAAACGTTGTGAGTATAAGTTTTATTTATCTCTTTTTCATTTGAACTTTTGAATGTTAGGCTATAACTGCACTGCCTAGGAGAGCTCTGGAATGATGCAACTTTTTTCATGGGCAGAGCCATCGTGCAGCGCAGCAGTCGCCCGCGTTTGGGATGATACAATGGCCCGAGAACGAACATCGGTGCTATATACGTAGGAATATATTTTACATTGTTCTGCTCAGCGTTTAGGAAAAACAGTTTTTGAAAATCACCGCAGAATTTGCGGTGTGCAATAAAAAAAACAAGAAAAAAAAAACAACAACAATCAAGGTACGTTTTGTGCAAATATAGGCGGGTCCCTTCAAAATATCTAAAGCTATACGCTTTGTTATATATATATCCTACTGAAAAACCAAAAGTTCTACGGGGCAATAACCTCATAAAATCTCATTTAATCGCATAGAGTGTCATACGGTGCACATCATTATCATAAAATATCGTGCATAATTTATGATAATGTTCAAGAAACTATGAGAACTTATGCAATTCTATGCGAATTGTACGTGATTTCTTATGTGAATTGTGTGAGATTGTGTGAGAAAATGCGAAGTTATTGCCCCTTACAGTTTTTTCAGTATACTTATGCCAACCGCACAGAAAATGCCCTTCGTCTAATCCATTCCCACAGTATTCTCTCGGTGCCCAAAATAATTGACTACAGTTTATATACCCTAATTTATAAATCTGGTAAAGATTTACTTTCATTTTCACTAATTACTAATGACCAAATAACGCATCTCACTGACACACATTTCGTGAATACTAAGAATTTTTCACTGCCTAAACCAAGCACTAGTTACGAAAGCAAACAGCTCAATTCTCCTGTACCACTCTTTAGAATTCATTACTACGTTCTAATAAACAATCAATAAACATTTATGCCTTTAAGTCCGCTCTTCGCCAGTTTTTCAGTTCAGTTCAGTCGTTCAGTCGTGTCCGACTCTTCGTGACCCTATGGACCACGTCACGCCATGCTTTCCGTTCTCTCACTATCTTCCTAACATCACATAACTTCATCTGCAGTGCCTCGAGGATGCCATCTAACCATCGCGTTCGCTGCCTACCCCTTCTCCGGCGACCCTCAACCTTTCCCAACATCAAATCTTTCTCCAGCGACTCCTCTCTTCTCATCAGATGACCAAAGTAGCTGAGCTTTAACTTTAGAATTTGACCCTCCAATGAGCAGTCAGGGTTTATGGTCGACAATATCGACTGATTTGATCTTCTGGCAGTCCAGGGAACTCTCAAGAGTCTTCGCCAGCACCACAATTCAAACGCGTCTATTCTTCGGCGGTCAGCCTTTTTCACAGTCCAACTCTCGCCCCCATACATCACAACTGGAAAGACCATCGCACGAGTTATACGGATCTTGGTTGGCAGACTAATGTCTCTGCTCTTTACTAGGCGGTCAAGGCTAACCATTGCTCTGTTTCCCAGAAGCAGGCGTCTCCTAATTTCATGGCTGCAGTCTCCTTCCGAGGTAATCTTGGAGCCCAAGAAGAGAAAATCTGTCACAGCTTCCACTTCTTGTCCATTGATGCTCCAGGACTTGATAGGGCAAGACGCCATGATCTTTGTCTTTTTAATGTTCAGTTTAAGCCCAAACTTCTCACTCTCTTCTTGTACGCGCATCAGAAGTCTCTTGAGTTCCACTTCACTTTCTGCCATTAAAGTGGTATCATCCGCATATCTAAGGTTGTTGATACGTTTTCCAGCAATCTTCACTCCAGCTGAAGACTCGTCCAGGCCGGCCTTCCTCATGATGCACTCTGCATATAGGTTTAACAGGCAGGGCGACAGTATGCAGCCTTGCCTCACTCCTTTCTCAATCGGAAACCAATCAGTAAGACCATGCCCAGTTCTGACTGTGGCCTCTTGCCCTTCATACAGGTTCCTGAGGAGACAGATGAGGTGAATTGGAACTCCCATCTCTTGGAGAGCTTGCCACAACCTGCTGTGATCTACGCAGTCAAACGCTTTCGCATAATCAGTAAAACAGAAGTAGATGGGTTTCTGGAACTCTCTTGCTTTTTCCATGATCCAGCGAAGGTTGGTAATTTGGTCTGTAGTTCCTCTGCCCTTGTGAAACCCAGCTTGCACGTCCGGAAGCTCCCGATCCACATACTGCTGCAGCCTACATTGGAGGATTTTCAACATCACCTTGCTAGCATGCTAAATAAGCGCGATCGCGCAGTAGTTGGAACAATCTTTGGCACTACCTTTCTTTGGAATGGGGATGTAAACTGACCTCCTCCAATCCTGTGGCCACTGCAGGGTTGTCCAAATCTACTGACATAATGTACGCAGAATGTTAACAGCGTCATGGTTGAGGTTTTGAAGCAACTCAGCTGGAATGCCATCAATTCCGCTAGCTTTGTTCTTAGCAAGGCTGGCTAAGGCCCATTCAACTTCACTCTTCAGGGTGCTCGGCTCGAGATCAGTAATCACAACCGTCTTATGTTGGGTTTGCACACTCGGGTCCTTCTTGTACAGTTCCTCTGTGTATTCCTGCCACCTCTTCTTTATCTCTGAGGCTTCAGTGAGGTCCTTGCCTCGTTTGTCCTTTATCACGCCCAGCTTAGCACAGAAGCTTCCTTTGATATCTTTGATTGTCTATTACAGAGCTCTTGTGTTCCTTAATTGGCTGTTGTCCTCAACTGCTTGGCACTGTATGTTCAGGAAGGCATTCTTATCTCTCCTTGCTTTTTTCTGAAAATCTGCATTGAGAACCTTGTATCTTTCTCTTTCCCCCATAACTTTTACCATCCTCCTTTCCTCAGCTATTTGCAAAGCCTCTTCAGATAACCAGTTTGCTTTCTTGCATTTCTTTTGCTTTGGAACTACCTTAGTAGCAACTTCTTGTATTATATCACGAACATCAGTCCACATCTCTTCGGGTTCTCTGTCTTCTAGATCTAATTCTTGAAATCGATTCCTCACTTCCACAGCTTATTCTAATGGAATTTGATTCAGATCATACCTGAAAGGCCTTCTAGTTTTCTGCGTTTTCCTCAATCGAAGCTTAATTTTGGCAACAAGAAGCTGATGATCCGTGCCACAATCGGCCCCAGGCCTTGTTTTTACTGCTTGCATAGCGCTTCTCCATCTCTGCCGGCAAAGAATATAACCGATCTGATTCCTGTACAGACCGTCCGGTGAAGTCCATGTGTACAGGCGCCTCTTGTGCTGTTGAAAATGAGTATTCGCTATGGTCAGGTGTTTTTCTTGACAAAACTCTACTAGTCTCTGCCCAGCTTCATTTGTCTCACCAAGACCGAACTTGCCTATAATTCCGGATATTTCTTCACTCCCGACCTTAGCATTCCAGTTGCCTATGAGAAAAACGACGTCTGATGATGGGGTGCGGTCTAAAAGGCATTGTAGGTCCGCATAAAATCTCTCAACTTCAGCTTCTTCAGCAGTAGTGGTCGGTGCATAGACTTGGATAACTGTTATGTTGAATGGGTGACCTTGGATCCGAAGTGAAATCATTCGGTCGTTTTTGGGGTTGTACCCTAGCACTGCTTTGCCCATTCTTTTGTTTACTATGAGAGCGACCCCATTCCTTCTCTTAGATTCCTGGCCACAATAAAAGACATAATGGTCGCCGGAGTTAAATTCTGCCATTCCGGTCCACTTGAGCTCGCTGATACCCAAGATATCAATGTTCAATCGGTCCATTTCTCGCTTGACGACATCCAGTTTACCTTGTGTCATAAATCTTACATTCCATGTTGCTATGTGATATATCTCCTCTCAACTTCGAACTTTCCGGTCGCTTCCCGACGCATCCACAACTGAGCGTCCTTTTGGCTTTAGCCCAGCCGCTTCATTCGTCCTGGAGCTACTAGGAATCGCCCTTTGTTCATCCCCAGTAACATGTGGGACGCCTTCCAACCTGGGGGGGCTCATCTTCTGGCGCCATATTATTAATGGTATTGTGACTGGCCATAGGGTTTTCTTGGCAGGAAATACTGGAGTGGGTTGCCATTACCTTCTCCAGTGAATCACATTTTGTCAGAACTCTCTGCCATGACCTGTCTATCTTGGGTGGCCCAACACAGCAGAGCTCACGACTTCATCGAGTTTCGCAAGCCTCTCCGCCACGACAAGGCAGTGATCCATGAAGGGGTCGCCAGTTTTTACTATCAACCTAAAAGCATTTGCGAGATACATTGTTCGTGCGTTATTTTGTATTTCATTTTATAATTTATTATTGTGTTTTTTGCGTGTCTGATTCGAGGTGCTATTATTTTATTCAAACAAAAGCTTTTTTTTTTTTTTTTTTAATTCCACATGCTTCTCTCTCTACAAGCCATTGATGCTAAATACTGTGGAATTTTTGTAACTGTTGACTGTACATTGTTTTTTCGGTACTTTTTACAGGAAATCCCGTCAGCAGTCCCTGACTTTGGAACCTTCTTCTGTATTGTTTTTTGTAAGATATTTTCGGCTACGGTAAAAATATGGCTAGCAGCCAGTTCGAAATGGTTCCTCCGATTTGTTGCTGTTCAAGTTCAATTCTAAGCTGGCGGGAAAGTCGGGCTTGATTGGATTCATGTTGCGGGCAAATATTTGAGTTTGGTTCAGGTTCGATATCTTGGTCTAAGCTGCCTTATTATCATACCTGTAGATCACGATGCAACACTAACGCCTCTGATAATGACCTAAAACTGACACTTATTTGCACGAATCTCGGGGGGCCCCATCTTTCATGCAATTATCAATGTTCTCCATATTGAGTAATTCTACACCAACGGAACTTATGCTGCAACCTTGATCACATTGGTGTTCACTTTGACGTTGTAGGTGACCGCTAAATAATTTGCAGTCTCACCAATCGGTCATATATGACCGATGGCTGGGACTGCAAAATAAAGAAATAAATATGCATGGATATGCCCACGCATATTTGTTTCTTTTTTTTTTTGTCTAAAGTTTCGGCCGTTCGAGAATGCTGTAAAATTAATTGGGACACTCATTTCTCTGAATGGTGAAAACATCATTGTCCTCTCCAACAAGTACTACTCTCTTAGTTGCTTGAGTTGTTTCCATATTTTTGACTTTATGTCAAAAATATGGATGGTACTCATCGGTGGTACTGGCCCAGTACACCGCTCGTATGTCCTCCTTTTTTGTGATATGTGGATGGAATGCTTCATAATTTATTAGTGTGGAGTTAGATGGGTGGCGTAGCATGTATTTCATCCGAAAAGTGATGAATATGTGTTTTCGGCAAATTTCACCGGGTATTTTCCGCGAAAGTGCCCAATCCGTCTGCTGTCACCGCGAAAAGGGGTGATCCGAAAATCAAAGCATCTATCGGTTTCAATACCGCATTTTTTTTTAGAAAACGCGCGAGCCCAGAAGGCGAATAACAAGATTAAAGAAGTAATAAACATTAGGATTGATGTTTTAAGCATTCAGTTTTTGTGTAGTTGTGACAACTCGTTTCAGCGGCACTTCGAACCTACAGTACACATGACGTATAAGGCACGGAAGAAGCTAGAAAAGCAAATGACTGATTCTGTAGAGAAGCCTGTAATGGTTATCGAACTTCAGTTCTGTAAAGAAGTCGAGAAAGAAGTCACATAAACGTGCAAGGCAAATTTTAACTTTCTTTTTCAAATTCACTATCATCATCATCAGCCTTACTATACCCACTACAGGGTGAAGGCCTCTCCCATATTTCTCCAATTAACCCAGGCAGGGTTGTATTCACCATTTGTAATTAAATATAATCCGTAAGAGCTAAAAATAGCCTTTGTTTGTAGGCGTCTGAGGGTCGTGTCTTGCTCTCGGTCCAGTTCGGGGCGAGGGGTGGAGTACGTGCATATCAGCTCACGATAAAAGTGTGTAATCTCCGTGTGTGAGAGTGCCGCCTCGGTGATAGATCTGCTCCCGATAGATCTCTCCTACCCCTGTTGGTTAAGCCGCGGGCTAGACGGTCGACTCCCTGGTTTCCGGAGTTACCCGCGTGAACCGGAACCCGTACGTGATTGATGTTGTGATCGAGAGTTCGGTATCGCAGAATTAGCGTTGCGAGCGCGCTTACAGAACTTTTGGCGAAATTTTGAACGGCGCTTTTTGAGTCGCTTCGAAAAGTTTTGGTGTGAGGATCCGCGAGTTGGATAGCTACTTCCTCTGCACCGTATAAAGCGCTAGATTGAAGGTTATCGAGTTGATGAAGGTTTACTTTGGAGTGCTCATACACACCACGTATGTTCCATGATTTAAATCACGGTCCTCTTGCATTCTAGGCGTACGGCTGCCAATTGAGTGATTAACTTTTCCCCTCTTTGCCCACGTATACTTTTGTGTTTTTTACCTTTTTATCTCCAAATTTTGGAGTAGCAGCATTAAGAAAAAAACATATATGTATGCTGAAGGTTCTTTCCCTGCTTTAAGCGATGTCTTGCACCTAGTTCACACTTCCTTGAAATGCAATTTTTTTGTCATTCCTTTCTGCTTGAGTGCGTAAAGAGAATTTTTTGGCATTATGGGGCCCCATAGATATATTTGTTTCATTGCGTCAAGATATGTGATGAGTAAAGGGTTTCTGACATATTTATGGTCGAAAAGCTTGTTTATAAGTAATTTTGTAAGTCGTTTTTGAAATCACTAAATTAGAAGAAATGAGCACGACTTTTTCTCCGTCAAAGATGCGATACGCTAAAGGTGCTGAACAAAAGAAATAGTTCAAGGACGAAGCGAACCCACTGAAGTGTGTTCCCCAACTTCCTGTCCAACATCTTGCTCGTGTGCACAACTTCCTTCTGGTTTTATTTTGATTATTTCTCTGCGATCACGTATTTGCTGAAGGAGTATCGGATAGAAGCTTATATTGGCACCGCTCTGTAGTGTCGTACTCATCAGTATTAGTTTCGATGGGAGCTTTGCGGTCAAGAGTACGTCGCTTTCTCAGAGCTATGCAGATTTAGCGACTCGCTTTGTTACCCCAGCCTCATCAATGCCTCGGCTTCTGAATTTGGACAATACTGCTCTCCATTTATCAAGAAAAGAACAGCTCCGGCGCCGAACACGTCCTCTTATCGCTGCGTGTCTGGTAAACCGCCCCCGCGCGTTTCACCCATGCAGATGAGGTTGCGCGTTGGAGGATCCGGGTAGGAGGATCCGGGTTGGAGGATCCGTGTCGGAGTTGCGGGTCGGAGTCCTCCATTTTCCCCGTTGTGGAAAAATGTATACTTCCTAGTAACGTGTGGACCATTAAGGAGGAAGAGCCCGTGGTCAGAGTGGTGGAATGCAATGCATGAGAGTGGTTGACTCAGAGATAATTCGGACGGTGGATACCGTGAAGGAGGAGGGCGTGACTAGAGCGAAAGAATGCCGAACCAGAGATTGGATTGGCAGGGGAAGACACCTAGTGGGCGTGAACGTGGAAAGAAAGGGAGAGTACGGCAATCGTTGAGGAATACAGAACATTCATTTCTCGGAGACCGCTACGGGAGGCTAAGCAGTGAATACTGAGGGTCAGCGCCTGCAGTGCCATACGAGGAAACACCTTGCGAGGAAACCAAAAACTCAAGTTTTATAGACGTTTGAGTATTATCTTCAGTTAATTGATCATTTTATCAATACTGAACAAGAGGGAGAATGAAACACTTGTTCAGTACCAACGCCTGTTTCTCGAATGGCGCTCAGTAGAGTGACAAAATGCTCCGTCAAGGTGGAATGTCTAAATTAAAAATGTGTTGAGTGACAAAAGTTGGGGTGATGATGAAAAGCGCAAGCAATCATTCCATTTCTTCGTTGCGGAAAAAGTTCTATGTGCAAAAATAATCAAGGAGAAATCAAGCAAGGCCTCAAGAAAGTGAGGCAAAAAATATCGAAAATAGACCGAGGCACTGACAAATTCATTCGCTCCAGTATATACAAGTACAATATGTGCCTCACGGCACACCTCCAGTAAATAGATTTATGAATAATGCCAGCTTTGGCTGCTATGTTCTCTGGGAGTTCAGTGCATTGCACCTGACGTCACATACTGCTCTCACTTTAGTGGAAATCACTTGAATTTTTGGTTTATCATACTTGTGTCAGGTAGGGGTTCGGAATTTGTGCAATAGAGATTTATCTGGTTACTAACTGCATAATAACAGCGCAACCTATTCGACATTTACCTGTTTTATTTGAGCAATACGTCGCTGAAGGTGCACTCTGTTGATATCGTATTTATCTCTGTCTGTTTGGGCTATCGCAGTGCCTTGCAGATGGGGTAGAACCGAAATAAGCATTAGACTTCCACTTAAAGCAAATATATAGTTATTGATGTCGAAAATTTATAAAGGCGAGCGCTAATGCAATTCCTAAAGTCGGCAGGTATTGGAAATAGTTCGCGGACATACTTTTCGTCACTATGACTCTGTCCTTCTTCCCGTCCTTCATATTTTCCGGTCTTTTCATGCCTCTTCTGCACATGTACTGGGTTTGGAAGACGCCATCGCTATGAACATTGCCATAATCACTGTAGACATCATGACCCGAGTTAAGGACACTGCAGGAGAAATGGGTCTCCCTATGGCATTTATTATAATATTTGAATAGTTCATTTAATTTTCAGTGTAATGTGCAGCATATTGTCAACTTGAAACCGCTCCCTAATAAAATTAGCTCTCTCCGGTAGTCTGTCGCCGGTCGCAAGTAAGCTTTATTAACCTTACCTTTATCTTTCTTTATCTTTCTCTTCTTACTTCTTCCTCTGAGTCTCTCTGGTGACGAGTTTAAAAGAAAATTCCTCATCTGATATAATGACCTCGGATATTTCATCGGCGGAGTGACCTTACTAAATTTCAATTATCGAGGTAAGCCGTCTGTCTGGCGCACAAAAATATCCTGGAATAAACTATATCTGTTGATTATCCGCGTCAATATCCAATGGCTGCAAAATGATCCCGTTGTGAAATTACCAATTTCATAATCGCCAAGTTCCTTCGCGAAGAAAATTGAAAAACACGCATGGCATGAGCTCTTTATGAGGCCTACCTATGGACTTCGGGCAATTCGAGAAGGCTGAAAATTGAGGCAAACTCGTCCTCGTTGATGTAATTGTTCTTCAGGCGTTACGAAACTGTCGATGTGCAGAAATGACGAGGTCGATTTTGGTGTATGAAAGCGAGCCGGCGGATAGTATTGGATTCGAGCAATCCGGAAGCTCCTCGGATAGCGTCAAGGAAGCGACGCAAACTCAACATGTAATAACTGAGCAGTCATGTCCTGCGAGCACAAAGAAATGTATAAATAAAATATTAGTTGCGCAATGTTCCGGTTGGAAGCTTCGCATTTCGTCATTTCTGAAAGAACCATATGTTTGCTCGCACGAACCTAATTAAGCTTTGGCGACGAGAGGGATGTCTTTGTTCACGATAAGTGCCGGGGAATTGAACAGGAACCATGCGGCCCTCAGGAATCGTTTACCGGTTCAATCATGGCGAGTTTTGAACCTAATCTCAGCAGCTCCTCACTCGAAGTGCAAATTGAACGTTCACATTGGCTAAGAAATCCATCTTAATTGCCACTTATGCACTCATAAAATTTGCTTGCATATTGGTTTTTCGCAGTGTCGATGAAGGCGACAAGCAAGTCGCCGGTGTGCTGTGCGATGTCAGGGCACGTTAAAGAACCCCAGGTGGACGAAATTTTCGGAGTCCTCCACTACGGCGTCTCTCATAGCCCTAGTTGCTTTGGGACGTTAAACACCACAGACCAAACCAAACCAAACCAAACCAAAAAATGGTTCTGGTAATTTAGTTCTATAGCGCATCAATGACTGATCGTCCTTATTTTTAATAATAAATAATAGTGAGGCAATGAGTGCAGCTCGTCTAGAAATTCCGCTGCGTGTAAATTTGCCTGCAGTGTTAGAGGTTCTAATAGTCCCTAATAAATAACATACAGAGACATCGAGATGTGTTGACACATTCAAAAGTCGTAACTCATTGCACAAGTCATTCTTTGGAACACACGAAAGTCAGTTTGCAGTTGGCAGTAAGGCGGAATTCTAATGCTGCTGTTCAAAGTCCGAGCCCTGTGTGGTGAACATATGTTCTATAATTTATTATGAAAGTACACTTATGAAAAACGTAAACTAACATATCTGCGTTATTGTTGTGCGATACCTATAGCCTGCTATCAGCTGTCATAGGGTGGCCATCATAAAATCATTAACTGCTGATTTCAGTTTGAGTGATTCAGAGAGGAGCGTGTCGTGTAGCTGGACAGCTTACCTGCTTTGAGGATAACCTAAGAAAAATACACAATTTTTATTGCTAGTGGGTCACATCTGCTGATCACGGCGTAATCGTTTGCTTTCGAGCTGCTCGCAGATCCGCATTGCATTATACGTGTAATGTTCTGTCGAATAAATCTGCCCTTATTAAACAAAGGTTAACAAAACTAGAGTTATCCATCGATCCCAATATCCCTACTCGAAAGCGCATGGAACAGTTCGGAAGAACTACTATTATCGGACAGTCCAAGTTTGCAGGATTACAAACATGTCTTTATAATCCGAGAAACTGAGCAAACAAATGAATCTAAAAAAGAAATCTTTAGTTTTTGGAGGTAGTTTAAAAACAGACAACATTTCAAATACGACAACACAGCATTCGGATAGATAGCCGACGCTGTTTAAAAGTAACACACCGGGAACCCTCGTATCCAAGCTCTTTGACTGCTGGCTAAAATTTGTCATCCTATATATAGGGTAAAGGTGAAAGCAGTCGACTAATTGTATTGACCAGGATTTAAAAAAACGAGCTAGAAAAAACATGGAAGATGCCTTCGGAAACATTTCTCTCAATTAACAACAGCTGTCATTAAAGTTAGGCGACAGTTTGGATATCTGACAGTTGCCGAAATATAATACGCCATAAATAATGCGAAAATAGTTTGTCAATCTTTCTGGCGACCCAAATATTGAGATAAAAACTTGCTATCATCTAAAATACAATTATCACTGCAGTATCACGGAGCGCGTAATACCAGAAAAAGCTGTCAACCGCTCCCTCCCTCCCCTCTATTGTTATCTTGAAAGTAAATTTTAATGTTTTTCCTATAGATATGCTTCTTCATCTGACTGCTGGTACATTTCAGGTTGAACGATTTGGACAAAATATATAACTTACTGCCAGCAGGATATTCCTCTTACTCCTGCGAGATAAATCAATCCCAGCATTAAGTTTCTCGGCCAAAATATTTCATGGCACCATTTTTTTTTAATCTACGGCCGATTGAGGAAATTGGAAAATGTGCATTATTACAATGTGAAATATCAATATTTTTTTTTCCTCGCCTAATATTCTTACACCCAGTAAACGAAACTCTCTGATTAGAAGTTCCTGGCTAAAAAAGTTTCTAATCGAGTGCGCCACCACGTGGTTTTTGGCAAGGAAAGTCGACTGCATAATAATTGTAATATTTTTAGGAAACGCAGCCTTTCAAAACCCAAATGTGTACCAAAATATGCTGGGGGGACAAAGTTTTCTTGTAACTGTGGCACCCAGACAGAAACTAAAAATAAGTTTGGCATCATTTAAGCAATTGTACTAATTAACGCTGGGGACGAGATATTGCCGTCACTTAGCAGTTACTGTTGGCCAGATATTCGCTATGCCTGGCATAATTCTTGTTATTAAGCGCCTTCCATAAACTGCAATCGCATGATCCCGCATATCAGCTATAAAACAGCTATAAACAACTAAATCAGCTATAACAGCAGCCAGTCGAAAAAAACTACAGAACTGTGTCAAAAATACGACAAAATGTCCTGTAGGTCTGTCGTAACCATCAGATTTTTCTGTAGTTCTGTAGTACTTTTCTGTAATTCTGTAGTTTTTCTGTAGTATATTTCTGTTGTCTGTAGTTCTGTAGCACTTTTCTGTCGTAACTACAGAAATTTCTGATGTTACGACAGAATGTTCTGTTGTCACAACAGGTTTCCCGTCAAAATCCGCACAGAAATTCTGTCGTAACATCAAAAAATTTTCTGTAGTTTTTTTCGACTGGTTTAAACGCCGTCCTCACAAGCACACGCTAGGATGCGTATGGCGGTGTTGGCTAATATGCAGCGCAATCAATATTTCCGGTTGCCTGAATCCTCCATCTTCCTCTGCAGCGCTTCCTTTTCAGGCGAGTTTTGTTCAGGTGAACATCGTCCGCACAATACGACGTGCAATGAAATTTACTTTGTTTATATTCTGGATTTCGAGAATATTATCAGCGAGAAAAAAATGTTAGAATTTTGGTTTTGTCGAGGTTGTGTGATAATACGTGTACTTTGGGGTAGGGGTAGGCCCTGCCTGAATGGTGGTTGGTAGGCCCCTCAAAACATCATTGGGAATTTTTTTCACACAAGGGAAAAACAGCTTATTTCCTTTTTCAACCTCTAAGAAATAAACTAATACATTTCGCTTACGTGGCCACACTGACAGCCCAGCTGAATCAACAATATACCGCAGGTAGCATAACATACATTGCTCCACATTCGTAATTGTCGTAAATTTCTTCTGATATACTAGGCAATTTTTCTCACTGCACACAAGGCAAGGATATAACGATGTAGCGGTGCTGAACTGGTGTACGGGACGAATACACAGACGCAGGAAGGAAAGTAAGCGAAGAATTTGTCAGGTTGTATGTAGAGTTAGCTGCCCGCTGCTTACAGGAATTTTCCTACACGCGAGAAAAACAAAATCAATAAATTGCGCAATAAAGTAATGGAACAGGCACTTGGGGCGTAGCCACTACTGAACTTCCAGTCGGCTGTATTTCCTTCATTAATACGGTTTCCTTCGTCGAAACGTCTTACGCTGGTGCCAGCGTCGGTATAGGTTGATTTACAGATAGATATATACAGATTTACAGATAGATATAGATGTGACACATAGTTTATATCTATGTGTCACATTTCAGCTCAGATGAATTCGATGCGCAAGCGAGTAAATGTGATTATGTTTGTATAAACATGGAGCCTATAATTTTCGCTACTTAGCGCACCAGGCGGTAACCACTAAAAGGTGTTCTTAATATTGCCCAATAGCGTAAGGACCCCATGTCGCAGCAACCTGGCCGCCATCGCCGTCGCTGCCGCGAGCGAGACACCCCGAGATGCACGGTTTCTTACTTTCTCTAACATGCAGTAGCGACATTGCCATGCGGCAGCCATTGGAAAATTCGCCCGACCTTATGTACGCTTTTTGTCAACAGGCGGCCCACGAGCAGTTTATAATGCGCGTATTCTATGTATGTTTCCTCAGTGTCGAACATGTAAGATGTAGCTACCGTGCTTTGGTAAAATGTGCCACTGTCCGCAAACAACAGTGTCCTTGCCTGTGCAAGTACTCGCTATCACTTCATACCTTTAAAGAACGAGACCAGTGCCCCCTCCCCCGCCTTAAATCTCAATTTTAACCAGAACTGGAGGGTTTAACGTGTTCCTTCCTTTTTGTACATGCCATGAATTTTTCTTTTTTTGGAAACACGCAATGATTAATAAAGAACTACAGCGCGGGTTCAACAACAATGAGAGTTTTACAAATAACTTCTTTATTGGTCAGCACGGTACTGACGTCACAGGCTGTGGCTTCATTCAACCCCCACGCAAAACGCCTCCAAAGAAGTAAATATACTCCCGCGGAAAAAAAAAAAAAAGTAGCTGAGGGTGAATCGAACTACTGCCTTTTCGTTTTCGAGCTGGGCGTGTTACCTTTACAGCTCAGTTTTTTTTTCTTAGAAGGCATTCATTACTTGCGCGCTCTTATGCATAGGCAGGGCTATATATATACCAACTATTAGGAAACTACTGAGTTATTGGATTCGCTGTATTAGCTCGGCAGAATAGACAACCCAATTGAAAGGATGTCTGGGATAGGCACTGTAGTAAAAGCTGAAACCAATCTTCCAGCAACACCATCTCCTCATACGGGTCCGCTAGTTGAAGCATCATCCGGCGAAAATTATTTCTGGGAAGAGCAACTGGTTGATACCGTTTGTTCAGTGAGACAGTTTCGAGGCCTTGTGCAACGGCACCGTGCATTAGAAAGCGACGACAGGAGAAATTGCAGCAACAGTTAGACGAAAAACGGGACCACTAATCAGTATTGCTAATAAACGTGAAAGCAGCAGTAATACTACCTGCGCTAGTTCGAAAGACTGAGCATTATGAATAATTAGCTGTACTATTGAGCACCACTCATAACAATGCTGTACAACATTCACACAAAAACGCGATCGCACCAGCTGTTAAGGTAATGAGTTCCAAAGTGTTCTCATATATAGTCATATATATTACGAACAACCCGGTTGAATAGTCGGGGCTTCCTTGACTTAATTGGTTGACGCGGTAATGCACACTTAGCTCAGCTCACGCATTATATAGAGCACGACAAAGGATGGTTGGTTCATGCGGTGTAAAGCCACAACTCGGCGCAGGCTCCGAAGAATGCCGTGGTGAAGGACCGCGTATATTTTAAGCCATCTAGGGCTTTTTCATGGGGCTGGATCATGGGAAAAGCAAGAGAGTTCCAAAAACCCATTTACTGCTGCTTTATTGATTATGCGAAAGCGTTTGACTGCGTAGATCACAGCAGATTGTGGCAAGCTCTCCAAGAGATGGGAGTTCCAATTCACCTCATCTGTCTCCTCAGGAACCTTTACGAAGGGCAAGAGGCCACAGTCAGAACTGGGCATAGTCTTACTGATTGGTTTCCGATTGAGAAAGGGGTGAGGCAAGGCTGCATACTGTCGCCCTGCCTATTTAACCTATATGCAGAGTGCATCGTGAGGAAGGCCGGCCTGGACGAGTCTTCAGCTGGAGTGAAGATTGCTGGAAAACGTATCAACAACCTTGGATATGCGGATGATACCACTTTAATGGCAGAAAGTGAAGTGGAACTCAAGAGACTTCTGATGTGCGTACAAGAAGCGAGTGAGAAGTTTGGGCTTAAACTGAACATTAAAAAGACAAAGATCATGGCGTCTTGCCCTATCAAGTCCTGGAGCATCAATGGACAAGAAGTGGAAGCTGTGACAGATTTTCTGTTCTTGGGCGCCAAGATTACCTCGGAAGGAGACTGCAGCCATGAAATTAGGAGACGCCTGCTTCTGGGAAAGAGAGCAATGGTTAGCCTTGACCGCCTAGTAAAGAGCAGAGACATTAGTCTGCCAACCAAGATCCGTATAACTCGTGCCATGGTCTTTCCAGTTGTGATGTATGGATGCGAGAGTTGGACTGTGAAAAAGGCTGACCGCCGAAGAATTGACGCGTTTGAATTATGGTGCTGCCGAAGACTCTTGAGAGTTCCTTGGACTGCCAGAAGATCAAATCAGTCGATATTGCCAACCATAAACCCTGACTGCTCATTGGAGGGTCAAATTCTAAAGTTAAAGCTCAGCTACTTTGTTCATCTGATGAGAAGAGAGGAGTCGCTGGAGAAAGATTTGATGTTGGGAAAGGTTGAGGGTCGCCGGAGAAGGGGTAGGCAGCGAACGCGATGGTTAGATGGCATCCTCGAGGCACTGCAGATGAAGTTATGTGATGTTAGGAAGATAGTGAGAGACCGGAAAGCGTGGCGTGACATGGTCCATGGGGTCACGAAGAGTCGGACACGACTGAACGACTGAACTGAACTGAGGGCTTTTTCACTGGCCTGGCACAGAAGGTAACCAACATAGGCCTAATTGTTTGGGAAGCTCTTGTGGCTCTCTCATGAGGAAGAAAGAAAGGAAAGAAGTGCAATACTTAAAGCTGAGCCGGTGAGTCAGGGAACACCAAGAGAGCATCACGAATAAGGGAGAAGACGACAGAATATAGCTGGCTACAATTTGGCATAATCATGACAGGTAAATAAAACATAAGCAAAAACATGTGGCTATCCAGTCCGGGGAAGTTTTGCAGCATGCATATTTTCACGAGGCGTTCGCAATTGGTTTATTTTGTGTTTCCATCTAAGGAATGAAACCTTTTTTTTTTTTTTTTTTTAGCCATGAAGAGTTTGAAGTATCGATAGCATTCTTTAAACAAAGTCAATACCAGAAATCCTCACTGTTTAAAAATTCGAAGTTCTATTTCAGCAAGTTGTAACAAACGAGATGTCATTGCAGTAAAAGCGAAATTTGGAGTAATTCCATGGCGCCAACTATGCAGTGCTTAAGAATGTTTACGCAGCTTATACAATTCGATCACGCGACAGCGATAACGTATTGGTTTACTGTTATCAGAAATTGCAAATTACAAGTATTTTCACAATGCGCACACCCTCTGTTGGGATCTGTTTAAAAATACAAAAGTTGAAAAACATCTGAATCACCTTGCAAGCAGCAGTAGGTGCTTGTAAGGAAGCAGTAGTTGCATGTACTTGTACTAGCATGCACTTGCATATAAGCACTTGCATGTTTACGGAAACGCATATTTCTTACTATTTCACTCTGCAATTACCGTATTTCAATTCTCCATTGCTTGAAAGAAGGCTGAGTGCCCGGAATCACGGAACATGTATGGTTAGCTTATTTGCCTCTCACTCCGACAGCTCTACAAGGTGCGGTTTGGAATAGCATTTGAGACATAGTTGTTTTCAAACCGAAGCACAGATGCAGCATACAATCACGCTGGATTGATCGAAGGATAAGTAGACAGGCCAATATGAACGCAAAGGAAGTAAATTAGATGCGAACCGGGAGAAAAGCTTTCAAAACACCGATATCGAAAACTTCGTATCCACAGCTGTAGGGCTCCGGAATTGTCTACAGAATTGCAGAATACTGTGTTTACCCGGACATGTGGCCGGAGATCGCAACGTTCCTGAGTTCGATCATAACTACGCACGAACGACACGCCCAATAAAGATTGACTTCGACAGACAGTCATTGAAAGGATTCTGAACAGCGTGGTGCGTCTAGTAGGCTCTCTTGCTTAGGGAATAAAGGAGGGGAATACGAGTATGTTAAGTTTGATGTCACCTACCATCTGCGCGTGTGAAGAACCACAGTACATTGCTCAAACATCTGAATGCGGAAGCGAATAAAACGCAGTGAGCTATATTGTTGAGGCTGTGGTTACGTGGAGTGCGCAGAACGGAGCTAACTCACGTATATACCATAACTACAATCACGACACGTTGCAATGGAAGAAGGAGGGTAATGTACAAGGAGACATGACTGCTTAATTTGCGCATATCATATCGCACTAGAATAAAGACATGGCAATGCAAAGTGAGATCGGAGAAAAGGGTCGAAATGCCTGTCTTAATTTTGGTAGCACAATTAAGCCAGCAGGAGCAAGCCATTGTTTCGTGAGAGCAGCACAGAATTTTCAGCCCCCTTGAAACTTGGTCGGCCAAGGACAGTTTGAAACGGAGCTTCTAAGAAAAAAAAAAAGAATATTTGGCATCAAATTTTACACTAGTTTATGTCACGTTCACACACATTTTACATTTGTATTTAAAATGACGTCAACGTGAGGGCAGGATCACACAAGAGAAGTAATCGGCTAGGTAGGAAAATCACAGGGTAGCGGGTCCACACGCGGGCGATAGACTTCGCCGCTCTCAGCAAGCGCCGCTTGAACATTGGCTCTGAGTTGTATATAATGGCGAGGTTCGGACACCAACAACCCATTAACCCAGTCGCTTTCCAGTGTCGCTTCAAGGTTACAGCCGCGTCATCGGCCTATAGGAGCCAATGTTGAAGGAACAAATGAAGCCCAGACATAAACAAACGATAATGCAGCTTAGTGCAATACTGGCCTAGCAGCATTACATAGAAACTGGAGAAAAAAAACGTAAATGAGACAAACAACAAATTCCGTGAATCTTGGTTGTCAATTTCCGACGCTAATAGGACCTTTCATTTGTATTCCTCTGTGAAAAGCTTAATTTGCAACGGCGGTGCGTGGTCAACGGCAGAAATAGTTGTAATGTCGACAAGTTCCATTTTTTTTCTCCTGCAGTAGCAATTTTTACAGCTTTATACTGAGCGCGTCTGTAAAATCAGAAACATAAAAAAGGAAAAGGTGGTAGCAATAGAAGACAGATAAGCAGAACTACAGCAATAAAAACTTCCCCATTCCTGTGTAGCGTTCGAGATGTAATTGATGGCGACAGCGTCAATTTGTCGGTGTCCGTCTCGCAAGAGCTGCCGTGCTTCCCACTCGCTTATTATAATGGCAAGGTTCCTTCGAAATGGCACTAAATGATGTCCATAAACTCGGAACGCAATCAGGCAAACGCAAATTTAATTTGGTCCCTCTTTGCTAGGAAGAGCGGGAAACAATTGAAAGAATCAGGAAATTAGGCAGCCCAACTTCAACTGTGCAAGACACATGAGGTGCCGTACTCGCGTTAGGACAGTTTACAGTTTACAGTTTAAAATAAATGATTCGCATGTCCTCTAATAGGAAGTGACAGGGGAGTAGAGACCGAGGTCCAACACCCAACCCCACCAAGGAGAATAGAACGCAAAAGTACCAGCGCGGAATCTGAAATGGCTAGTAGACAGCGCCACCAAAAAGATACCACTGGAAACCAATATGTTAGAATCTCGTAATGATGCTTCTTCCGTGTTCAATAAAATGGTTCCAACAATAACATATCCGAAGATGTTCGAACTCGAATGTGCTTTGACAGAAGGCTTCTGCAAGTAAACAGAGTCCCCAGTTTTATCGCGAACTTCATGTAAAACATTTATGTTAGATAACTGCTAATACAACAGCCAGAAAAATGAAAACCGCAAACGTTTTAAAGAATTGTTTCGTTTTCTTGCGTGGTACAAAGCTCTATTACTTTTCGACGCACTCACGCACACGCTCAATAAATATTTGCGAGCACTTGCGAAGTTTCATAATTCCCTGCACTAGCATTCCTAATAAAGAAATTCCTTTTATTTGTAATAAATATACCGCTTCTAGGCTTTAAGAAGATAGTCGGCTCATTGACAAAACTGGTTTCAGTTCGAAAAAAACACATGCCACCACAAGACGTGTGCTGTCTCAGCGCGTTCATTTGCATTTTTAAGCTATATGTACGGATGTACAAACAGTGTAAAGTCACACAAAATGCCATTTTAATGCTTCCGAATGCTCTTTCAGCGTTTAGTGTGCATACGATGTCTATTATACCCTTTTACAACTATCCGCAAATCCTGTGAGCAGACGACAAGCAGACGACGCGGCGAGGAGGGACACACTCATTGCACTGTCTGATTAGCTGCAGAGGCCTCCTAGTTTTCTATCGTGCTGAATATTAGTTATACATGAACACCAGCCTGGGAGACGCTATGATCTGCTATATAACTTTTATCTAAGGAAGAGAGCCCACCGCATGGCCACTCATAGATAACAAAAATAAATGGAAATTGCCTTTCAGGAAATGTAAATCGCTGATCCTTTCACTCCATGAAAGCACCTTAAGCGGTCGCCTTTGAGAGAGGTTCGGGAAGTTTCAACTGGTTATGGAAGCTGCCAAGGGGGTAGTGCAGAACGATAAAGAGAAAAAAAGAGAAAGTGAACCAAGTCGTTCAAGCAATCAGTATCGAATGCGAACTTACGCAATTTTACCGTTATCACATCGCAATCCGAACGACGTACCTTAAGCTTCCCCCATAATTTTATTCCCTCTTTTACGGCCTGTAATGAATGCGTTTTTGTGCATGATGATTGTGTTTTGAAACCGGACCTCCGATTGGCTATCTGTACTCTTGCGATACTTTGGATTAGGGAAGGACGCAGCAAATAACACGGTGAACTGGTTAAAAAAAATGGCATGGGCGATTTAAATTTTCCCGTAGCCCTCAGGTCCTAAGTCGTAAAATGCAATAAACATAGAGCGATATTAGCGTAAAAAAAATATAAAACGGTAATCTTTCTTCGGTAATTGTCGAACATAAATAACTAGTCACACTTCTAAGGGTTCGGGCTTATCGCTTAAGGCGGTGGTTTCCGCGGCACAGTGTTATCATTTTAGTATTTCTTCACGAAAAGCTGTTATCAGTAAACCAGGGATCCTTTTAAAGAAATGCCACATTTTTAACACCGAAAGCGAAACAGTTTAGGGCCATAAACGAGGGACATAATAGTTTCAGGTTGAGCTCTCACCTTTGACCTTTGCTTAGCAATATTTATCCTATATTCCTTCAATATTTCGTACCGAATGATAACGGAACGATTGAACTTTTTGCATGAATCCCTAGCTGTTGAAAAGGGCTATGAACGGCAATGGATGCCTTTTGTGCGAATGCTGTATAATTCTTAACGCTAATAAATACCTTAAATAGTTTTGTTTTGCAAGAACTGTTTACATAGAGATGAGCATATTGAAATTCAAATCTTTTTCCTAGGTTCAAGGCACTTAAAATAGAAATGACGTTAATGCGCATAGGGAGTTTGTACAGTTGTTGGCATAAAAAAAATTTGTTCACATTGTTTCACATATTCCATATTCTGAAGACGTCATCGTAATTACTCAGCCATATTACTAGCTGCCTTAGGATAAAATACATCGCACAAATCAGCATAAAAAAGATACCTATCAGTCTGTGCGAACATTGGTAACATTGCATACAGAATAGTACTTAGTGTTATTACCATGCTGGTCTTGAATTCTGAGCTCTTTTGTATACATTTCCAGTGCCCAACAATTAAATGCTACCTAATCGATTATCAATAACGGAAAGCGGTGGCTAGCCATGAACGGCAGCATTTCAGTCACCTCTCTAATTCCTACTTTATAAACGTTGTTTCTGTATCGGTAATGGCTCCGGACCACAACATGTAGTGTCTGAAAGCACTGGAGTCTTTTATCTTGCCTTGCGAGACACGTACATGACACTGCTTGACTTGCCGCTGTTTAGTCCGTTTTTAAAAGACAAGATAGGTTTCTTTCAGTTAAACTTTTCTCTTCGTCGAACCACCGGCCTATCGACGAACAAATGAAAAAAAGACATAATTGTCACCGTCTTCAGTGTCACCGAAGCGGCATCAAACATTCTTAGGTTAAAGTGCGAGCGGAGATGACGGTACCTTAATCCATCTATCGCAATGAGAAATGAAATTTTATATCATTATTTGGCTCTCCAAATTAAAAAAAAACATCGGAAATACTCTTCTGGGTAAGTGAAGTAATTTAGCCTTCATAATGGGCTGTTTAACACGGCAGTTGAGGAATCAACGAATCCTTTGTTGATTTAGGACACTGGCGGGCAATTACGGTTGTTTGCAGTTCACGCTTCAAGGGAATCGTACGCAGAAAATAAGCTTCAAGAACTTGAAGAAACAGTGAATTTGAACGTTTTGCGAAAATATCACTCAGTGCAACAAAGAAGAGGAGGACGAGGAGGAGGAGGAGGAAAAAGTTTATTTATTGCTCACTTTTGCTTCTTGCGAGAGCACGCCCAGACAATGCAAGAGCGTACCACTGGTTCGGCTCACTAAATAGACGTCGTGCTCAGTCCCGATATGTGTATACACACCGGTGGGTTATAACGAAGAAAAGGACAGCACGGAATATCCCGCGTGCACACAGAACGTGAGAATCGTTCCAGACTGTTGTTTTGACACACCTCTACATTTTACCCGATACATTATTACACGCGGGCCCACCCCTTTCCAACCGCTGGCTCTTCGCAAGACGCTTTAGTCTCTGTTTGGTGAGAAAATAGAGCCAGGTTATGTCCGCGATAGAAAGAAAATAAAGGACTCGTAAAACTGCTCCCAGAGGCACTATGAGGCACTCATTGGTCCCCGACCAGCGGGTCGCAGCCTAGACAAAATAGCGACCCGACAAAGCCATACATTGCATTTTAGGATGCATTGGTTTCTTCACCACCGCTTTGTCTCCTGACCGCCCAGTGGCGGCTGTTGTGAAATATCGCCTGCTATATGGGCCGGTTCTTATGGACTACTGGCGTTTCTTCCAGGCAGCATGCTCACACCAGTGTTTGAAGAAATGCTTGTGTTGTTTTGCTACTTCTTCATTATTCTTTGTTTGACGCATCGTTCCATCTTTTCGAGTGGGATTTCCGGCCGACGTGCACAGAAGACTGAGAAGATGGCATATACTGTGAATACCTGGCAACTTGAGGCGACTAACGCCTCATGTTTCCTGCCTTTATAAAGTGAACTGTTGCGGGCCCTCTGTAACTAACTCTCGCGTGATACTTATTTCGTCTTACTAGATCTGGCGATTAACTCCCGTCAATACGGTCCGCTCCCGTCAAAATAGTCCGCTTACTTTGAAACGTGAATAATAAGAAAAATAAATTGTAGCTGCTTCCATTTATCGAACGCTTGCTGTTAAAGAAGGTCCCAAACGAATTGCCACCTTTTTGACAGCAAACAAGTAAGCGGCTGTGTGTCCGCAATTTTGGGTACAAAACGGGAAAGATAAGTAGCTATTCCGATAATCCTTTGCAAGTCTTTGCTATTAGTGGGATTGATCATTTATGATGGCTTCTACTTTTTTTCGTCGGGTTCGATTCCATGTTGCTCAAGCTTGTGACCTAGTAATGTGAGCTGGTCGAGATTAAACAGGTACTTGTTCTCGTTTAGCGTGTCTGCTACACTTTAAATTCGCGTTATCAATAACAGAATGCATAAAGAAGCATTACAGGATTTCTGTAGTTTTGACGTGCCAATGTGAGCTTTCAGAGGAGCTCAAGCTTGAGCTCTGTTGATAATTGTTTCACCAAGATGCAAACTTCCAATGTAAAAGAAAATAAGAACTGCAACACAGCAAGCAAGGGGTGTAAATTGTCACCGCCGCAGAAGACGACAATACGCAAAGTGAGAGACAAAGGGTACTAGGCACCTACTTGTTTACGAATAGGTGCATTACGCGCTGTCTGCAGTCAAGCGGATACCTTCAGGGATCCGCTGGAAACATCCATTTCGGTGCGTGTTTCAGCTGAACCGTACATATATGCTCTTCGTTTCTTTCCAGCGGAGGAAGCCGATTAGTAACGAGTAATATAAGAGCCTTTTGGGCCAGAGGTCATATGAAAGACGTTTCCATGGTGACGGCAACGATGCTCGCCATCAAAGTGAGCTACCGTTGCAGTGCATAGCATTATCGCAAAGGACCCGGCAGAGTGTAAAGGGAGTGGAACTGGAAGAGTGCCGCAATCATTCGACGGGCAGCTCGTGGGCAACACTTCGCCGTTGTTGCCAGCAGTGGGTGAGCGCTCCGCACGCGTGTTCTGCTAACCGTAGAAGATGCCGATGCGCAGAGCTTGCTGCTTTCTTCTCCGCCGGAATACTGCACATCTTTGGAAAGAAAATAACGAGTAAAAACGTCGGCAAATGAAAGCAGGGAGGTGAATTACATAATTTGCGAGAACATTAAAGGCGCTGCTTCCTCCTAACAGGGCTGCTACATAATGTGTCTTCAAGACTTCTTCAGCGCGCACTCGTAGCACAAGACGCTGGTTGGTTATAACATTTCATACATTTCTTGGATAAGAGAAGCAAAGGTCAGGCAGCCTCACACTTCTAAAACACGCCATTTTGATAGAGTATAGTAAATGAACAAAAATGTGCCATGTAGTTTTTTCGCTAAGAAATGGGACGTAATGTGCTGATCTTAAATTATCAGCCCTGTTGCTTATCTGTGTTCCACAGTAATCAGCTGGATGGCACCGAGTAATCTGACATGCGTGGCTGTCACTTAAAGTGGGCGTTCATATGGCCACTCACGGGACTTTACCCGCAAGAATTTGCACGAAATTGCGGGCATAATTGCTTTGATATCATGTCTTTCAAGGCGGGGTGCTGGTTATTGTTTGATATTGGGAATAAAAAAAAACAAATCAATTCGACAATTTTTTACTCAGTAACGCATTCATATTGCTGCATAGTGTTGAAGATAAAGCGTGTTAGTGAGTAGGCAGTGCTGGATCGTAACAGCTGGATCCCTTTATTTTGAGTTTTGAGGCGGCAGCAGGCGGCAAATAAATACAACTTTCGCGAAGTGATCAGAAGTAAAATTATTCTTTGCAGAAGGCACAGCAAGGACTGAGGCATACTCTCCTCAAGCTGGGCAGACGAGCGTCGTCATTTTCAAGGCCTGAGAAAAATAAAACCTTACCCTGTAAATATTACGCTGAAATGTATACAAATATTTCAGCGGATGCATGTCACAGAATAGGTTCCCGCTTGTTTTTCGAGCGTACTGACTGAAACGAAATAAACCCACCCGAAAGAGAATTACGGTGATCGCGAAACAACATCTTTTAACGGCGCTGAACAAAATCTGTTAAAATATCTCCAGAACCAAGCCGTTAAAATAAACACATAAAGAAATCGCGCGTTTTTTTTTTTTTTTTTTTTTTTTTTTATGGGTGGAGACCTAAGTGTCACGACGGTAAATTGTTGGAATACGTGTTGTTGACAGATCTGTGGCCCAAATCCGATCCATGCCCACAAGCGCGCCTTTACTGCCGGACTTCCTGTTCGGAATTTCAAATGAGCCTTTATCATATTCTCGCCTGTTGGTGCCTGGAAATTGGAAAACATCAAAATTCTGTCGGAACCGATATACCAACCGGTACCTGCTCTGTTCCTTTCATACTCTGAGAATTTCAATTTGGTAACATCCAAGTATTTCCAGTTTTAAGTTTTATTCGAAAAACGCTCTAAATGATTCATGCAACGAATGAATTAATATAAGCTCATCAGAATTCGAAACAAATCGAACAGGTACTGAAGTTTTGTACCTAACTAAGGACGAAGTTCGAGCAAACTCTCTGTGTGGTTTAGTCACAATTCCAGGAACACGGACCAGTGACCACAAAAGTCACGTTAAAAGCTAGCTGTCGCCTTTGGTTTGAGTGCGATGCAGGGCTCAGCGTCGTGACACGGTCCATTCGAATGACGTCATTTTTAAGGAACAAATGTAGAGAACATGACGGGCTCTTTACTAGATATACAAATGCAGCAAAGAGCCTTTGACAAGAAGAGAGCTTTCGACAGGGGGAGGGGGTTCCTGGTTATGTAAGAATAATTTAACCGCGAAGATAACTGGTTTCACATTAAAGGGGGAAAAAAAAGCAAACAGATGGCGATATCTGTTTAATCTTCTACTTTCCTAGGTGTTTACGTTAGGTGTAGCATATGTATTGAGTGTTCGCTAGTGCCACCGTCGTGTATATTTCGGTGTACGTTTAACATCCTGTGGCACCACAAATTTCGCGTTGAACGGGCTATAACGGGAAAAGCAGAACTGTGGATAACCCTCTTCCGCTTTGACATGAAGGTCGCCAGAATCGAGGCCCTCGTTAGGTTGTCAGCAAACACATGCAAGGGAAATATGGGCTTGTTATGAGGTACCTACAAGAGTAGCCAACATATCTGACCTTAAACTGTAGAGAAATTTTGTTTTCGCAATTGCGAAAGAATAATGCGATCACACAGATCGCTGGCTTGTAGAAGGGTGGCTCTAGTGAAGACTCCCAAAGGATAGGTTACACGTTGCATAAAAATGTAAGGAATTAGAATACTGTACAGCCGTCACCGCATCTCAGCGGTAGATGTACGCCGGAATAAAAATTCAGTGGTCGTGGAATCATATCCCACCGTGTGGTTGCTTTGATCTACATTCAAGTCAACTATATGCACCATTACATTATTTCTTTGAGATCACAAAAACAAATTCTGCGCTTTGAGTTGGCTGTTGCTTCCTCTTGTGTTACTCTTAGTGCTCATAAATGCTCTTATGTCCGGGTGGCGATTTTTGCGGGCCGTCTGACGGAGCGTGCTTTCCGCGAAACCTCGGTAAATATAGCCTCGACTGCTGAGGATTGACTCCCGCCAGCATTTCTTGGTTTTATGGATGTCACCACCAGAAAGAGAAGTAGGAACAGAGGAGTGAGTGGCGACCACAGGAGAACTGAGTCTATTCAGAGCATTCGTACTTCTCTTGTTTTGTTTAGTTCGCCCCACTGAAAAGAACTGACCCCTGAGCCCTTTTCATAGCGACGGAAGGAAAGCAAATGGTTCCGCTGCCTGTTTCCATGAATTCGACAGCTGCCGCACAAGGGAGGTCGCTTGCACGACTCTCGTTAACAAAGCAGCGCAAAACTGTCCTTTCGCTTTGAACGGCCCTCTTGACTGTATAGTGCCCAGCTACCGCATGCAACGTTCGAGCTTAAAGAGAATGTGTGGGGACCAGAGCAACGTTTGGTCTATTTGGAGAAGCAACCACCAATATATGTGATCATCTTTATCAAAACTGGCAAGTTGCAACATTCTTTAGAGTTTTCCCTCTTCCGCTTCTTCTCCGTCAGGCGCTACACCACGCTGCAGAAGCCGAAGTCGTCGCTAAGTTTGTGCCAAGAATGTCCACAGTAATTGGGTGGCGAGCGATGTCTGAGGTAGGTTCAGCGAAATTGATATTGATGGGGAGGGGATTTCGATGGCTGCGCCTGATACGCACTGTTAGGGCTTTCATCTCCTGCTCTATGAAATTAGTGTGTTCTCTTCGTAATCAGCAGGATAAAAGTATTTTTCTTACACGTATCTTACCCTGCTCATTTCCTGAGGTGATACCGTAATAGAGACCGGTGTCGTTTTTATTAGCACCTGTATGTTTAACTGCGCGACTTGTAGGCCCATACTGCAAAGCCGCCTTCGCTATTTTCTACGCTCGGTCGTTAAATATTAGAACAATTCACGAATATCCTTCAACATATTCAACAATGTTTTCAGCACGGCATTCCCGATATTCTATTCGTATTCGATACTGTTTCGACAAACCCATTTGTATTCGGTTCGGGGGCAATAAAATGTGTACAAAATTCGTATTGAATTCTAAAGCAAAAAGCAGTGACGTCACAGTCCTTCTAAGAGCGTCTCTTTGGGGAGTTCAGCTGTGGTAAGCTGGTACCTTGTTTTTCTTCCTTGAATTAGAAATAAGCGTGAAATCTTCGTCACTACATGAGAGGACATTACTTTGTCCGCGTTGGATATCAGGCATTCCATTACAGAGGGCATGTGGAAGTGTTGTATGCCCCGGGAGTAGTCGCTGTGACTTTCTTCACAAAACACGCATGCGAAATGTCACGCAAGCTTATCAGCAGAATAAACAGAGCTGCTGGCTAATGCAAATTATTTGCCGCCATCGGCAAGTCACCATCAGCAACATCGAGAAGCCAGTAATAACATGGAGGCTTACGGTTCAGTGATCGCAGAGACCGTCTATATTTATTGCGTGGCTATTCTTTCGGAAGCTAAAACATTGCATAAGAAGTTTTTGTACTCGAGGCAGACAAGCAGAAGCTTAATAGAAGATAAACCCGGTGTGTGGCATGCGAGTTTTTAGCACAACGGAGAACTGCACTGCTCGCTGCAATCGACAAACGGACAATGTATATATACTATGCATATATACTACCGGTTTGAAAGGAAACGTGAACGATAGAACTCAGACTCGGACGCTACGGGCGTTAAAAATATGCAGCCTGTCAAAAGTGACCATTCAGCGTGGGAGCCCTGCTGGTGGGAGGGACCCTGAAACTGCAGTAACGCAGACGCAACACGCAATGCGCTCTGCTAAAGGTTTCTATTATTTGATGGCTACTTACTTCTTGTAAAACATGGCTATGTTTTACAAGAAATGATTTGTTGTATCGATCAATGCAAGGAAGCTGGTTGCGGTACACAAACCATTTTTGAAAATTCATAATTTATTGATGCCGGTAGATTATTTCTAGACCGTCACAGCGCAGGAAACCCTAGCTACCAATAATAAAAAAGGCTTCGAAATGCCAGCATTGCTTATCTGCAGATATGCAGCCACGGACGAGAATAAAGAAGACCAAGGAAGACGGTGCGTCATACTTTACGGTCTTTCCACGTTCCGAGTCTGTCGCAGCAGGCGACACCAGTCGAAATGACTGAACGTGATCACTAACGAGGTATTATTTTTAACTCACTTCGAACTTTCCTACACCGCCGAGGGCAGTGCTGCAAGTCGTTGCAAAACTTTAGTTGGGACGCGCACAGTATGCATAGCCGAGCTCAGTTCAGTTCAGTTCAGTCGTGTCTGACTCTTCGTTACCATATGGACCATATAACGCCACGCTTTCCGGTCTCTCACTATCTTCCTAATATCACATAACTTCATCTGCAGTGCCTCGAGGATGCCTTCTAACCATCGCGTTCGCTGCCTACCCCTTCTCCGGCGACCCTCAACCTTTCCCAACATCAAATCTTTCTCCAGCGACTCCTCTCTTCTCATCAGATGACCAAAGTAGCTGAGCTTTAACTTTAAAATTTGACCCTCCAATGAGCAGTCAGGGTTTATGGTCGACAATCTCGACTGATTTGATCTTCTGGCAGCCGAGCTACACGGTGACAAAATGGGGTAGTAATTACCGTCTTTGTGACACCGGACACTGCTGCAGGAAAAAGTATGCCTCTGGCAATTAGCTGGAATTACTGCTGTCTAGCGCCTGCCAATGCAGTCACGCTTGTCTCCTCATTCTGAAGTTCCATTGCCCTTACCTTTCCTCCCTGTTTAGACGATGCCAATTCCAACGCTCTAATGGAACGCTGTCACTTTCGGGCAAAAGGTGTCCTGCCGATCTATATTTTCCCTCTTTTTTTTTTTTTTTCAGGTAAATATTCTCACTTCGAACCTGCACTTTTATGTTTCATACTCCTACTTTTCCTTAGTGCGATGGGAGTTATTTTAATTTCTATTTCGTTTTCTAGCCAGCTCTTCTAGCATCTGAACTTCGACTCGTTGTTGCTCAACTATCGAACGATAATTCAGCAACAGCGACATGTTTACGCACTTACAGCGTGTACATGCACCTTTTCAGAGCCTGTCTGCGCCAGATGTGTTTTTCAGACGCCGTAAAGTGGGTGCAGCCTAATATATATTGCGAAATTAAGGCAGCTGTTTTGGTGTTGAAAGCACTTACACGGAGTTCGATGAATTTAGGCTCCAAGAACGCTGTGGTTGCTTCTTTTGGGGGTTGACAAACAAGATTCTTTGTTGACGTCATGGACGATTTATTGAAAGTAGTGATAGTCAGGAATAGGTCCATACGTACCATCAGACAGAGACGCGCCATTCGTTCGATGGGATGCTCGGTTGCTGCTTCCGTGGCATAGGGTGCGTCTCCAAGTAGGTCAATGACAATGAGACAACACTGCAGTTCTCTTATTTCTCCCGATGCAGGGTCACTAATTTGTTTTTTTTTTTTTTTGCTTTCTTGCCTTACTTGGCACAGAAGACGTATATCACACTCAAGATGTGCTCAGGCCACTACCGTGTGACCTGTCAAACAGGAGTTTTTTTTTATACCACAGCCACCACTCTACCCCCTCCCCCCCTCCCTACTAATCTCATCGGCTAAAAATGGGGGCTCCATACTCGAGGGGAAAGTACCCAAGTATTGAAAGAAGCAGCTGAATCAAATTCACTGCCACCATCACAGCATCCAAGGCTCCTGGTCGCTGATATGGCAAATGTTTTCCGTGCCTTGGGCATAGAGTGTTGCAGTTTATAGAGTAGACAAAAAAGGTATAAGCCAAAGAGAGAAAGGTCTGGTTTTCTTCATGTCTGATTTTTTCAATCTCAGTACACGGACTATTTATCGATTCTCCACTTCCACGGCAGAAAGTGTTGACACTGCTCTCTGCACTTAGCGGGAACGGCAACACTGGACTTGCAGCGGGATCTTATTGAAGCCCTAGCCGTAGTACCGTAGATATATCGGCGTGTAAATCGTGTTACTTTAAAAAGATAACTGAAACCTGAAGCTCTTGCGTTTCCATCGCGTGTTCTTTTTTTTTTATCTTCCTAATAGATCGAGTGACAAAAAGCCTCTTTTGTACCAAAGAATTTCAATCAGTTCCGATTCGAAGTTACAGCGTCATTTTTGATATTCGTGGACATAGTGGGTGCTTCTTATTTCTACATAGCTTAGAAGAGGTCGCCGCGGCCGAGATTCGATTCCATTTTCTTGGGTTCAGCAGTCGAGCCTCTTAAACGCTTAACCCACCCCGGCGGGTCATAGAGGATATAGAAAGCGGCATTGAAGCATTGCGGAACTAAAAGCGGGTATACAAGATATACAGTTTAGCACCGGCTAACGCTTACATATATCAAGTGTTCAGTGCACCAGCATATGTCGTCACGAGGAAACGTTGCAAAAGCAGGGACGGCAACGTTAAAAAAGAACTTGTATTGAAAATCAACTAACTACGTGTTCAAAAAGTTCACGCAAGACGCATTAAGTTATTGCAGCTTGAGAGCGTTTGCGATCAGGCAATAAGCTCGAAAAGAAGTAACGAAATTGTAATTGATTACTGTTCTGTAATTATCAGTTATTTTAGAGCGCAGCTCTTTGGCGTCCGTTCCTGGATTTCGCGTCGGCCTCGTAACCAGCTCCGCCCCCCTTTCATCCCCCCAGCGCTAGCAGCGACCGACTGATACCGCTGGATGCCGCTGACGCCGCTAGAGAGTCAAGATAACGTGACTGCATAGAACACCGTCGCCGCCATGCAGAAAGAGGAGGGGAGGGTCCCCCCCCCCCCCCCCCCTTCTGTTCCTGTGTGGCGGATAGGGTGCTCTTCAGTTGCCGACGCGCCAGTTATTTCACGTAGGCCCCGGCACGTCGACGAATACGTGACCACCTTCCCACGGCTAGACCTGGTTCTTGGCGCTGCGGAAGCGAGGGTATCATATTGTTTGCGTCGGCATCGGCGGCGTTGTCCCTGAAACCAACCCCGCAGCTGGGGTTGACTCACTATCGGCGTCAGCAGAATCAGTCAGTCGCTGCTATCTCTTCCCTCCTCCCTTTATCGCGTTGTCCGCTTGCTGCGCGCGCTTCTGCCCCATCGTTTGCCGCTGGGTGTACACGCCGCCCCCCTCCCCCCTCTTCCTGCGAGTCTCCGGTTGTCAAAGCGCCGGCTCGAACTTAATTCCTTTCTTCGCTCCTCCTCCAATGCAACCCCTCTGCGGTGGCAATCAGAGAGCCAGATCGGTGGCGGCGGATCTGTATATGTGCACCGCCCGAGCCAAAATTGCCGCTGCCGTTCGCCACTGCGAAATTTTCTGCCAGTTCTTTCTGAGCCTTGAGCGAGACGACCGGTGGAAGTCCTCCGTCTGCTGCTGCTGCTGCTAAACGAGCTGCCAGAGCAGATGCCCAGCGCCGTCGCCGCCAGAATCCAGAGCAGTAAGCGAGGCTGAAGCAGAAGCTCATCGCCGCCGTCGAGAAGACCCTGCCGTTCGCACCGCCGAAGCGGAGGCTCATCGGCATCGTCGAGAGCAACCAGGTGTAAGCGAGGCTGAAGCAGAGGCTCATAGCCGCCGCCGAGAAGGGAGTCTTTGTTAAAGAAATACGTGTGAAAAAAAAAAAAAAATCTGTGATAGCGCATACATGTGTTGCTCAATTTCTTTGCCTCAATCTATCGAAAAGGTGAAACAGCTTATTTGCTGCGCTCAAATTTCGCATTAGGAAGTAACGTAATCGTCGGTAATTTTTTTTCTTGGCCAATAATTATTGACTGCTGTCATTGTAATTACAATCTGTTCTATATTTGGTTTAATATGAGCAAGAATGGTCAGGTCGCGGGAACCCGTGGATACCCACAACAAAGGATGCTTCAAAGTACCTGCATCACTAACCTGCAATTATGTTAATTACGCTGCATGCTACTACAGCCACGAAGAACATCAAGTGCACAAAGGACGATGTCCGTCATCAGTGATGATCCTTCGGTCATTCCGGGGCCGTTGAAGCAAGCGGCGTCCCTCGGAAGGAATCAACGTGATTGGTTCCGGGCTGTTCTTGATTCAATCGGCCTTTTCACAATATGTGACGTGCTCTGGGGAGTGGTTGAAAATTCGTCTGCTACTGCTGGAAAACGTGCTTTGGAGACGCAGCCACCTGTGAAATGGCGATGTGCGCACTTGACAGCTAGCGCCATCTCTCGCACACGACTGTCACGAATATGAACAGCGCATATCCTCCAAGATCAGTTCCGGCCGCACTGATCGCGGAGGCCATGAACTGCGCATGCGCAACTGGGGTTGGTGGTTTATTTTCAACCAAGCGAGAGGCGCGCATGAGCAGAGTGGCCTTGTGAAAAAGGCGGATTCAAGTTACCTAACACTGCCGACAGTAACGCTGCCGGTCGGTGCGAAACTATACACCTTCCCCGTCCACAATTCTGCGCTGTCGAGCGACACGGCGTTAAAACAGGGTCGGGATTACCGTCCTTATGCCATTGTACTGTAATGCAGGAGAAACGTATGTCTCTCGCAGTAAGCTGAAATTATTGTGCTTTGGGTCAGCGAGTAATGCCACGCAATTGTCAAGCAGCTTTTCCTAGCTCCTCACTCTAAACCTCCACTGACTTTAATTACCTTCCTTGTTCCGCTGATGCAAGTTCCAACGCTCTATAAGAACACTAATTGACACCTTCTGGAAATTCGTCAAATCATGTTATTCCAATCTATACTACCCCTTTATCTGTAAGCTAACATAGTGTCACTTCGAATTTGCTCTTCTATTTAAGCGCTACGTTTTCACTTTTCTCTAGGTATCATATTTGTTTTCATTGCTCGAAGCGCTGTTCTTTTTTAGTCGGTTTCTAGCAAGTTCATCCGGGTTTCGGCTTGGTAGGGAAGCAGCAACAAGACATGTAGGTGCTTTGAGCGCACACGTGCGTTTTCCTTGCGGAGCATGTTTGTGCCAGGTGTGTTTTTCGGTTGCAGCAATGTGGGTGCGACCTACTACACATTATGACATAAAGCGAATGACTTCTATGTTGGAAACACCTCTCGAATTTGTTGATTTTAAGCTCTGAGAACGCTCCAGTGAGTTCTTTGGCCGCTTCACAGCCAACATTGATTCACTGATGACATGGAATGTTGCTCGAATGCAGTGATAGTGTCTAATGAATCAATACCGACCGTTCGTTAAGATCCTCAGCTACTGCTTTGGCGGTATGGACACCGTGCGTGTCCAAGCAGGTCATTGACCCTGAGACGATATTCTGCCTAGGAAAGTGCCCTGATTTGTTTCAGCTTGCTTAACTACAGGTCTGTTACTCTGATTCCCATTTATTGTTTTGTGTGTTTGTAGCCTACTTGTCACCAAAGACGTATATATTACCTTAAGATGTGCGCAGGACACTACCGTATTACCTGTCGGACCGGAGCTCGTTATTTATTCCGCAGCTGACGTCCTCCTCCCTGTTGATCCTCTATGGTATGGGGCTCTATACCAGAGGGGAAAATACCCAGTATGAGAGGAAGCCGACAAATGAAATTCACTGTTACAGTCACAGCGGTAAATTTTCCTGGTCGCTGATGCAGCAAACGTTTTTCGTGCCCTACATGTAGGGTAAATGCAGTAGTTATTATAGAGTGTACAAAAGGTATGAGGAACAGGAAGAAATGCGTAGTTTTGTTCATGGCGTCTGCAGAATGGTTCGATGTCAGTACAGGGACAATTTATCAATTCCGCTGCCATGGCAGAAAACTGTTGAGTTGACACTACTCTTTCTGCTTTACTAGGTTATGACAACAAGGGACTCGCGACAACATCTGATCGAAGCTCCGGCTTCAGAAATAGCTAGCGTAAATCGAGTTACTTTGAAAAGAAAACAAAAAAAGAACCTGAAAGCCTAGCGTTTCATGTCGCCTACTCTTTCTTTATCTTCGCAATAGGTCGAGTGACAAAAAGTCTGTCCACGTCTGGAAGAATTCCAGACAGATCTCGTTTGAAGTTTGTCTCATTTTTGACGTCGGTGTACACACGGACAACTACTTGGTTTAGTGCAGGGTTTGTTCTCTTGTTTGCAATGTCTTTGGAAATTCGATGCACTCTCCAGCTCCCAGCAAATTGATTTAAATTCAACTACTACATAGAAAGAATGCTTTTATAAATATGTTCCGGAGATCGCCGCATGGATTGTCCTCCAAACGAAAGATAAATAGAAATGTGATGTCGATAAAATTGAAGGATGTATAAAAGCCTTTTGTGCAAAATTTTGTTTTCGCTTTTGTTTTTTGTTTTCTTTCGGTTTCCGTGAGCAAACAGCTTTTGTCGCCGACACCGTAGTTGTAAATTAAGGCCACAACATTAAAAATACCCACGAATTCCGCAATATTTGACAATGTCACTCTGTGGTGGCCAATGAAAATTTTTATTCTTTGAGGACACTTAATGGTTACACTTATTTGTGTTTTGGACACAATGCAAATAATATTTTTATATCACCACTATATAATTGTGGTTTAGAGAGCAGGTCATAGAAGCAAAATGCCCGATGGAAACGCACTATTTCCGAACTAAAGTAGGTAAAGAATACTTTCAATCTGGAGGCATGAGAAGAAATATTTATTTAATATTACACTGCGCAATTTTCTGCCCAAACTTTCTGTAAGGTCTTCGCTCTATAAATTCCGCGGAATCTCTTCCAAAATAGGTCAGGAAGACTCAAGAAGGCACTTTTAAGTAATGTTTGCTTAAAGCCACAAAACCAAAACCTCGGATTTAGTTTCTCCTCAAGCATATAAGAATAAGACGTTCTTTTGAAAATTTATTTTTTCTTAAGTACAGGGCCGTATATTAGTCGACAATATATCATCAATAGAATGCTGAAGCTTCGATAGTTCTAAGTGGAGTTTCTTTTTTCCCGACCTGTAAAGACAGCGAAATAGAACAAGTGTTCTCGATCACACCGCAGGTTTAGACCATTAAATATCCCATGCAACAGTAAATGGAACGTTCGGCGGTCGTGAAGGGCAATAAAGGGCTTCGAAAGGAGCTGACCGGGCATAAAATGTGCCAGCACAAGACAATGAATGGAGTCCCTTTCTTTGTGAACGCGTTTGCGTCGTAATGGGTTTCGCTTGTGTACACGACACTAAAGCTTCAGCTGGGAACCTGGCGTCAGACGTCAGCAACTTGAGCGGAATGGTGTATGATACGGTGCACACCCCAGCTGCACGATGGATGCCTGACTCGGGAGAATGTGGAACCATGTCGAGAGGCTTTTGTTTTTAAAATAGCAACGTGGGCGTTGTTAATACAGCGAAAAGTGAAGAGTCTTTCGATGAAGGTTGCGATAAATGCATCGGTGTCTTTTCTATCGCACTGACGGGTTGGGAAATGGATGTCGTAAGATGGTCCGTGTAATGACATGAGTACTAGCTCCAAAACAGAGAAAATATCTGGTTGTTTATTTTATTTGTTTCCTTTTTTTTCCCCATCGAAGCGTTATTCCGCTTTCCTGCTCCTCATATTGGCATGCTTCGGAGGTGCTTAGACGACGAAAATCAACAGACCACGAGCAGTATATCGTTTGTCTTCTTCACAGTGACCCACATGTCTTGAAGGTTTCCCCTCAATGGCAAACTTAGTTTGCGTTTCTCAACCTTTCCTTCCTCTAAATTTAGGCCTTGATATTTTTTGTTTGCTGAGAAATATCGCGTTGCATAATGTCACAGTATTTGTCAAACATTTATCAGCCATTATTTGTTAAAACACTTTACGTTATGCTGACTAAAGTGATTGCTATGATCGTGATCACCCACAGGGGCGCAAATTTGTAACCAGCAGCTTCCGAACGCCTTAACGTAGGCATCTTGAAATTGGACACATTTTTTTTTTCCTGATTGAGATCGAAGTTTTCCGGTCGGTCTTACTGGCGACTTGAATATGCGTCTTTATAATATGCATGCATAGAACGCCAGCAGGTAATGGTCGGCACGGTATGAGGGGATTTTCGCTCTCGAAAGCAATCCAATGCAATCGACATGATTTCAAAACACCTGCATTGACCCGGACTTCAGCAGGCATGCAAGTACTATAACAAAAGCAAAAGCTTGCGTAATAAAGGTGAAAAAGAAAAAGAACGGAAAAAGCAAAAAGCAAATTACCGCTGTGAGTAAACGCAGTAGCGAGCATCCCTAGCATAAAGCAGGCAACCACAATAACACAATCACCATCCCAGAGAGAACAACAAAGCCCGTCCTGCATTTCATCATTACTTTTTCATATCGTGGTCCGCCTATAGAGTTCCACTCGTCGTACCGCGTTTCTTGTGCGCGCCATATTTTATTGCGGTATTTTATCCGCCTGACGCGAAGACGCGTTGGCAATTTCTGTCAGATAATGAGTAAAGATGGCGCCATCTGTGTGTTCGTATATCTCAGCAACGCTGAATCTGAGCTGCCAGACACCTTGGGCTTAGTCCAATTTCACAAGCACGATAAAAAAGCTTCCATGAATAAATAATAATAAATAATAATTACACAACTCTCTGCCGTGAATAACGAGTGGCCACCATTAATACGAAATAACCAAGACCGAAAAAGCACAAGAGGCTTTTCCTGCTCAATTTCGCCTGGTCAGACAGAGATGAAGTAATCGGTTATGAGAGAATGCACCATAGTATTATAACTAAGTGCGTACCTTCTATTCGCCTCAAGAGAGAAGCAGGGAAACACGGAGTAAAAAAGAAGAGAGAAAGACTTCACTGTGTCGAGCTCTGCAATAAGTTCGCCCGCCCACCTTCAATGCACTGACATCGTGCACAGCAAAGATGAATACTGCATTCTGTCTCCACTGAATTGCGGTTGCCTTGACCCGGGGTCGTTCCCGCGAGCATCAGCTGCCAAGCCAGTAAGCAGAAACAATTTAGCGAGCCACCTTGGAGGAGCGGGCTGTAACAGCGGACCCCGTTGTAGTGGTCATGTGACCGGAGAAAAAGAGGTCCCTGCTCATGGGTGCGGTGACCATCAATATATAGACACTACGAGCTTGCCCCAGCAAAAATACTTTTCTCGTGTAGCATCCTCACTTGAGTGTGCGAATCAAATGTCGCATAGAATATAGTTTACATTTGTCTTCCAGGACAATAGAAAAAGTTCGAGAGTTCTGAGTCAGTCAAACACCATGAAAAGACGGACCGCAGAATGTACTGAAGCCATGCAATCTACTGTTATAATCTCTGTAGACTTTCTAATCGGTTGCTCTGTTGAAGCGCTGCCTCCGCCACTGTTCAGATTTCTTACTTCTCACCTAAAATTGACATCACTATGCTTTACAACGCTAAATCTTCTACTTTCTCGCATGCTGTAACTACGATGCCGTGAAACAACTTTAATTGTAGCTAGATTACTGCGCAAGTTATAAATTGCTTGATACCAATGCAGAAATATAAATTAGCAGGTAATTGATAATAGGAAAAACACTCAAACACTCACACACGCAACTGTTTAGAAACACTTAAAACATGTCCTTCTTTATTTTTTTTTTTTTTGAGGGAAGTATCACCGCAATGGGCTCACTTTCGCATATAAAACTGCAACTCGGGAAACAATTGGGTTCTTGCCGTTCCGCCTGATGCATGCCGAGGGATTATTACTATTCTTGGCGCCATGCTTCCCCATGAGCCGGGTAGGTACAACATCCGGCATCGTGAGGTTGATTTCGAACCTGGTAATAAAGTGTGGGTGTGGACTCCCGTTCGCCGTCGCGGTCTCAACGAGAAGCTCCTAAAGCGTTACTTTGGCCCATACGAGGTCGTTCGCCGTATAGGCGAAGGGATTACGAGGTGCTTCCGATTGTGCCGAGCACATCTCACCGGCCCCCTCATTCCGAAGCGGTGCATGGGGTTCGCCTCAAAACTTACTATGAACTCTAGGATCACTTATTCTGACTCTGCACTGTGCTGACGCTTTAACGTTTCAGTTATGTTTCAGTTCAGCTATTTCAGTTATGGGGAGGGGGGGAGGGGTAGTGTCTCCCGTGCTGCCCGTGCCAGTCGTGAAAGGAACGAGAGAGAGAGAGAGACAACTTTATTTGCCCCAGATGTTGTGAATTAGGGCAGATGGGTCCTGTGTGGCCCCAGGTGGGGGCGACATCCTGGCCCCACGAAATGAGTGAAAGTTGTGTGTTCCTGTCTGGCTTGGTAAGGAGTTGGTGCCAGCTTTCCGCAGAGGGAGCTGGCAGGAGGGCCCTTGGGGGCGGGTTATTTACGCATCACCAGAGGATGTGCGCCTGAGTGGCGGGTTTTCCGTTGTTACAATTTGGACATGCGGGGTCGTATTCCCCCTTAGTAATTAGTGATAGCCTGGAGTGACTACGAAAAGGAAGATCGCGCAGAGGGCGCGAGGTTCTGGGCCGCCGCTGCTTGGCCTTGTCGAGCTCCTGTTCTCTGTCTCCGGCGCCTCACTGGGAGACCGCTGCTTTTCACCCTCTTCGTCCGGTGTCGTACGCACTTACCGCTGCGGACCATGAGCACGAAGCCACGCCAAGTGAGCAGAATTCCTCTCACCTTCTTGCGTGTGCGTCGCGATTAGGTGGTTTACTTCACCCCCGTACGCTCGCTACGGCGGTTGTATTTGAGGCTGTGCCTTTTCCGTGTACTCGAGCACAATAAACTCTGTTCGACTGCGTAATTTGGTATTTGTCCCCTCTGGCGCCGTTGTGGCGTCTTCTCGCACCGCGGGTTGACGGTCACAACCCTGTCTGTAGGCTGCATGTCGGGGCTAGACGGCGACTGTAGCGTCTAGAGCCCCCCCCCCCCCCCAATAGCCCATCCTTGCGAGAATAACCAGAATAACCCCCATATGCTAGCCGGCTCCACGTTGGGCGCCAAATATATGGGGGTTATTCTCGCTACAGTCGTCATCTAGCCTCGACGTGCCAGCCCTAGCAGACAGAGCTGAGACCCCCAACCCACGGTGCGAGAAGTCCCTACTGCGGCAGGTTCTGACCAGAGGCAATAAACACCGAGTTGCACGCTCGAACAAGCTTTAATCTGTCCGAGTAATTATACACGCAAATCAAGAGCACTCAAATACAACCTCCATAGCTTGCGAACCGGGGTGAAATAGCTTGCGCGTACAGGGGTGAAATAAAAACCCACAAAAAAGGAAGCACATGCAAGGAGGTGAGATGAGTATTCTGCTCAGCTGGTGTGTCTTCGCGCGCATGGCCCGTTGGCGTAGGTACATACGGTGACTGGTGATTCTCGGTGACGGCGGTGGTCTTTTCGGCGAAAATCATGACGCGCGCGCGTGCGCGCTCAAACGCCGCAGAACCCCGGACGAGTTGCGACAGACGCGCTCCTTATCTGGACGTCAGCACATGCCGGCCTCCCTGGCAACGAGGAGGTGAATTTCCTAGCCCAAGGTCTCACATCCCGGGCTAGAGAAATGGAGCCATCTCTACAGGCCGGGGAGCGCCTGCTCTGCTTGCATGATATTTTCTTGTACTACGGGGCAAACGAAAGGAATATACACCCCCCGCCCCCTCTCTCATCATAGGATTTGTTTTAGCGTGTTTTATTGCAGTTCTGTCTCGCAGAATCACCAATTATGTTTTGTGTTATTTTTGTTGTCCTACTTTTCGCAGAAGACGTATATTACCCTCAATGACGTGCGCAGGCTCCTTCCCGTATCACCTGTCAAAAAAAAAAAGCTTGTTATTTATTACGCAGCTGACGTTCCGCTTCCCCCCTCAAGACGGGGGCTCTATACCGGAGGGGAAAGAATTCAGTATGAGAGGAAGTAGCCAAGCAAAATTCCCTGTCACAGTCACAGCGGTCAGGTTTCTTGGTTGCTGACTCAGCAAATGCTTTTCGTGGCTTACGCATCGCGTAGGGCAAATGTAGTAGTTAATATAGGGTGGACAAAGAAAGTATGAGGAAAAGAAGAAATGCGTAATTTTGTTCACAGCGTCTGATGTTTTTGATGGTAGTACATGGAATATTTCTCCATTCTCCGCTTCCAAGGCAGACAAATGTTGACACTGCACTTTCCGCTTTGCTGGGTTATGGCAACACGGGACTCACGACGAGATCTGATCGTAGCTCGAGTTGTAGGAATAGCTGGCGTAAATCGAGTTACTTTGAAGAAAAAAAGAAAACTGAGCCTCTGATGTTTGATATCGCGTGTTCTTTCTTTGCGTTCGCAAATGCTCGAGTTAGAAAAAAGCAGTCTCTACACGTGTGGAAGAATTCCAGCCAGTTCCCGTTTGAAGTTCCCCATTTTTTTGCCTCTTGTAGACACACAGACCAGTCCCTATTTCTGCACCTGGTCTGTTTTGTTATTTCCAACGGTTCTGGAGATTCAATTCACGCTTCAACTCTCAGGAAATGGAAGCTCTTGATTTACCCTTTACTACAGCGTAAGACGAATTCCTTTAAAAATATGTTCCAGAGATCGCTGCATGGATTGTCCTCCAAATTAAAGTTGATAAGAAAGACAATGACGTCACAATTTCAAGCTTCTCTAAAAGCTGCTGTGCAAAATTTTGTTACCGCTTTAATTTTGTTCTCTGGGTTTCTGTCAAAAATGATTTTAGTCGACATCGCAGCAGTAAATTAAGCCCGCGGTCATAAAAATAGCCACGAACTCTTTATTTTCACGATACTCAACTTTACAATCTGCAGTCGACAATGGAATTCTCTATTCTGTGAGGACACTCGATATATTCTTTATTCTTTTTGGACCTAAAGAAAATACTATTTTGATGGGACCGCTATATATTTGTGGATCGCAGAGCATGTCACCGAGACAAAATGCTCGATGCAAGCGCAGTATTTTAAAATAACTCTGCGTATTGCTTCCCCTACGGCAAAATGACAGACCGCCATGTGATTCTCTGAAATGAACTCCGCGCGTTGAGCGACTTCTGCTACTGACAGAATTGAGTTAAAAAAGAAAGAGAGAAAGAAAGAAAGAGAAAAGCGGAAGCCGGGACGTGCTATCTAAATTTAAAAACAAAATCAGCCACTCAGAGACATATTCCAGTATATAAGAATGCTTAGAAGGCGTAGAAATAAAATAAAATGCAGCAATCAAGGCGGTAAATTAGGTGACAAATTAGTAACGATATTTAAGTCCGTCCATCTATCCATTCATTACTATTCAAAACGGTGTAGTAAAAGGTGACCCCTGATTCTGCAACCTTGAGATATTAACAAACAAATGCCGCAATAACTCTGCTATTGGTGCGGGTAAAATATGTCTACATTTGTCCGAACGGCAATGCCTTGTTATGTGAAACTGATAGTCGCGGAGCTTTTGTTTCTTTTACTGATACGTGCCCATATCACTAGACCCAAAATGCTAAATTCGAACATTCCCAGTGTATAACAACGTCTCAGAAGACCACATCTTCTGAATCACTGGGCAGGACTTTACCAATGCTTTCTAGACTATTGGATTACAGACTGCTCACTTAGTGAACCGCCATCACAAGACTAAGTGTATTATTGCTAAACTCATGCCACCCTATGTCTGCCCCAATATGAATCACGCAGCCAGTTGGGCCAGAGAATTTCTTGATACCTCAAGGTACTCATTTACGATTGATAAGACATATGACTGTCGCTGAACACTATCATGCCAAATAGTCACGCTGTCAAGCCCGCTTGAGCCATGCCAAATTTTTATAGCTCAACATAACCGAAAATATTTATAATTTATTCCCACTATCACTTGTCATTGGTTCACATGATTGCAAATTTTTGGGGGCCCACTCATCGCTTCAGATAACCCTGACAATCGAACTAAAGTAGGAAACAATATATTCGGCCGGAAGATGAGTGAACATTTTGCTTAAAAAAAAATCGGCAAAACATTAAACTGTTCTTATAATGCACTGCCACACATTATGCAACAATATTGACATCCTCCCTTTCATTACGCACGCGCATAATTCTACTAAGGATTAGACGGCTGGCTACAGTTCTTTTTTCCTCCTTTATGCTCGAGTTCCCCGCAGCTGTCTCGATGCGATCCTAGCTTTCTCTCCCTACAACGAGTCTTCTATCGCCGCCACTCTATGGCGAGCCGAAGATCACTTCATTGCCCGCCTATAGGCATACTGAACTCACACGAGCGTTCGAAAGAGCGTTTCGACAACCGACGCCCGCATGTTTGCTATGCCCCCGGTGATTTAGTGTTGCTCAGGACGCCACTGCACAAGTGTGGTTTATCCCAGAAGCTGCTGTTTCCCAATAAAGGCCCCTTTCATCTACTTCGTCTGCGAAGGGCGAAGTGTCACGTGTTTTTGGGGCGTCATGAGAAGGCGGAAGAAGCTGAAGAGTAAGAGGAAGCATAAGCTGGCGTGCCTTAGGGACTCGCAGTACCTAGTCTAAAAATAAACACTCCATTACGTACTGATTTCATAACAATATATTTTAACGACAGAAAGATGAAGCTTCGAGAATTTTAATGCAGTTCTTATCTTTTCATTCCGTAAAGATACCTCTCTAGCATAAAAGTTGTAGCCGAAGTTTAGATCGTTAAACATCCTATGCAAAGTGTACCGGTGTATTTAATCAAGCATTAGGGCGGTCGTGAAAGGCAAACAAAAATGTTCGGAAAGTGCTGAGAGACCAGAAAATATCGCAGCACAAGACGAGGGAGGACCTGCCTGCGTAACACTTTCTTGTAGACGCGTTTGCGTCGTAATCACTTTCGCTAGTGTACACGGCACTAAAGCTTAAGCTGGGTATCCGGCGTTTGACGTCAGTGACTTGAGCGAAAGAAGTATGATACGGTGCACACCACCGCAGCACGATGGATGCCTGGCTGGGGAGAACGTGGAGCCCTGTATTGAAGCTTTCGCCTGAAAATTGCAGCGTGGGCGTCGTTAATAAAGCCAGATCCGAGGAGGCGGCTTCCCTTCTCTCGATGAAGGCTGCGATAAACGCATGAGCTTCTTTTCTACCCTGCTGACGGATAGAGAAATAGATGTCGTAAGAAGGGATGGGTAATAAGATGAGTATGCGTTCCGAAACAGAGAAAGATTCCGGTAACTTATTTTATTTTTTATTTCTTCTACGTTTTACTCCTCGCAGCATTATTTCATCATCGTTCCCCTTATATTGGCATGCTGCTCAGACAAAGAAATCGAAAGCACGCAAGCAGATCATTTGTCTTCTTCACAGCGACTCACATGTCTTGCAGGTTTGCCATGAATTGCAAATTTAGTTTGCGTTCCTCAACATTTCCTTCGCCTGAATTTGTGGTTTAATTTTTTATTCCTCTGCTGAGAAAATCGCATTGTATTAGTGCACTGTATTTGTCGAACTCCTTTGTCAAACATCTGTCAAACAGTATTTATTAAAATAGTATTCACCACGCAGAATAAATGGATTACTACGATTCGTAGTCACCGAGAGGAGCACATTTGTAACCAGCAGACGCCGAACGCTTTATGATAAGCATCCTGAAATTAGACGAATATTTTTCCGGCTTTAGGTCTGATCTTCCCGCCGATCGTTCTTAATGGCGACTTGAATGTGGATGCATAAAACGCAAGCAGATGACGGTCGACATCCTATGATGGAATCTTCGCTCTCGAAACCAACTCAAAAGAGTTGACATGATCGCAAAACACCTGCTCTGACCCGGAATTCACCGGGCAGTGCAGTCAACTTCTCTGATGTGCAAGTAGTATGGCCCAATCACAAGCTTAAATAATAACAGTGCAAAGGAAAAAAAAACGGAGACAGTACAGAGCCAATATTTACAATCTACAATGCACCCTGGCCATTCCCCCGACGTGGGTATGTGCCATTTTGTCTGAGGTCATCATCATCATCATCAAATGCAGAGAACAAAAGCAGTAGCGAGTAGCATAAAATAGACAACCGCAAAAACACAATCGCCACTCAAAAGAGAACCGCAAAGCCCGCTCTGCATTTCATCATTATTTCTTCGTATCGCAGTCCGTCTATAAATTGCCGCTCGTCGTACCGCGTTTCTGGCACGCGTCATATTTTATTGCATTATGCTTAACCGTCTGGCGGGAAGAAATGTTGGCAATTTCTCTCCCATAAAGAATACAGATGGTGCCCTCTGTGAGTCCGTATATCTCAGAAACACTGAAATCGGCGCTGCCATGCACTTTGGGCTTAGTCCGATTGTATATGCGGCCGCAAAAGTACGTGCCTAAATAAATAGTAGATGCCCAACTATCTGCCGTACATAACATGTGTTCATCATTAATACGCATGAACCAAGACCGAAAAAGCGCAAAAGGCTTTATTTGCTTGCCCCGCCGGGGTGGTGCAGTGGTAAGACGCCCAACTACTGTGCCGGAGTACCCGGGTTCGAACCCGACCACGACGGCTGCGTTTCGATGGAGGCGAAACGAAGTGGCGTCCGTGTGCTGTGCGATGTCAGCGCACGTTAAAGATCACCAGGTGGTCGAAATTACTCCGTAGCCCTCCACTACGGCTTCCCTTTCTCTCTTTCCACTTTCACTCCATTCTTCCTCCCTTCCCTTACGGCGCGGTTCAGGTGTCCACAGCAAACAAGTGAGACACTTGCAGCGCCTTTCCCTTCCTGTGAACCAATTATTATTATTATTATTATTATTTGTTTGCTCTGTTTTCCTGGCCACACAGAAGTTAAGTAACCGGTTATGAGATAATGAAATGTGCCATAGCATTATGACAGTGCGGACCGCTGAGTCGCTTCGTGAGTGAGAGAAGCAGCGAAAATAATTAATGATAATAATAGTAATAATAATAATAATAATAATAATAATAATAATAATAATAATAATAATAATAATAATAATAATAATAATAATAATAATAATAATAATAATAATAAGTTCACCAGAACGGAAAGGCGTAGTATCTGTCACACCTGTTTCTGTGGGCACCTGAACCACGCCGTAAGGAAAACCGATTGATTGATTTATAGGAAGGGAAAGGCGCGGTAACTTTCTGACTTGTTTTCTGTGGACACCGCAACCACGCCGTAAGGGAAGGGGGGAAGGTGGGAGTGAACGTGGAAAGAGAGAGGAGCCGTAGTGGAGGGCTGCGGAGTAATTTCGACCACCTGGGAATCTTTAACGAGCGCTGACATCGCACAGCACACGGATGCCTCTTCGTTTCGCCTCCATCGAAACGCAGCCGCCGAGGTCGGGATCGAACCCGAGTACTCCGGCACAGTAGTCGGGTGTGCGCCGTAAGGAAAGGGACGAAGGTGGAGGGCTGCTGATTAGTGTCGACCACCTGAGGATCTTTATTTCTGGACACGTCCGTATTATATGTACCAGATCCGCCTTATCCTGACAAAGTTTGCACCTATCCGAGAATTGTTCCGGGTGCCACTCACTTAGGGTAGCTGGGTTCGGGAAAAGTCTTTTTTTGCATGCGCCTCCAAATGCGTTCTTGGATCATGTCCTATCTGCTGGTTGGCATTCTAACCTGTTTAGCCGATAGTGTTCAGTAATCTTTTTGTAGATGACTTGACTGTCCCGGCTAAAAGTTTATAGAGGATCAATGGACGTTTACAGAAATAAAAATATAACGGAACAGTCAAAAACGGAAGCATTTTTGGAGACTATACTGTAAGCTCAGACCCTGAGACTCAGCTATGTGTAATCCGACTGGCCGAACACGCCGCCCGGGTCTAAGGACTCCAGGCGGTCGTGTAGGCGGATAGGTTTTCTGTCCTGTATCTGTTGGAGAATAAAGTTTCACCACCACCTCTACATGGGAATCTTTAACGTACGCTGACATCGCACAGGACACGGGCGCCTCTCTAAAAGCGGGGAGAGGAAGACTTCACTGTGGCGAGCTCTGCAATAAGTTCGCCCACCTTCGATGCACTGACATCGAACAAAAAGACACTACGAGCTTGCCCTCGTAAATATACTGCTCTCGTTTAACATCCTCACTTGAGCGTCCTAATCAAATCTCGCATAGAACAAAGTGCACCATTCGTATTCTGGGACAATAAAAAAAGTTGCCGAATTGTGAATTCGAATGCCTCCAAAAGAAACACCGCTGAATGTGCTCAATCCATGCAATCCGCTTTTATAGTCTTGCTAGAATTTCATATCGGTTGCTCTGTTGAAGCGCTGCCTTCGTTACTGTTCTGCTTTTTGATTTCTCATGCAAAATTAATATCAGTATGTTTTACATTCATGCATTCTGTGATGTTGCAACGTCGATGCCGTCAAGCACCCTTAATTGCAGATAGATTACAGCACACCATGAATTGCTCAATGTTAGTACAGAAATCTAAAGTCGCAGGTAATTGAAAACAAGAGTATCGCACTCAAGCACACACGCAACTGTTTAGGAACACGTAAAACCGATCATTTCTTTCTTTGGAGGAAGTATCTCAGCAGGCGCTTAAATGGTGATTGAACCAAATAACGCGCTGCTCGCTGGAGCGAATGCATCAAGTGCAGCGCTCATGCATTTCACAATGCGTAGTAGCGCGAGAACTTGATTGTCGAACATAAGCTTTAACGAACCGAGCGTAATGTGATTTGAATTTGACGTAATGGGGGCTCTCAACCATCAGCGACAATCAGAAAGCTTCTTTTCACAAGCTTCAAGTTACTGTCAGCGACCTCCGGTTATGTAATGCTCTTCAGCACCTCTTATGAGCCGCTCATAAATCCAAGTATGATTGTGTGTGTATTTGTGCAGTTCGGTGCATGCAGCAAATTGCATTAGTGATGCGTGCCAAAACCATTCGGCTGTTGAGGCGTAAACAGAAAAAAAGTAACGGAAAGTAACGGAAAAAGGAAGTTCTCGAGCGGAACATGAAACACGAAAGGAGTTGAATAAGAAAGAAGTAACAACTTCTTTCTGGCGGAAGAGGTCACACAGAGCTGAAAAACGGAGTGAAGCTGCCATTTATTCTCTTGTTAGTATAAGATTTATCGCATTCTTTCTGGGCATCGTTCTTTGAGAAAAAAAAAACAAATAAACTTCCTTAGCCAAAAGAAAGCGGCACTATAATAGCACTTCGAAGTTTTTTGAAACGAAATTTCGAAAATGAACTGCACCATTTTCCACTTGCCTACGTGCTGGTATTCCAAAACAAGGTTTTGTGATGCACAGTCAGGCGCAGAAAAATTCGACAAGGCTTCTAGCGTTCAACGTTCCTTTGAACACCCTCTTCACGTGAACGTCCTCCCTCTCCATCCTGCGCTTCTGCAGAACAGCACTTCCACGTGGCATGAATGAAGTTTCCGGTTTTAAGATAAACTTTGCATAAGCATATTTGAGGAGCTTTCGCTATCCTGAGAGCTCTGTGTTCAATGGAACGACTCTTCAAAAGGGAAGCTATTCCACGGAACTGCAGACAGCCAAGCTCATTCGGCTGCCAACGAGAACAAACACCCGAGAAACGCCTGTTGAGGCTGCACCTATCAGCAGGAATATCGGGTACAAGCCCCAAATTTAATGTAGAAGAAAAACGGGTAAAAGGCACACCACGTAGCAACCAGTTTTAAAGGGCAGTTCACAGCTATACGCCATCATAGCCCGGTTTCATAGAAGCGATCACAATGATCTGTTTTACATTCAACTTCAGGACGCGTTGGCGCGCCACTAGTCTCGGGATATTTAAGGAAAGGAAAAGTCTTATAGGAAAGATAGAAAAAAAAAACTTTCTTCTTCTTGCTTTAAATTGAGAATGTGAAAGCTACGGCATGGTGATGTGGAATACCGAAAACTATTGGGGATGAAAAGAGATTGAAAATAAGTAAAGGAAGTGCAGAGGAGGGGAATGGAACTGAAAAATAAAAAAATTACATAAGTGATGCTCGTTTTCCCACAAGCACTGAAGTGGCGGATAGAGAAAGGTGCTGTCAACTTCGTGATATCACAGTACGGATTAAAACAGAAGCAACGTGTGTTATTAGGAGTGGCTAAATATTAACATGCATTTAGGACGGCTGTCGTTCTTGAATGAACACATACGGATTGAAAACTTTGACAATGTAAAAGGCTGAAGCGCGAGTTCTAATAGGCAGACAATATAAAAGGAACTAAGTGTTCGACAAACAACCAGTAGGAGTTGATCATGTTTAACTCACATTAGCAGAAACACCTTAAATTGCAAAGGATGTATAGAGCATGAAAAAGGTTACCATCAGTGCCGAGTTTAACGAAAAAATACGAAAAATAACAGAGGTTTAAATTGGTTTCACCGGTAACTGGCGTGAAATGATCGAACTCGGGGTTCATTATACAGGGATATCAATTTGGCTCAACTTGGGTGCTGTCAATTTTAGAGTGAACCAGGCTATATTATTCAAAGAGCCCACAACTGCAGTATATATCTTTCCACGTAATCACTCACGGGGTGTCAGCCTATGGATTAGTTTTTTTTGGCCCCAAAAGAGAAAGCTAGATCGGTGAGACACCCGGCAGTGAGGCAGGAGACTGTCACAAAATTCGCAGCTTAACGTTGGCAGCGCCGTTCAGCGGAGACCGCTGTTTGGAGTTCGTTTGGGGAGTTCGCCCAGCCGTAAAATGAACACGTGCGTACGGTGGACTGGAGCACTTAGTCCTTCGTTTCCTTAAGCCTCTTTCTGGGTTTGAACGGCGCACTGAGGTTCTTTCATTCATGATCGCAAAATTGTTTTCTTCACTTTTCTTGTGGTATAACTAAAACGGTCCTGCGTCCACACTGCGTAAGTCGCCTGGAAAACTACAAAGACCGCTTGCGTATGTGATAACATGCACTGTGTACACTGCCTTGAGTCTTGTTTTCAGTATATGAAGTGCATTAATGGGTGTATCTTTATTCGTGCTAAGTGCGCGTGGAAGATGAGGAAGAAGCTAATGGAGCGGAAGGAAGCAGACTTCTGCAATAGTTGCACTTGGCGTTCCACTAGTTTATACCGGCCAATTATTAGCTATTTACGTTCGCCTGACATTTATTTTAATTATTCTGTGCTTAATAAACTTAACGGCAAAGGCTTTGGGTATTTTATTATTTATTTCCTTTCCTGTCTGCTTCTTCCCCCCCTCAGTCCCAAGTGGTCCCCCACCTCTTCTGTTCCTTAAGAGGTCACCGACACATCCTTGTATGAGCACCACCGATCTAGCCATACCAGCTGAGCCGCTGCAATGACTGACTTTCAGGGAAGCAAGGCAGATTGGATGATTTTGCGCATGATGCTATTACTATCATTACGACTATTATTCATTAATGCAACTTTGCGCTCCAATAGCGGACTTTGTAAGGCACTTATACAAACAGCGTATATTTCATAGACGTGTCTTGTAAATGCGCCATGTTTGCAGTGTAACCATTAATTGATAACCAGTCCAAACCTATTCACTTTTTAAATGTATTTTACTAGTACATTTTAAAGGTTGACTGGCCGCTCTATACATAAGGTATTCAGTGCACTGTTTCGCACTATTCATTGATTGATTGATTGATTGATTGAACGTCCTTTATTGAATAGGAAGGCTCATGGCCATGGATGAGGGTAAAGGGGAGTAGGCAGAATCTTCGTTGTTTGCACAGATCGTCACTCAAATCAAATTACTCTGACCAGGCCACTAAGGGAGCCATACTTGTCAAATATCAACTGTATGCTAGCAACAGTTGCTAGAAGGGAACGGTAGTTCAGGCGGTAGGGTTTATCTCGGAGCGTCCAGTAGAAAAAGCAGGGCAATGCCAGAGTAGATGAGATATGCCGCCAGTGGGGGCACGTAATCGTTTTCTCTGTATACTGACGCCAGCGGGCCATTACACGTGGCGTCTAAGCCGCATGGGCGATGAGCTTATTCAAAAAGACTGCTTGACTTTGGGTGAGGTGGGTTTTTCGCGTAAAAGGTGGGTCTGGTGTGGCCACCTGCATGCGATGCTGACTGATGCTACGAAGGCTGGTCCGTGTATAGTGCATAAGGACAAGAGAAGGGATATGTTTTCGGTCCAAAGTCGAGTAAGGATGAAGCAAGGGGGGTGGGGAAGTGAATGGGGATATCCCACCTGCCAAGGCAGCCGCGGCGTGTGCCGCCGCATTGCCCCCTGATAAGTCCGAGTTACCTGGGGTGCACTGAATAACAACAGTTCTGGTCGCGAGTTGGTGGCGTTTAAGGAGGTGCTGTATTGCCGTAGCAGTTGCATCTTGAGAACCCGGAGTAGGGATTTCCTTGTAAGCTTCATAGGAATGTATCCGCTTATTACTTTACCGTTATTTAGGCCCCTCTGTAATTGGTATAAGAAGAGAAAATTTTCGCGCTTACGTGCTGCCCGAAACTGGTCCTACCCATATGCACTCAGGTCGCCTTGTCAGAAGCAAAGAAACCTGAAGTATATGTATTCCACTTTATGGAGATGTTGGTTTTGTGGGGTTCAGCATCCCAAAGCTACTCAGGCTATGAGAGACGCCGTAGTGGAGGGCTCCGGAAATTTCGACCACCTGGGGTTTTTTAGCGTGCACTGACATCGCACAGCACACGGGCGCCTTGCTTTTCGCCTCCATCGAAAAGCGGCCGCCGCGGCCGGGATTCGATCCCGCACCCTTGGGAACAGTAGTCGAGCGCCCTAACTACTACGCCACCCCGGCGGGGTACTTTATGAGATGTGAGAAAATTGTAGTTTTCAGTCTATAATTGTTCCATATACGTAGCCAAAGAGATAGTTTAGTTACGTAAGCGACCAGGAATCGTCGTATAGTTCCGTCTGTATGTAGAAGCCAATAGATCGTTACAGCAGCTGCAAAACCAGTGTCTAAAGCCTTGAGTGAAAAATACGCGGGCGGACTCTGGGAGTGCTTGCTAACATCTGTTCTGCTAATGCTCTACAGCCAAACACTTGCTCTCAATATAAATTATGCAGTTGTTGTTATGGGCGCGTTGTACGGACTAACAAACGGTTGTAAAATAAAATGGTCATGAGCCTGTGGACTACTTAGAGCTGCCTACGAATATATAGAGATGTTCTTGACAAAGTCTAAAGGCTTTTTAGAAAATATTGGTTTTGCAACGGACTAGGGTCGCCACTGGTCGCAATTTTTAAATAGTGAGGGTGAGAAGTCTGATGGTTTATTTTCTATCCTGCTGGTTTTCTAGTGATATGAGTCGTCCGCCATAGTTTCGCGGCAGGTATGCTTGCATGAAAACTTATCTACGATGAAGGCTTATCTATGAAGGCTTATCTGTAACCAAAGCTGCAACGGGAAGCCCTTATCGAAGAACGAAACTTCAATGTCGCCAAAGAATTTCGCATTCTCACGACCCTTTCCCCGCCAACTGCATAGTGCAGAAGCACTGTTCACAATATTGGACTCAGTTCCGGTGTACACGTGACCATGTTTAGTAGAGCCTTCTGAGAATTGACAGTTAAACTTATTATTGTCAACAAAAATAGCGGGTAAAATGACAGTTTCTAATAATATTACTGTCAGCGAGGTTGAAGGCAATTGGGGCATCCGTATACTCTTTCCTCACTAAGGATAATAATAATAATAATAATAATAATAATAATAATAATAATAATAATAATAATAATAATAATAATAATAATAATAATAATAATAATAATAATAACAATAATAACAATAATAACAATAATAATAATAATAATAATAATAATAATAATAATAATAATAATAATAATAATAATAATAATAATAAATTGGTTCACAGGAAGGGAAAGGCGCAGTATTTGTCACACTTGCTATGTGGACACCTGAACCGCGTCGTAAGGGAAGGGATGAAGGGGGGAGTGAAAGTGGAAAGAGAGAAAGAGGAGCCGTAGTGGAGGGCTACGGAGTAATTTCGACCACCTGGGGAAGGGTGACAAAAAGTTACAGGGAAGTTATGTCTCCATAGTTGAGGATTCGACGGAAACCCGTCCGGCAAGGGAAATTCAGCCTATTGACGAAAACAGCACTCGCCGAAGTTACAGACGAAAAAGAAAAAGAAACAAAACATAAACACATTGACGTTATGTTATGTTATGTCTCATATGTTGGCGTTATTTACAAAGCCGAAAGTTGAAAACTACAGAAACTGCATTTGTTTACTTCATTCGACTATAAAAACTTTTACAGTCTACCACTGGTAGATGCTACTTGTGATGTCATTAGCTCTAGAGGACTTTCTGGCGCAGACCATGGTAACAAACACGGCCGATATTCGCCGAAGTAAAAAGAAATAATTTGAAAAAAAAAAATCGTCGAAATACGAGTTCAAATCTTTTATGCTTCTTTTTTCAGCTACTGTTGGTGAAAACAGCACCAATACTAGCCTCAAGTGCTCAAGGTGACTCCACCTGTGCTCTGGTGGGAATCATGCTTATGGCTTTGACACGTACCGTTTTTTTTTTTCGCCCAAATCTGATTACCTTTTTCCACAATGTAGAACGGCGAAATAAAACAAAATAGGAGTCCGTAATTCTGTCTTTCAAGGGCCCCTAATGGGCTAGGAAGTGCTCAGAAGAAATTAAATTATTTACTGTCCAGTCAGGGGTGCGAAGATGTCCGACGCTCTTCACGACAAACGGGCTGAATTGTGTTATGCACAAAACTGATTACGCGGAATCGAATTAACGCACATTCACACTTTCCAACCGTCATCTTTAGTAGCAGTAATAGTTTTCTCGTGACGCATGCATTCTGTTCTTCCCAGTTATTTAATTATGGCTAAGATCAAATATTGGCTTACTCTAGAAAATAAAAAACTGCAACGGTAAGCTCCTAAGTATGCTTTTAAGGGAAGTTGATAAGTAATAGGTAGGTAGTAGTGGCATTGTTCAACGGACAAAGTAAAAATAACTTCAATGTATCCAGGCATCATTTGATTAGCAAGTAATTATTAGGGAAATATTATATCTGGTAGTAGTAGTAGTAGTATAAAATTTTATTCCGCAAAATGGGAAGGGGTTCAAGGGTTGGGGTCTTGAGCTGCAGGTGGTGTTCCTAGGTACAGAATCCCATTGGTTCTTGCTGCCTCTTTAGCCCGTTCGACCAGCGCTAGCTGATCTTGCGGATAGGAGCTTGGACTGAAGCCCCTCCCACTGCTCGACTGACGGGTTTGTAATTTTGGGCTCTATCGGGCATGCTCGCCATTCCCATGCGGAGTGGTAGAGAGTGACTATCTCTCCGCACCACACGCATTCTGGAGTGTAGTGCGCAGGCCAAATCTTACTGTGTATGCAGTGACTTGGATATGAGTTTGTTTGTAGCCGTCTCCACGTAGTTTTTTGATGCCTTATGAATGCCTTGTGGGGAAGCGGGTATTCACAGCCTCCTAACTTCCAAAACATGTTGAGCTTTCCGTAGCTGTTCCGAGTAGTGTTGGTTTCCCCCTTGTCGTCGCTCGCTCGGTTTGTCTAACCTCGAACTATCGCGTCGACTTTAAGGTTGCCCTCCACTCCTCCATTCCCAGGTGCCCATACTGCATTCTGCTTGTCTTTGAGTTTTGTCGCCTCCCTGAGGAGGGTGCGGCCTGCATGCTTATCCTTCCCCTTAGGAAGCTTCTGCATGCGGCTTGTGAGTCTGTTACTGTTGTATAGCTCCTTTGTTTCTGTTTGCTTCCGTGATGGCTAAAGCTATTGCCACCTCCTCCGCCGTGTTTATATCCCCGGTCCTAATTGAAATGCTGGATATTTCTTTTCCCTGGTTGTTAACTACGGCTACAACCGCCGCTTTTCTGTCTCTGTACGCGGAAGCATCCACGCAGAGGACGTTTGATTTCTTTGCCAGGCTTCGGCCTAAAGCTCTTGCCCTATAGCCTCTCTCCTCCCTGCCGGGGGCTCATGTTGTTTGGTATAAGGTTGGCCGCAAACTTTTCCCTAATCTTTTGTGGTTATCTATTCTGTTTTTCATTTCTGTGCGCCCCCACCCCTTATGTAATATCCTCTAATGAGGGTCTTTAAGGTATTAAAGTGAAGTGAAGTGAGTCGAAATTTTGATCTCTCCTATTGCCTTAATTGCCAAGTCTCATTAGTAGGTGCCGTCCTACCTTGGATTGTGCTAGCCTGACTTTCTGAAAGAATGTGTACGCTTCGCTGTGTTCGTTATAGGTATTAATTACTCCTAGTTCCATGATCTTTTGCGTCGATGCTCAAGGGGGAGGGGGGGGGGGAGAGTCCTAGCGCGATCTTATATGCTTTCCTAATTTGCGCGTCAATTTGATTGAATTCCTTTTGGTTTAGTTTGCGGCTAGGCAAGCTGTAAGTCAGTCGTGGTATCCCCAAGGCAGTGACTATCCTGATTGCGTCGGCCTCCTTTAACGCGTTTCTTTTATTCGTTATCCTCCGGATCATCGCGCATATTTGGTTCGTTGTTTTGATTAATGTTTTGATTGTGTGCTCTCTTTTCCTGTAGTTTTGGAGCCACATACCTAGGACCCGGAGTTTATCCGCTTCTTTTATTGGTTGTCTGTTCAATATTAGCGTTCTATTTTCAGGTTTAAATCTTCTTGAGTGTATTCGGATGAATTCCTACTTCTCCTGTGAACATTCCGTGCCGCTGTTTCTTGCGAAATGCACGATGCATTCATCCGCCTCCTGAAAGTTTTGTTATTTCTCTCTAGGGGCCCTCAACATTTTCCGAACAATAAATAACTAAATATTTCACAGGATGGAAGAGTCTATCGGCGTCACGCTAATGCATCGAGGCAGTGCCTCGAAACCGGAATAGTTGTTATTCCTCGCTTATTCCTTCCGCACCTAATTAATTCTCCATTGCGACCGATTTATCCACGTGCTCAGTAGCGAGCAATTATATCTGGTGGAGAATACACTCAAGAAGATTTAAACCTAAAAAGATAATGTTAATATTGAACGGACAACCAATCAAGGGAGCGGACAAACTCCGGGTCCTAGGTATGTGGCTCCAAAACTACGGGAAAAGAGACCACACGATCAAAACATTAACCAAAACAACGAACCAAATATGCGTAATTATCCGCAGGATAACGAATAAAAGAAACGGGCTAAAGGAGGCCGACGCAATCAGGATACTCAGTGCCTTGGTGATACCACGACTGACGTACAGCTTGCCGTACCACAAACTAAACAACTAAATTGACGCCCAATCTAGCAAAGCATATAGGATCGCGCTAAAACTCCCCCCCCCCCCCCCCCCCCCCTAGTGCATCGACGCAAAATACCACCAAAATAATATTAAAAATAATATATATATATATATATATATATATATATATATATATATATATATATATATATATATATTATAATATAACATTATTATATTATACTATTATTATATTATATCTGGTGGTGCGTTCAGCCTGATAAAACCTAAAACCAGGAAGGCTCAAAAAGGAGGCACAAGAACTTTGCAGTATTCGGCGCACAAGTATGAGTTACATGTCTTGCTGTAAAAATGGTCGACAAAGATCTTGAAATTCAACTTTAACCGGAAATGGTTTGTATCCTTGGGGGGTACTTCCCAAACTTGCTGGCTACTGACCACGTGGATAAATCGGTCACAATGGAGAAGTAGTTAAGTGAGGAAGGAATACGCCTTGTATAACAATGGTGCCGGTTTCGAGGCATTGCCTCGATGCATTAATCACGCCGATAGCGCATGAAGCGACACTTCTACCCTATGAAGCGTTTAGTTATTTATTATTCGGAAAATGTCAAAAGGTACGAGTAGTTTTACATGGGAAGGCGGGGGGTTCATCTGCAGTGAAAGGTGTCGTGTTTATTGGCACTGCTGTAATTGACAGCAATGGAGTGCCAGGCAGCTTCTTTGGGCAGATCATTCCAGTCTTTCGCTGTTTGTAGGAAGAAAGAATGACGGTGCGACGCTGTGCGCGCATACAGAGTATATACAGCTTTTGAATAGTACGGGAAGAATGACGATATGCAGTCGAAATGATGGTGCAATGAAAGGAAAAACGATAAAACTTGTGATAGGGACTAACCCTAATAAGTTTTCGCCTAGTTCCAATTTTGGAAAGGTCTGCATTAAGTTTGGATGTTGCGACTCTGGTTTAGTGAGAATACTCGCGTATAAAGCTAGCGGCGCGGTTCTGGATTGCTTAAAGGTTTTCAGAAATATCAATCTGATGCAGGTCCAAATCTGTGCATACATATTTCAGTTTAGGTTAAACAAGAAGTTTGTAAGCAGTAATCGTATGAGAGTTATGAGAATAAGGAAGACAAGCGAATTTTAAGTTTCTGCACAGCAACCCAAAGGTGGCGTTAATCTTGTTATGTCAGAGGACCATAAAGGATAGGTTGGCTGATTTGTGCGGTTTAACGTCCCAAATCGACTCAGGCTATGACAGAAGCCGTAGTGGAGGACTTCGGAAATTTTGACCACCTGGTGTTCTTTAACGTGCACTGACATCGCACAGCACACGGGCGCCTTACTTTTCGCCTCCATCGAAAAGCGGCCGCCAAGGCCAGGATTTGATCCCGCGTCCTTGGGAGCATTAGTCGAGTGCCGTAACCACTGCGCCACCCCGGCGGGGTCCACAAAAGATAATGTGTGAGAACAACTCCAAGGTACGATTACACAGGTAATACTACTGTGTTACCAAGAATATACTTGTGGGTTATGTAGAAATGGCGTATGTAAAATGATATAATTTAGGTTTTCTTATTGTTAAGCGACATCATCATTTCACTTCAAAGTTATATTTAGTTATATTTAGTATTCCTGTAAACAACACCATCGTCAGCCAAAAGTTGAGTGTTAGAAGGACGGTTGTTAATAAAGATTAGAAAAAGGAGGTAACACCAAAAACGGACCAAGAAGTGGACTAGTGGATGCACTTCACGCGTGCATGTTACCTTACTACAACCGTAGCTTCGCTGAAATGGCCTTGTGTTTAAACTCCATGGGTACAAAATGATACCCTTTGTAACTGCAGCAGAGAACCGTCAATGTGATATTCTATAGAATGTAATAATTTATATGTAATATTATAAAATTATATATTTTGAAAGGGGGTTTTTACTGTGTTTTAGCAGGGATAAGAGCCCTCTCTAAGTTGCACGGCGAACCACACAAGAACACAGCCAGTCTCCACAAGCGAGCTCGAGCAGCGCAGCGGCACTTCGTCGTCCTTATCCTCATCTTCGTAATATTCTCGCGTATAGTTCACTACAATTTATATATAATATTTTATATTTATATAATATTTATTATGTATATTTCATAATATTCATCTAATTATATAATATAGAATATTACGTAGAATATACAGGGGCTGTGCAAATTAGGCTGTTATTGCTGAAGCTACGACTGAAGATTCATCGTTGCCACCTTCAGTCGAGCATGATGACCTCAGGTTTCTGCTGTTACTTTGACCACTTTTTTCTTTTCTTTCCTTTTCAAAGCTATCCTGCCTGAAGCTTTCCTTTTTTTCTCGAGCATGTCGCATGGAGTGACAAGAATTTCGCGAGCAAAAGATACACTTTCATCCATGGTCTTCTGCGGCTCACATAATGCGAATAAATATATTCCGACCTGCTGGATATTAGTTGGAACGTCCTTTTACAGCTTGGCCAAGCAAGCTGAGTACCAATGTTTGCTGCTGGTGTGTTATTTTTTCTCATTATTTGTCTTGTTCACTTGGTTTTTTGCGCTAGCAATTTATTAGACAAACTGTTATTTATATTGTTATCTCACGAATGATTTAGTTTCCACACTGTTACTTTACCTTATTGAGGTAGCTCTGGCTATTGAATAACGTGCTTTAGGTGCAACCATTTCTGCTTTAATTCTCTTTTGCTGAGATAAAACGTAAGGCATAAAACTCCTGACACGACACGGGGGCCTGAAAAATCACCTTCCTCCCCCTCGCATAAAAAAAAAGAATGAACAAACGATTAATTCGCAGGAATCAATTTTCGTGAAAGACAAACAGAATTTCGCCCTTAAATAAATAGATACCTAAGAGTCTGATCGATATAAAAAAATAAAAGCTGGCCGGTTGAACACACATTATAACGTAAATGTAGATTTTACATATACCACAAAATATCTGCTTCGATGTGTATTTCCCAGAAAATTATTTACATCAGAAAACAAAAAAAAAAGGCAGAAGTAGCGCTAAAGTGTTCATAAACCTGGTCTCGAGCTTTTCTATGAGTGAACAGTGGTCGCTTTATATCTCACTAAAGCTTAGGTTCGTCGTACATTGGAAGCCGATTGTGCAGACAAGGTGCTTAAATTAAGTTTCTGGCAAGAGTAGAGCGAAAACGCGGTGCGAAGGTCACAGAGGTGTCAAGGTACAAGAATAACATTGATTTCGACATTCACGCACCTTTATCCGTTAAGCGCATATCCCCATCAACAGCAACAAGAAAATGCTGGATATAAAAATACCATATAATCCGTCACCGAAGCCGGCCATGAAAAACATAAATAATGTGACACGTCCGATATAATTCCAAACACTCACCTCCACGCGACTGTCCATACCAGGAATTCAGCTGGGCGCACTGGACCTCATTCAGTTCATAGTCGATGACTGTGGCCGCGTTCTGTCGCAACAAGTGTTCGAGCGAAGCCGTGGATGTCTCGATCAGGTCGCCTCCTAGCGACCAAACATGCTCGCTCACGGTGGTGGAGGATCCATCGGTCGTACCTTGCACCGCCATTTCAAAGTCGATCACATGACGGCGGAGAACGTGGACATGACTTTCTTTTGTCTTTGCTGAAATCCAGCTACGAGGCAATCCAGAGGCGACGATGTCCTGAGCACCGGCACTTCAAGGCAACACCTGCAACCAGTGTTTTGGAGCACTTTTCGCGCGCCTGAACTTTTCCCGGCCCCACGCGCCGGAGTAGCAGACGAACTTTGCGCAGAGACGCGTGTCCCGCTCAACCGCGTTTCCAAGATCGTCTGCTCCTCCCGAATTCCAGCGGACGTCGCTGCTTCCTCCCCTCCACCTTCCTTTTGCTCCCTTTCTTTCACGGGGAAAGGGGAGCGAGGGAAGAGAAAGGGAAGCGCCTCACGTGGTCACGTGGGGAAACCGGCATCGATTAGATGCGCAAGGGCTTCCATCTGCTGTACATTGGCCGCGAGCAGACAAACGAAAAAGCAAGTGAAAGCAAACAAAGAAAAAAAATGTATGAGAGGCCACGTTGTGTGTTCGTGTAAGTGAGGAGGTAATCGCTGGGAGAGATAAGGGTGCACGCTATTCCCTAATGCAAGGTAATTACAAGGGATTCTCGGGAACAGTTTCATTTACCAGAACATAAAGAAAACATAACGGAGTGGTTCGTAAAAAAGCCCAGAGCTTTGAGCAGGCACTGTCGCGAGCTGGAGCCAAATTAGGCGAAGCCACTGTATTGCACAGAGAGAGGGCAGTAGGTCTAGAAGGAGAGAGAGAATGATAGGATATAAGGTGCCGTGCTTGTGGGTCATATTATCACACAACGGTCTAAATGCCATTCATGGGAAAATGAAATGAAGCATAACGTTTGCTCTGGGCGATACTAATTTCCACCACAGTGCTTGAGCTGTTCCAATTCCCACAGACGATTTTGTAACAGCAGTGTGTCTGAAGGTGCTTTTAGAGACGAAACAACAAATAAATATTGCGAAAAATTCAGTCGAAACTGCATTCTGATAGGTTACCACATTCGCCTGTCCCCTGCCTTTCTTCTTCATCCTCCGAAGAGAAAACAGTTAATATACATTGTTTACTAAGAAGCAAAGTGGTGTACGGACTGAGGACGGAAATAATGAAATTCGCACAGAAATGTGCCAATCCATGATGGCAGCAAGGTGTTGGCACAAAACAGGACAATTCACTACATGCATGCGTTGAGCACTGAAGATAGATGTGGCCTCCGACTGAAGGTGTCTTCAGAGAGTCCATTCGGTGTTGTTTGGTGCTGTTTTAAGACGAAGTGAATAACTAACTAGGCATATCGGCCGCGCGACTGTCATATCGGCACGTTGCCTGGCACACACTAAGGCACAGGGTAGAGGATCTATATTTTATTGGTTGTTTTAGAGAAACTTTAATGCGTTTATACTGTACCTACTGAGGACATTGTAAATTCTTTTATTTTTCTTCTTTTCACCTGCTTGAACAGATTAGTCATTGTTTGGTAGAAAGCAATCATAGTGTATTGATATTAAGTCTAAAACCGCAAACGTTTTACTGTTTTTTCTTCGCATGAGCGTCATCTAGAAGAAAAATACATTAAGGTGATGTATGATGTATAAGACTCTTACCGCGTTCTCAGCTTACACGAGTCAAGGTGGGAAATGTTTAACCTTTTGTCTTTCCTGTTTCTGCAAAAAATAGGTCAACAGCAAAAAAAAAAAAAAAAAAAGCACCTTCATAAATTTGACCTAGAAGACCTTTCCTTCATCCGCAGCGTCGACAGGCACTGATCCGCGTTCGCACAAGTCACAACAATAAGGCCAGAAAATCAGCAAAATTTTCAATACGCGTATTCGGGAGAGGATATTTATGGGGGGCCTTCCGAAATGATTTCTGTATAAACCGGCGGCCTTTTTTACGTGATAGCGCATTGGTCACGTGTCGCAGACTAGCCGGTGTCGCCATTGTCGGCATCGCCATACTTTGTCCTGAACAGTAAACCATGATTGTCCGACTGGCCAACAGTGTCATGTCGTCAGGACAGCATGGTTTTGTGCGGAGATTTCAAAAAGTCCGGGCGAAGCACTGTTAAGCTTGTCGCCATCGTGGAGTAAAAGAGATAAAGGACATGATAAGGATTGAGAATTGTACGTCGCCGCGTGTGTAAAATCAGTTAAGACGAAAGTATTTAATGAAAGGTTCAACGAAAGGTTAAAGAAGGGTTCAACGCTGCTGAACCGAATATGGAGTGAAAGCATTAGCTGCGGGTGGCTGAGCGTTCTTCTTCTTCACTTCTTCTTCTCTTCCTCAGCAAGGGGGTCCACGGGCCACGAAACAACGACGAGTGGTTAGACCTGTAATAGTATTGCTTTCGCAATAAAAATCTGAACCCTTCTTGGTCACAGTAGTTGTTGGTCTTTATGTTAATTAGAGCAATACTTTAGGACCGAGATTAGGAAGCCTGTCCTTTCGTTTTCGAGTAAGGAGCTACCGATTAGGCCACAACGCACGCTTGTACAGTGTGAGATCAGGTACGTGAGTTTACATGCATGTCTTATGGGAACATAAAGGGATCAAATCCTGGCCGCGGCTGCCGATTTCTATATGGGCAATAAGTAAGGCATTCGTGTGCTGTGCAATACCAGTGCACGTAAAGAACCCCAGGTGGTAGAAAATTCCGGAGCCCTCCATTATGATGTCCTTCATAGCTTGAGCTCCTTTGGGAGGATAAACCCCACAAACCAAAGTATATATTAGGTTTACATGCTAATTAATATAAACATGTAATTAGTGAGGACCGCAGGGTGCGGTACTGTCACACCTTTAAAGCCGAGTTGAGCGTCCTTCTTATTTTGGGGTTTGACCACGAAGACATTCCTTAAGGAGCTCTGGTTATGCTAGCCACTACAAAACTGACTTCCTGTCGGAAAGAACCGACTTGGCTATTTTCCTGCCAATGTATCGTCCCCCACCTGGCTCCTGTGCGTAACGAAGTGCCGAAGTGCTTCGAACATAGCAGGCAATAGGCGTCGGTGTTGGTAACTATTATAGGAACACAGAGAGCCAAAATAGGCTTACGTATATTTTCTTTGCATCAAAGGCAAACGAAAGCTGCAAAAAACAAAAATGACAGAGGTCTGAAGAAATCTTGCTCCTGCCAATAATCCAATAGGAAGCAATGTAAAATATGCCAGCGTCAGTAAAACCTGTCATGCTGCTTTCACCCTTCACCTAGTACAGCTGAAGAATGAGAATGGTCTTAAAATTGAAGATTTATTTTTTTGTGTGCGTGTGTGTGGAATATTTAAGTGTGTCTGTAAGTGGTAAACTGATCGGCATTTCCCGCTATTCCCTAGTGTTCTAAAACCGGTCAGGTCTGTATATAAAAGGGCAGAACGGCGAGCCAGTCACTGAATACACACGTAAGGATGGTACTGACCGTCGGGAATGGCAGAAAACCAAAAGTGTTATAATATTTGGCAGTTACCCTCCGCCTTTTTTGTTAATGGTGCAGACAAGGACAGGATCACGAGGAACTCATTATGAAACAGATTTCAATGAAGCCAACAGTCATTCAGAACTAAATCTTTATTGAATGTTTGGTATATTATATTGCTACTTTGATTTCTTTTATTTTATCATCACGTCCAAATGCGGGCAAAAGTAAACAGAACATAATGTTCCTTCCTGAATTTTTTGCGCGTTGCCTTATTGAAATTGATATCATCGGTACGTGCAAGCTGATAGTGGACACTAGTGCACTATTTCCTATAGACATTTACTGTTGCAGCATACCCGATAGGCTAGACGTGACTGCATCTACAATGAAGCAGTGTGCTCGGGGTTCTTGTGACTGCGACTGCACGTCAGTGAAGTGTTGGAGGTTAGGAAAAAAACAACAAAAAAACAAGACGAGATGGAAGAAATGTGGCATATGTGGTGATCGTCCACCCGTGTATAATCAGCAAAGGTAGCACCACGCTTCCTTCCCGGCGGCATTCTTTCTTTTCTTTTTTTTTTTTTAATCACGAGATATGATCCTTCCGCAACGTGGCAACTGTTGCGGAATAAAGCGCATCTGACACGTTTTGCCTCGAGCCGAGTTTTTCGAGTTGCTGTTTGGGAATAAAAGGGGAGAAATAAAATAAAGTAACTTCTAATCGACGGTGGCTTTGCGCGTGATGTGCGCTCGCGAGATGTTCCTGAAAGTTCAAGCGATGGCAAAAAAAAAACAAACAAAAAAACATGGCGTCATAAAGTGTCTGTATCATGTACGCAGTGAGCCGAGAATCTTCGAAGCGTCAGTAAACGCATCCAGACCCATCCTCAATAAATGGCCTCGCCAGTTTAACTCTTTCAGGACAGTTAAAAACAGGTGATTCTGTGAGGCCTTCAAAAAAAGTTTTATAAATGCAGCCGTTAAGCAAATCAGGTGTTGTATAAAAGAAAATTCAGCAATTTAAATTCTTTTTTTATTCACATCGATATCATTTTTTAGGCTCTATACGTATGAAACATCTTAGCGCCAACGTTTCGGAAAAAAACGGCAAAACTTTGAAAAGCATAAATATAAATATATGAAACGCTGTCAAAAAAGTTAGAATGTACAAAACGTAGTAGAATGTGTCGCGTTTGTCTTCTGAAAATAAATTTGTGTATGTGAAGGTTTTTTATCCGCCTTTCCAGGATCGTGGCGTAAAACAGACAACACCCAAGAGTCTTAGAAGCACGATTCTGCTACAACGTGTAACAACGTAAACGTATGCAGACGGTATTTCAAATGCACGCTAGTTTTTTTGGTTACCTTATACGTGACAAGAAGAAAATTCCTCAATCCAGGATGTTGTCGAAAAATATCAAGTAAGCAAGAAAAGCCATGAATTTAAAAACAAATCACCACAATGAAAACAGTGCACGATGTAAACATTTTCCATACTGTCTCTTTTATTAGCTATAAAGATTTGGCCTCTCTATCTGCAGATTTGTTTTTTTGTTTGTTTTTTTAGTGCAGTTCAGAAACACTAGTGCCCTGCAGTTCCAGCGGTAGTTGTTGCGATTCTCAAGTACGCATTTTTTCAATAACACCACAAAAAAGTTGCAGTTGAGTCAAGTTTATAGAGAACCTATATATCATGCATTGAAGTCCATTGTCAAGGCATGCATTCTTGTAATATTACTCAATTTCTAGAGACAATCCTTTCAGGTTGAGGTTCCTCCGCTCTTTGCGCAACGTACAGTTTCTGTGTTTTCGATAATTTTTACGTTTTTAAACACCAATCGATGGTTCCGAAAGACATTCACGCTTTTGAAGTTCTGGACAACCCGCATGACATGCCGGTGTTTTGTTGGTTAATGAAACGTTAGCATAAGTAGCCGACATACTGGCTAATAGAAATAAACCAGTGGGAACATACACTGAACACGTGAAACAGGCTAAGAGCGAGCTGAACTAAGTATGTTTTTTTTAGGTTATTAGTTTAAGTTACAGGGTGATATTTGGATGATTGGTTCTCATACTTGTTGTCAGAGCTCATTAAGTCGTCTGCGGACTGTTCGCCACTCCTGTTATAAAAAAAAAACAAAAACAAATCGCAGAAGAAGCACGCGAATCACGTAAACGGCAACGATTTCTTTGCGAATCCTGATGCGATTTTGACATGATTTTTGTAGAAATGCTGCACCATAGCCCTCCGAATAATTATTTTTTCGACTTCGTCGCCTGCCGGTAAAACAGTGAACTACGCGTAAGCCAAAACTAGCTATCATGTTATCTATCCTATATGAAATATAATAATAGATAATTTTTCGATGGTTAGCTTTAAAAGGTCAATTCTTTATCCAGAAAAAAATGATTTGGAAATAAATATTTTCCGCCAACCCCACTAGGAAGGCATACTCCTCTTTTGTTGCGAAAGCAACACTAAGCCAGCCGCTTCGCCTCTTCAGCGTGGTCGCATCTCCACCGTGGCGCCGACTCCACGAATGACCTTTATCTAAGAACAAGAAGAAAAAAAAGAAACCGCTGGTGATAACAACTCGGTAGTTGACACCCTGGTAGAGACGAACGACAACAGCGAGTTGCTTGCACCGAAATCTTTCGCTCCACATCTGGTTCAGCAGCGTCGAACCCCTCAATTTTTTTTTGTTTTTTATTGGGGGGGGGGGGGGGGGGCTGAGATCGGGGTGATTTTCTTTCTCTCTCATTTCCCGAATTACCGCGGTTATCAGAGCTTTACGACCATGAAATTAAGCACTAGTGACTCTGGTGAACATGTTTGTAAAATATTCTCATCCCGAAAATTCGCTTGCAGAAAATTCATAAGCATTCATGCGATCTCATGCATGCTAGTTAAATTAACAATTTTACTTCAGTCAAAGGCTCAGAGATAGGCCTAAAAGCACCATGCTCATATATTTTCGACATAAAAATTTCCGTACCAATTTTCTCAATCTTGTTACGCCACAGTAGCCGGTTGCCAAGCCAAGGAAAAGTTTTCGATTACGGGAACCCTCAGGCAAGCGGGGAGTTGGGATCAGAACTCTCCCTTTCCCCGCATACGGGCGGATGTTGGAAGCAATATAAGGCAGTGACGCATTTCTCCATTGCCAAATGCATGCATACAGTGAACAAATCTCTACTGAAACACGAAGGGCTTCAGTCAGCGGCGAATACCATTCACATCCTGTCATCTCGGCTCGAAGCCGGATTAGGCAATGGCATGCATAGAAGGAGGCGTGCCACGCCCCTAGCGTGTTTGGTTCCGCGGCAAGTGCCTCAGAGCCGGCTCATGGCGTGCTGAATAGAATCCGTGGGGAACTCGTCACACGCGTCTCAGCGTATGCGTCTAGCATTGCACTGAGGAAGCGCGCGTATTGGGACGATTCGTAATGCTCTCGTCTCGCATGACTCACGGGTAGGCGCAGCGCGTAGTGACAGAGTCGGTGATCAGGTGACATCTACCGTTGTTTCTATGGGCTCCTTTCGCCCAACGGCCTGCATTCAATTGGGCAGGGTGCACTCGAATAAGAGGCTGAAAGCTTTCTTATTTGCAGCGCAACGATTCGCGTGCATATGGTTTTAGAAGTAGGAATTAGAGAGAATGGGCCGGGAGGCAAAAAAAAAAAAATGAAGTACGTCATTTACATAGTTTTTCCCAGGGCGCGTGAAAGATGAACTAGGATCACTGTCTTGCAAGCCGAAATTGGTTTGGAAGCGTAATTAAATCACAGAGCCGAATACTGATCGACAAAATCACAGGAAACAATAAATTGCGCAGTGATTACCACTCACAGAATAAACGTCACTAAGCAATTATATTTCAAATGTACCTTAGGGTGGTAGACTGAGTTATTAGGGAGCTCAAATATTGTGTCGGGAGACACGAACTCTATCCCCCCCGGGCAACCGAGATTTGATGGAGGCAAAACGAAAGGCGCCTGTCGAATATGCGATGCCATTGTATGGTAAAGAACTGCACGTGGTCGTAATTATCCCGAGTCCTTAATGGTTCGCCTCTATCATCGCCTTAACGGCTGTCGGAAAATTAAGCTCCGCTTAAGTAAATAAAAGAGCCGGTCCTTAAATCTATGCGTATCAATGCTGCGTTATCATGCGTAATAATTGGCGAGTTCTAGAACAAAGGGACCCTATCGGTAAGTAAATAAGGGAATAGCGGCATTCAGCGCGTGCGCACTATTGCCGCGCAATTACCCTATCCTCTTAATCGATAGGTCCCCCATTCTAGAACCATATTAATCTCTCTACGTAAGTTCGATTGCGAGGTACATTGACCTCATGAGATACATATAAACCTGCTCGCTCCTTTGCTGCTCGCTTTTCCTTTCAATAAATCTATCGATCTATCTATCTATGCTCGCTCCTAAAGCATACAAACGCGCGTTATTTTGCCTTGGGGATGGCGTCTCTGGCTATCAACAGAAGAGTAGTGAGTTTGAATCCCGCCTTCATCCATAACCCTCTCTTTGAAGGAAATCGCTTAATAATGTTAAATACGTCGAGATGCGCGACGGACAATAATTCGCACTGAATGTCATGTTTTAAATATGTTCCATTTAAAGCCTGAAGTCACGTTTAAGGTGACCTTAGGGGAGTACTTAAAATTCCCGCACGACGTATGTGGCTAGGATTTCATGAGCTTTTATGCGCCCGTTTTTTCATGGAAACAGGATATTGTGGCTCATGGGATGCCAGATGCTTTCGCATTAAAATAGCGCGGCTGAGCACATTTATGTCGAGCTCTCGAGCGGTGTGCTCTCACGCAAAACATATTGAATGCAGCTGTTTGCTGGTGAGCGAATGTGGCTGTGCTACCAGGGTTCGTATTCTTATGCGACTTTTTTCTATTACAAGTATGAGTTAAATATGACACACAGTACCTTCTTTGATATTTTGCTTCCTTTACGACGCAAAACACCACGCGACCCACTAGGCACACCTGCTCAATTTAGTACAATAGGCTCGTCTCCTTCACTGGTAGTTATTTTATTATTGAGCTTGAACGTGAGCGCTAAAAATTTCACCTCGTTTTGAAGAGAGGATGTATTTGGATATCGAAATGAAATGTATTTCATATAATCAACCTCTCGATTAATTTAAAAATTCTTCTATTCGAGTTAACAGGTTCTCCGACAGGTCGGATAAGGCAAATGACATGACTAGCGCTGATTGATCACTAGGACGCGGCCCAGTTGGCAGGTGTTTTGACGAATGGCAGTCAACATGTGAGATGGCTGAGCACCGGTTTATGTGACGTTATGAGACCAATGTGACATGCATAAGTTGGAAGGTGAGCTGGAATTTGCCAGCTGGGAGAAGCGACGGTCGTGTGATATGACTGAGAGCACAGCAGGTAGATTAGGTCCTAAAACTCCTATATAACTCGGAAAAAAGTAGCAAGACGTAATTAAGGAGAACCTAGGCCAGCAATATTGCACTGCACATCAACACCGTATTTAATAACGCTAACAACATGTTACACTACCTGCGCCGCAACTTCCATACTACTCCTGCTTTACTAAATCTAACGCTGTATGAACCGCTTGTCCACACCAAACTCGAATACGAATCAGCAATGTGAGACAACTTGGGAAATTATCCAGTCGAGCTCGTGGAAATCAAACCTACCCGCTTCATCTCTCTTAATTTCCATAGTACAGTGATTGTCACCACTATGGAAAAAACTTCAAAGCTTCCACCTTTAGCCTCCCTTCGGATATTCTCGCGGTTATCCCTATTTCATGAATTATTTTACAATTGCCCCACTCTAGGATATGAACTCATTTCTGCTCTGTATTTTCTTTCAACGTGCCTTAATCGTGCGCATAAAGTCATAAACTAAAGCTTGTTCGCAGTCGTTCATTCCCCGCACATCAGCAAATTGTATCGGCAGCCAGCGTTCAGGACAACCTGTGATTCCGTCCCAACTTAGCTAACATTGTACACTCAGGCTCTCAACAATTGCATCCATTGTTGTTTCAATTACTACTATTATTTTTACCTTGCATTTACACTATTCTTGCTATTGTAGCTAGAAACTTATAGCTAAGAACACGACGCTTGTATTTTTATATTTTTCTATTTTGTTCATTTTTTCTCTATTCAATTCAACTCTCAAATTCCCTGCCCACGAGGGTGTAAATAAATAAATAAATAAATAAATAAATAAATAAATAAATAAATAAATAAATAAATAAATAAATAAATAAATAAATAAATAAATAAATAAATAAATAAATAAATAAATAAATAAATAAATAAATTGTATTGTCCTCTTAAGATGGCTTGAGTTTTTTCTTAATGTTTTACAGGCTGTCATTGGTACACGAGGTTTCAGTGTTGAAATGAGATAAAATGAGGGCGCCGGGATCCATTGGAAGGACAAGCAGCTATTTCATATTTTTCGGGAGGTAATTAATACGGTAAGGAAGCTTGGGCCTTGGAGTAAACGGCTTAGGCTTAGTTGTGAGTCAGCGCATGTACTGTGGCTTTCTTGTTTCTTGTCCCTTGTCTTCGTGTTCGCGCTGTTTATAATAATAATGAATAAGTACCAACTCGCCCAACAAAGTATCTTGGTCACACATGAAGGCAAATTGTTCTCTTGGTGGCATAGAACTCAGAAAAGTAAACACGGTTATCGACGTAATAAAAACTGCAATATTAAAGTAATTCGCCAATATTCGAGCTGTTTAAAAGCTATGTCGACAGGTTGTCATGGAAGGCGAATGTGGTTGAATACAGAAGGCATAGAGACAGGCAGCAGAGGAAGACGTAAGCAGACGCTGATATCTCAGTTTTTAGAGTTGGATCCACAAATGTAAAAGCCAAGCACTTAAGGATGAAAAACCCTACGCATAAGAGGACCGCAGAAAGTTTTTGAGAGACAATAGCTGGGAGAGAGAATCGTTGAAAGGATGCCACTGCAAGGGAAAGGCAAGCTTTGCGAAAGCTCTAAAGAAGGTCAAACTTTTCCTCCATGATTGCATGGTTAACTCCACATTTGGTATGTGTCCAGCCGTAATAGGAAATGCCGCACACAGATAGCAAACAAGAATGCGCCGCGAAAAAAAATCTACTGGCGCTGACGTCGCTGTTATCGTATTGGCGCTTAGGGAGGGTAGGTTTGTAGACGTTGCTAGGTGTCCGACAGTCGAGACAGGTGGTGAGCCCCTGGCGTCTGGCCACGGCCTTGAGTTCAGTTTCCAGGTCGTAGCTGAGCAGTAAGATCTCGCACGAGCCAGGCTGCGCGATCCTCTCCATGGAGATGCAATCTCCCTACCGTGCTTCCTATCCTATTACCCATTCACAGTGAACGCGTTTGCATTCACGACATATTTCCTCCCGGAATCAATCTCCTGCCGGAAGGTAATCTTCGTCCACTAAATTCCCACACTGACATAGAAGGTTTGAGGGCCCCCTCAAAGGCAGAGTCTAATCAACCTGACTGGCGGAAGAGCCCGACTTGCTCTGCAGCTCTGCCGATCGATGTGAGATATCCCAGCCGCTCGAAGTCCAAGGGGTATTGTGCACCAGTATGTGAACGATGAGTCTCGAAGGTCCGAGCCTGTCAGGGCATGGAGATGTGTTGGGGGCTGTTTCACCTCTCCACCGCACCGTGTGGATGGATGGATGGATGCTATGTAGGAGCGTCCCCTTTGAAACGGGGTGGTAGCAGTAGCTATCATGCTCATTTTTCTACCTATATCTTAATTATTGATTTAGATTGGTTACCTAAACCATTATTCAATTTATTATATTTTTGTTTCTACATTACTAACATTATGTCACTTCTCTGCGTTTAAGCCACCAATCTTCCAGTCGTTTTTTGCTAGTTTCACCGCCGGTTTATTCACCCGGCTACTGGTATCTCTAAACCCAAGAGCTTCAGGAACAGTGACTGCACCTGCATCAACTTCGGGATGGATACCATTACATTCGAGTATAATATGGCCGGTTGTTTCACTGGAATTACCACATAGAGCACATGCGTCATCTTCATTGTTAAATTTCTTTTTGTAGCTGCGTCTTCTAAGGCACCCTGATCTAGCTTCAAAAAGTAGGGCACTGCCTCTTGAGTTATCAAAGAAAGCTTCCTTCCTAATCTGCCTTTTCCACTTTCGGTATAGTTCCACATTCTGTTTCTTTTCCATCGAATTTATCCAATTTTTACCTTCTGTGTTTTTCACCTGTTGCTTAACGCTCTTTATTTCCTCGTCCTTGTGACTAGCGTTGCACAAACCGTAGAGACGCCACTTGGTGGAAGTGAATAAAGGAAAGAAAGTTATAGGAGCGAATGTTTTGAATTACCAAAATAAATATTTGCTATTTCTTCCGGTTTCTGAATTCTTGACCCGCTGCTGCTCACATATACAACACAATAGTGTTGTGAGCATGACGTCATTAGCAGGCAAATCAAGCCTCTGCCTGAGGATTCATGACAGTGTGACGCTCGGAATTGCTGTTTGATATTCCGAAGCAGTGCTGTACTCACTTTTCTGTCGTGCATTTTCGTCGAAAGTGTTATTTTCTTCCAGATGCTCCCATTCCTTGAAGCGGTGTAAGAGAAAGACACACATGAAAAACCGTTTTCGGAAAAGGGAAGGCTCTGTAGCAGCCCTACATCCCGGTGCGTATCACAAGCACGCCGTGAGCGAAGACAGGAAAGCGGGGGTGAGAGATGCAAGCGGAAAAGAAAAACAGCGCTCTTTAATAAAACAGCTATGCATTTCATCGCAAGATAAAATTGAAAAAGATAAAGGGCCCAATTGTTTCACTAACGAAAAACAAACTAAAACCATAAAAACCAGCAATAATGTAACCAAAAACTATTTTTGGTATTCAAAAAGATAGCAACCCCCCTCCCCTTCCGTCCCTTCGATATAGTAGTGTCAGCTGAATACTTATCTAAGCTGCAAGAGACACGCTCTAGTATTGCTTTCCAGTGCATCCAGTCTGGGCAGCGAAAGGCCGTCACATCAAAATGTATCGTTCGAAGATGCTCAGAAGGGTAGGAAAGCTATCGTGCGTCAAGACACAACTAGTTTAAAAAACGCTTTAGTTACCTGCAGACGATATTGTAACAAAGTCAGAGCAGTATGCGTCCCCGGGCCGTATCTAATAGTCCACTATAGAAGGTCGATCTACGATACCTATTGTTTATTCGTTTCTTAATTCAATTCTTCGTGTTCTTGTTTATTATATTATTTGTACATTTTCTTGCATTCCTTTTTTTCTATCTTCTTTCTTTGACTATTCCTTTTTTTGCTTCCTTATTTCATTCCGTTTCCTTCCATTATTTATCTACTGTTTATCTCTCTTCACTCTTTCTTCTTGGTCTCCTTTTCTCTTTTGGTTCTTTTTATTTCTCTGTGCCTTTGCTTACTTCTTACTTTCCTTTTTACATTTTCATTTATATCGTTCTTCCGTTCTCCCTTCGTTTCTTTACAAAGTGCACATTCCTTGTTTCACTTGTTTGTTTCCTTTGTGGTGCGTTAAAGCACTGTGAATGTAAACCAACCTTTCATGGTTATTTTTATAGCCATTTCTAACGTTTTTTTTTTACATTGCTGGGAGAAGTAAAGAAAGCAAAGGCTTTCATTAAAATCAGTTCTGCATATAAACCGCAGATTCACATCATCCACAAAAGATCATAAAAAGAAACAAGCGCATAAACCATTTCGTAACTACCCTCTCGTTAAGATGACATGAACAATCAGCAGGGTTCTTCTACGAAATTTTCGCGAAGGACCAGAAATAATATACAAAATGAGCTTCTCCACGCGCCGTAATTTTATAATGCATGGGGGGATAGCGTACACACTGAGTTGCAGCATCCGTTTGAATACGCAGAAAACGGAGCACCTGAAAGCAAATTAATGGCGTTGCTTTTCATGTTTGGCCCGCAGATCATTCTCAGCAAACGCTCGAAAGCTTAATGGATTGCCCGCAACGTCGTTGTGTTTCTTCATAGATAAACCGTGATTACACTGCGCCAGCTGCAAGCATTACAAAATTTCGCTGAAGTGGCGTGTTTATCAGAGGTGTGTTTACGAAACTAGATCTTAGAACTGTTTTATTAGCGTATTTTTAAGCGCAGCACGTTTTAGAAAGAAGCTGTTGATGCTCCATTCCTTTGTTTTCGCGGCACTGCTTTCAATGTTGGAACCAAAAGTGGAGAAAGTGAAGGAAGGAAGTGAAGAAAAGAGGACGAACTTCAGGCAGGAATTGAGACAGACGGCGAAAGAGATGAGAGGAAGATGGCTGGTCGGGTTTCTGCTGAGACCGCGCAGGAAGAAATATAGGGCACTTATGCTCCGCTTTCAGTATGAGACGCATCAGCGGTCTGTATACGGGGATGTCTAAAAGGGGCAAGGCAAACAGCAGCGCTTGTATTGGTCAGCCACGGCTATCCACCTATATAAAAAGGAAAATCACGGGCTCAGCTTCTAATACGTAAAAAGGTTGCCACCTTCCAAGCAACACTTCCACCGCCGCGGTGGCTCAGTGGTTAGGCCGCTCTACTGCTGTGCCCAATAATGCGGCCGCTTTGCGATGAAGGCGAACAGAAATGCGCGCCCGTGTGCTGTGCGATGTCAGTGCATGTTAAAGATCCCCAGGTGGTCGAAAATATTCCGGAGCCCTCCAATACGGCGTACTTTTTCCATAGCCTGAGTAGCTGTGGGGCCTTAAATCCTGCAAACCAAACCAAGCAACACTACCAGATCTGTTCAAATGCTGAAATCGACTGCTTCGACTAGCTCCTACAAGCAAGGTAGAAACAACGACAGAAGCACACGTGTTGTATGTTTCGTTGTGGCTTAGTTATTGGGCACACCTATTGCAGGCTTCAGAGTGCCATTGCGTATGAGTAACCTTATGGATTGAAAGACATGAGAATTGACTTCTTGGTTGTGTGGCAGCTACCCTGCATTCATTGCGGCCCACGCCGCTGCAACTTCAGTGACGACAATTGGTCGAATTGAAGGAGGCGGGATTTTAGCCCTCGGCGCTAAGGCGCCTTTAGTGTTTTATGGCTTTCCCTGCCGCTCCTTTCCTGCCGACGTCTTACCAACCTTATGTTGCGTGGTCGCAATGGCTGGCATGTTCAAGAACATCCTGCTAGCTAGGGGTGCCTCTGATTGCACGGATTGGAATAGCAATAAGAATTTTATTTACCTTTTTTGTATTATCGAAAACTGTAGAGGCAGGAACTAGAGGCAGATATAATGCTTCCTGACGGGGCCCCGGGCGCAAGCCAAGAAACCCAAGTACCATGCTTCAGCTGCATCTCCTTCAGAGCTATTTTACAATTTATTTATTTTTTTTACACTGATGATATCAATAAAATTTAATTTTATTTTTCCGCTCTGTTCGCCTGTTGCCCCTTTGTTCGTAAACAGCTTTTAGAAGTTTTTCGATAATATCAATTTGTGGGTCTAATGTCAAATAATTCTAAAGGGAATTGAGGAGCGACAGAGAATCTATATAAATACGAACAGGTGTTGGTCCATTCTGATCCTGCAAATACTTCAATGCCTCTCCAAATTCTATTTTTTCGGCGCAGTATGCGCTGTTAGCCAATTCATCCATGCAGCGGTTGATGCAGCTGTTTGTTCCATAAATACGTTGGGAGCAGCAACACTGTGGGAAATTGTTTAAAACAAGACGTTTATCGCAGTACAAAATAGAAAGCCAGTGCATCCATTGAAACATAAACCAACGCATCTCGTGAAACCTAACACTACGAAAGTCCGAAAGTCCGAAAACATATAACGCACCAAGCAAATAGAGATTGCAAAAAAATTGTTAAGTACAAATATTCTAGAGAAGGTAACGTATAATGAAACCTTTAAATCAGCGAACAATCTTGTAATCTTGAGATCAAGTGCACATTAATGGGAGTTTAATATTAAGAATGTAACCGCAATTGAGGTTCTCACCTATCGTGTTTAGTTCTAATGCAAGGAGTGAGCTGTCCTGTATGTCTGAGGGAGTGTGGGTTATGTTTAGTGAATATTGTACTGAAAGAATTCAGATTTAGCTTTATTACTGTAATCGAACACAGTCGTGCGCAGTAAAATAATAGCTTCTAAACTAAGCATTTTCGATTTTACATTGTCGCAAGGGCCTACCTTTTCAGTCTTGGCGTAGAATTCCAGCCCATATTAGTGGAAAAACACTTCTTGCGGAAGTAATAACTATGCAACCATGTTAGACCTTATGCTCTTTTGCTCCTGATTTGCCAGCCTGAACGTGACGTCCACGTCTTCCTGTCCTGGAAGGGCTAATTCAAACATTGGCGCGGTATCGTCGTTATATTCAGAAACAAACCTTCGGTAATTTCATAACGAACAGTCTATTGCACAATGGCGAGACCCTAGTAAGAATATTGTGTCTTGTATATCCCGACATCAGACGGAAAACAAAATAACGTCGAAGTGGAATCCAGACTAAAGATTCTCGTTGGAAGCGTGTGAGGAAAGACGTATTATCGCCATAGCCGTTCGCCCTACGCGCGCACTGCAACACATCCTCGTGCTGTCCGCTGTACATGTCATCATCTTAAGCAACTTTCGTCTGTGCGCAAAAGCTTTCGCACATTTCCTCCTCCATTGTCGTGGGCAGCTTTGGCCAGGGCGTCGGCTTTCTCTTTGCCATTAACTCCAGTATATCCTAGAACCCAGTAAAGGGTCAGTTGATACTCGGAGTCTTTAAGGGCTAAGAAGCGGCCTCGGGGAATGTTCACTGAGAGGTGGATGCCATTGTAGTCGGTCAACAGCTGTAGAGTAGATTTCGAGTCGCACAGCACGCTCACAAGCCCAGATGGAACACTGGATTTGATTATCTGCGTGACTAAGTGGATATGGGGTGCAGTGGTCGAACCAGCAGGGAATAACAGTCGGCAGGATCTGGACCAGTCCAGCTGAGGCACTGCCATGGCCGCAGCGGCTTGTCCAGATTCTGGCCGCACCAAGCCATCCGTGAAGAGCGTGGAACCGCTGCACTCTTCAAGGAGAGCAGCGGTAGACTGCTTGAGGGCAGCGACAGGGTTCTGGTTCTTGGAGTTGTGATCCATGGCCCTGCCGGGGTGGCGCAGTGGTTACGGTACTCGACTACTGTTCCCAAGGACGGGGGATTGAATCCCGGCCTCGGCGGCCGCTTTTCGATGGAGGCTAAAAGCAAGGTGCCCGTGTGCTGTGCGATGTCATTGCACGTTAAAAACCCCAGGTGGTCGAAATTTCCGGAGTCCTCCACTACGGCGTCTCTCATAGCCTGAGTCGCTTTGGGACGTTAAACCCCACAAACCAGTTGTGATCCATGCCCAGGAAGAGCTGCAATGGAGTAAGGTAGGGCAGTGTATGCAGTACACAAAAATCTAAGACTCGTTCACGATTTCCGATAGCACGGCTAACAACATTACCATCTTGGAATGGGAGATGTGCAGTCTTGCTATGAAAGCAGCACCATATTTAACATGACTGAGGGGACCAACGTGCGTGAGTCCCCTCTGGGCTAGGACAAAGGACCAAAGTATGGATACCAGCTTCCGCCACGATGGCCGGGACTTTGAATGACTGGTTGACTGCGAGAAATTGGCGGATTCTATCCAATCGTATGACATGGTAGGAAGGGGATAGGCGATTAGCCCGGCGTAAGGGCCTGATGTCTCCTCTACTTCGAAGAGCCTGATTGCGCAAGTGTAAGAGCGGCCAGTTCAGGAGCGCAAATATACGAGCACAAGTGAAGCGCACAGCTGTGGTGACCGCGTGGCTGAAGTTCGAGATGATTCCTAAACCTCATTCGATCTTCACAACTGCGAGTGAGAAATGAAGCTTCACTCCACAAATCACTAGCACGGCGCTGGCAAACTCCACCTGGCAGCTGACACAGCCACGCGCTATATGCATCGTACGGTTGGCAGAGGCTACCAACTCGGGTCTCTCTTTTCATATGCAAGGTTGATACCAGAATCAGCCTGCCAGGACCGTTGTATTCACTCTACTCCTAGGCCTCCCAGTTATGGGAAGTTTATTGCATGGGAAAATTTTGTAAAAAATTGAAACTTCACATACTCAAACTTGTTCATATCTCAAGTTATGGGCTGCTTAATAGAAACCCACCATATCCCTAACCCGACACTGCACAGCCACCAAAACATCAAAATTTAGGGTGGCACACATATGTATCTAGGTATGGCAGCCATTTGGGATGTTCTTAGCGTGCACCCTCGCAGGTACGTATATACAGTTGAGTCAAGCGGGGCCTTATGTGGTGGTGGCAGCCTACATTATCTTTCCATTCCATTAAAATCATAGTTCAACTGTCCCCTATAATTTTATTGCTTTTCTGGAGACCACACCACCACAGTGTGGTGAGGTTTGCTGACAAGTATGCGAGCCCCAAGCTTTCATTTTGCAAAGTAGTTACATTGCTGCTGTTGAACACTTTACCACTGGAATCTTTAAAGAAAAGGAAAACGACCAGCGAATGTTTCCTCTAAAGCCCTCCTTCCACTTTCCTTTTCCTTCTTTTGCCCGACGTCGATATTCATTTCCTACATATAACAGACTAAAGACGCGCCGCCGAGGTCAATAAATTTTGTCAGTCCCGCCATGATAGAGCTTCGTGTACTTGTTTTTCGATCCTGTATCATTCCCGTCTTGCACGGTGTGCCAACTGGCAAACGTCAGCCTTTTCAACCTAGCGATTTCAGACACGCTGTTTTAGACTTCCTGCATGGACTTTCCCGTACGCAGATAAGCTTACTACTAGTAATATTCAGTGCACGTTAAAGAACCCCAGGTGGTCGAAATTTCTGGAGTCCTCCACTACGGCGTCTCTCATAGCTTGAGTCGCTTTGGGACGTTAAATCCCACAAACCAAGCCAAACTAGTCATATGTATGTGGCTCATAATAATTTTAAACGTAGTTCCTGTGCAACGGTAAAAAAATTGTTTACAAGCTTTTTTTTAATGTTTTTTGTTCAGAAGTACGAACACCGGAACACTTCTCTGAAACCCTTTGGCGGTGTTTCATGGATTGCAAAAGTGACTAAAGAAAGCGCATCAAGCACGCAAGAAAATATGGGATCCCTTAAAATTGGGCTAATCATCAGCTGCATGAATGCAACATTTTCAATTGCTAATCCTTTCATGCTCAGAAATATTCTGCCTGCCTGCGAGGCTGTGTTATCCCCGCGCCCGAGCCAGCACGTACGATTAGCCAGCCTTCGGTCACTGTAGAATATTGCCAATAATATCTTCACTTCACGGTTGTGTTGAAGCTAGTCTATTTGTGTTATCTCAGAGTTAAAACTCATGCGTTATTTATAGATTTTGGTTGGAATTCACGTTAATTGTGTTGGTACTCCGCAAGCAGCGGCGCTAAAGATTCCGTTTTTTTAACTCACAGCCTAAAAAACGTTTGTTAATAATTTCAAGCATTAATCTTGTGTACGGCTCTCATATAATTGCACTTTCAGTGGGATCTTCATCCTTTCTGTCAGCTATATAACGAACCTTACCAATTAGGCCGTGTTATGGCCTGCGCGGTGGTGCGCCAGTCGCATCAACAAATTATTGCTGTGTGCTCATCTGCATTGCCAAGCTAACAGTAGGCCTGTTTTAGTGCGTTTTATTTATCAAGACCACCGCATCAGGATCCTGTATTTTTATGCTTGGAATATCTATAGCGCCTATCAAACTGGTGCACTTGCATGTCTCGTATGATGCATAGTTTTAAATATTTCACGTACATTGCCGTAAATGCCAAAGAAAACATCGGCAACAAAGGAATGGTAGCTGCTGCATAAGAACTATGTTTTCATATGTTTACGGAGCTTAGCGTCCCAAAGTGGCATCGGCTATGAGGTACGCGCCATACTGTAGTGCTCCAGAAATTTCGACCATTTTGAGTTCTTTAACGCACGCTGACATCGCACACTGTACAGACATTTTACGTTTCGCCTTCATCGAAGCGCGACCGCCGCTGCCATGATCAAACTCACTTCTTTGGGATCAACAGTCAAGAGTCAACCAGCACTCAACTACTGAGCCACCGCTGTGGAGCACAACGCCGTTTCGCTATTTGTATTAAGTCTTGAATTAATGTCAACAGAGTAGCCAACACTCACCGCGTACTTGGCCATAAAATCAACCCCTTCTTTAGGTTTACAGCTAGCGTCGTTTAAAAAAAGCAAACAGGCTGCATAGAGAATACTTGCTTTCGTATAGAAGCACGTGTTAGTCATTCTAACCAGAAGGTATAGCCCCTAAAGAAACTTCAGCACTACCAGATTCATTGTCCATGGGCATCAATGCCTCAATTAAATCCATAATTCGTTGTTTCTGCACAAGAAGTTAATTATACATGTGTGCTGTACCTCAAGACACACGCACGCACGCACGCACGCACGCACGCACGCACACACACACACACACACACACACACACACACACACACACGCACACGCACACGCACACGCACACGCACACGCACACGCGCACGCGCACGCGCACGCGCGCACGCGCACGCGCGCACGCGCACGCGCACACACACACACACACACACACACACACACACACACACACACACACACACACACACACACACACACACACACACACACACACACACACACACACACACACACACACACACACACACACACACACACACACACACACACACACACACACACACACACACACACACACACACACACACACACACACACACACACACACACACACACACACACACACACACACACACACACACACACACACACACACACACACACACACACACTAACACACGCACAGTGTAACTGTGTAAGTGTAAGTGTCTGCACCGAATGTGTGGTCGTATACTGCATTCTGGTGCTGACACGTGCGCACTTGAGGTTTGCATAGCCAGCCATATTTAGTGTCGTAGATTTCGGTCTTGCTGCCCTCGTGCGACAATGTGGCTTAAGATGAGGACCTCACAGCTTGCGAAGAGCTAATGAGCAGCTGAAAAGTGTCATGGCGACTTCCACCGGTCACAGTGGAGCAGCGTTTCTTGATTCGGGATCGTGATTTTGAATTCCACTGGTCGACAAGGCTAGGTTGCGCATTTTCAGGTAGCTTCTTGGAGCAACTCTTATCACAGCGCTCTAGCTCGATAGTCGAGTCGGATCTCGCTAGAACTTATAGTCAGCGATTTAGTCACTTTCGGTAGTTGCGCGATTATTCGGCTGTTGTTAGTGGTTTCGGAAATGTCGGATGGCCCAATTAATCAACTATACCCACCTAATATCTTGTCATTGTAGTGAGACTGCTTGTCCATTACCCCAGTATGTGACCCCAAGTCTTCCTAAAGTATACTTCTTCATGCGGCAAGCCGCGGGCACGGATGGTAACCAAACGGAGTAGAGAACCTTAACTCGGGAAAGTATGTCTTTCCAGCTAAAGGAAGTAATATAATGATTATTTTAGTCAGTGTAATGAGCGTTACTACTTCGTCAGGCCTACCCGTGTTTTTTGCTAGATAGCGAATGCTTGAGATGTCTTATTTTGGTGCGCAGCTCCAAAAGGAAAACATCTTCTCCGTCAGCCAGCCAAATAACAAGACGCTGCTGCTGGACGATGTCCTTCTACAAACGGAGCTCGTTAGAGTCTTGAGCAAAGTCGCCTTATTTTTATCTGCTGCTGAATGTTTCCAAATGACCCTGTCTGCCTTCTCGTTGGAAGTACACTTTGATGAGAATAACGACCGCTCATTTTGCAAGGTCTAAATCTTCCAGTTTTACTAAACTCTCAAGCTATATTTTTTCCTCTCCTCAATGTAGTAATGTGTTATAGAAGCGAAATTTTTTTTTGCATTTTATTTCTTTTCAGCCTGAAAAACAAAATAACTGTGTCCGTATATCGCTGTTGTCAGCAGTGGAAGTTTAACCAGAGTGCGCACATTCTTAGTCGTAAAAGATGTCGATCAATTTTAGACTTTCTTTATTGCAGGTATAGGTGTGTTACTTTTGGAAGAGAAAACTTCATTTTGTCAAATGCGCTTTGTGAAGATCTATAGCGGATAGCTTGGACAAGCAATGCCTGTGGCTGCAAAAGCAGTTCGTTGTTGAATGCAGTATGTTCATAACATCCCCATCAGCCATTTTAGCTAACCATGCCTCCAGTATAGCTCAGTCAATGCTGACGTCTACCCTTTTCAAGGAATTTCAATTTCAAATGGACGCCGCGGCATTGCAAACTATATTTTCGCAGCGCACCAGTCGATGTGGTTAAGATGCGCTAGAAGCGATGTCAGTGACGTGTCTGTTGTCTTTAAATTTTGTAAGAGAAGGTTGAAACAGACGCTTCATATAAAATCGCAGGCTAAATGCTATGTATGTAGAATCTACTAGGCCATGCTTGTAAACTCCAGTCGATATGTTCCTGAATTTATTGTGGAGCCAATTAGCGGTTGTAAATAAAGACCATTTTTATAAGGAACATAATTTTTTGTGTGACCAAAAAGAAATGCTCCAAAGACGCTGGGGTAGTGTGAAAATAGCCTAGCGAAATTGTCAAATTTAAGATGATTCTTAATGAAGAAATGCAAATTAAACTAATTTTCACCAGTAAAGTGACCGCAATTTTACCTGCTTTATTCCCTCAAACGTTTAAAGCAAAAACCAAGGGCAGTATTAAACAGTACTAAAAAAAATAATGCGATAGTGCACACAGCTGCTTAGAAGGGGGGTTCTTAGAATGAGGATCAATTTAGAAAAATCGATTCAAGCGGTTCATCTTCTCACATCAGGCATTAAACATTGTGAAAACGAAGTATACCTTATCCGGCGATGAAATCAATGGGTAAACTGATCATATGCTTCATTGTTTTGGTCCCAAGACTGCTCGATTTCAAAAAGCCACGCAGTTATATTTACCTAGTTGAGTACTCAAAAAGAGGGCCTGAACCCTTGTGAAGAAAAACAAATTTTCTAAACAATACCGGAACAAATTGAAAACTTTCATGATGCCCCGGCTCTTATCACCGAAATTTTCCGCGGCATGCCTGGAGTAGGTCCTGGCGACTGTGCAGAGCGGACACCAGATGACATGACCTTGAGCTTATAAACGCTATCTGGCATTTTCTGCCGAATTTGTTATCGCCCTCTGTTTACCAGCAACCGCTCTTTTAGTACATCAGTGAGGAGTAACTATCGTTGCAGAGTTGATTAAAGGTGTCATCGATACATGGCACAGGGTAACCGTCTTTATTCGCTATACCGTTAGGACCGCTGTAATCGGCGCAGAATGTAACACTTCCGTCTTCCTTTTCAAGGAGGGAAGTGGGTGCTGGTGCAGGTCATCTTTGGAGGCTGAGTGATGTCGCGATGCATTATGTTCACCTGATATTGTTTAGTCTCGCGTTCTCGCTGTAACATATCATAAAGAGCTAAGAAGGGAGGTCGGGTGTGTTCTTCAGTTACAATGTGTGGTTCGGCAACCAGCGTTGACGGGACCATTGAGGAAGACAGAGCAGTTCCTGTAACACCAAAGAAGGCTGCCGAATAGTTTCTGTCGGTGCTTGGGCAGAGTTAGGTTGGTATCGAAGGGAAGGGCGTCGCCTTTGGGCGGTACGTCTTTTCCGGACGAGTTGGATGGCGCTCCGATCTCTGGTACGTTGGTGCTTTCGTCTAGAAATGCAATGGTCATACCATTGTTGAGATTCGTTACTCGCCGCGGTAAAGTAGGAGATGAAGACTTCAACTTTTCCGTTTTAGGCACGGCCGTCGTCTCTTCCGTTGATTATTTCTTTGCGAAATGAAATGCGCGCGTCCTTGAATTATGCATGATATATTTTCCGCAGCTCGGCAACCAAGATGAACGATAACGCTCGCAAGGAGTTCGCAGTAATATCGCCAGCTTTGACGATTCTCGCGCAGCGGAAAAATCACGAAAATGCCAGTACGTCTGGGAAAGCAACAGCTCTGTGGAGCCACAGCGCAACGCTTAAAGCTTAAATAGTGCGTAATTGGGTGGCTTTCCACAGCAGTCTGTTTGGATTTACAGTAAGCAAGCCGACCCGCAGTACTGTCTACGTGTGGCCGTCGCATCAGAAGATGCAAATTTCGTGTATGTATGATAGAGCCACGTGCCTAGCGTCGCGCGACTGCCGTGCTTGGTGCCGACGGCGACGACGAAGTGGTTGTTGGCTCGAGAGGCGCGCTGGTGCTGGACTGTGTGATCGGAACTAGAAGCCGACCTTATTCTCGGGTCCTCATCTACGTGTACCTTCACGGCTCCCTGTGGCTCGAGGCGTGACACTGAGTAGACTTGGTTAGAGGTCTGGAGCGGTGTGCGACGAAAAAAAAAATTATCGCGCAATGGAGACCTTATGGGCAACGCCTTTATTCCTTGTCTTTATTTGTAAGCAATTTGGCTTTAGCGCAAGAACACTGTGTGAAATCCTTCACAGACCGCAAAATGTTGTCTCCATTGCTCTTCAGAGGACCGCTCGAGCATTTCGGGGGCCAGCGTGCCTATGTCCTTGCGTTCAGGCTTAGAACATGATACGTTCGCGACGGCTTGAGTGTCAGAGGAGCGATGGCGCGCGTAGTTGACAAGGGCTTCTTTTTGTGCATTTCATCATCATCATCAACAACATCATCATAATCAGCCTGACTATACCCACTGCAGGGCGAAGGCCTCTCCCATATTCCTCCAATTAACACGGTCTTGTGCTAGCTGCATCCACTTGACCCCTGCGAACTTCTTGACCTTATCAGCCCACCTAACTTTCTGCCGCCCCCTGCACGCTTTTCTCCCCTTGGAATCCAGTTTGTTACCCTAAGCGACCATCGGTTATCCTCCGATCCGGTTTGTGTATTTACCGTTCAGTAATACGATTTACAGATGTGCAAACAGCAAGGCTAAACTTACCAGTCACACCTAGTATAATAACACAGCCCTTGCCTTTGTGTTAGCTCGAACTGCCCTTCCGATTTACATTTGTGCAGCGTGAAGCTGGGTCTTAAGTTTAGGGCCCTCCAGGGCAAACCGGTGAAATGCGCAACATTTGCTAGAGCACGATCATGACTTCTGCGCATGCGCCACAGTAAAGCGCATTCGTGAGTGAGCAGCCTTGTGCTCCATGCACGGTACCCGCCGCTTCCACAGAGATAGAACCAGTGGAGCTATCTTGAATTTCCCCATGAGGCTGCACCTCGCATGTTTTAAGGGAGGCTTCTGGCACAAACGAGGAAATGAAGAAATCAAGCCATAATATAAATGGAAACAAAATCATCGTTGACTGAAACAGTGTTGCAGGCGGGAAGGTTATTGCTCCCACTTCGCCATGCGCTGCCCCTCCTCCCCAGCCCCCGCGGGTCGAAAGCAGCAGAAGAAAGTACGCGTGGCCTCCTTCCACTCGCCGAGTGTGCTCTACTTTGGAAACCGGCAGGGCATACCGCAGTTGTTTACGCCGCGCTTTCCTCCCATTCACACGTACGTTCTCACACCTCCTCTCCCCCCCCCCCCCCCCCCCCCCCCCCCCCCCTTGAGGTCTGCCTGCCAGAAGCTGCGCGGCAGCTAGCACTTTACACTTAACTGTGGCCAGCGTTTGAACTCGATGGTTGAAGAGAATCTAGCGCTTGTAGACGAAGACGTGGTACAAGGACGCACACACAACTGCGCTGAACACTAGTATCCTCGTTCTGTGTATGCATCTACTGAACGATGTGATCCTATCATGACTGAGAGAAACAAACTGTACCCGCCAAGCATACTCTAGGCAGCATAGCTACACGAAATGCATATACTGCCCGTACTATAGTGCAGCGAGGGGCACAACCGGTTTCCTTCCTTCGAACAAAAATGTATGGCCGCTCAACGCTGTCAAATCTACCACACGGATTGGTCACAAAGTCCGACTCGAAAATTCTCGTCGCCAATGCACTGGCTGCTAACGATGGTGTGATCAGTGATTCAGCGCGGCTTCTTATTCTATTCCGTCTTTTTTCTATCGTCGTCTTCTTCTTTTTTATATAGTTGTTTTTTTTTCTTCTTTGCGTGTTCAGAATTTTCTTTCTCCATTTAACTAGTTTCTTCTGCTCCCTCTTGTCTCTTCTTTTCTTCTTCCCTTCTTTGAATGGGGAGACACTAGTTGCCATAGATACGGTTACCCGAAATGCAGCGCTGACAGGCATTGTGTAGCTTTTGCTGTACTTTTTCTTCTTCTTGGCTTCTTCCGAATTTTTTTTTGCGCCATTTGACCGGCTTCTCCTTCTCTCTATTCTCTCTACTCTTCTCCCCTTATTATGTGGCTCGGAGCAACTATAGTTGCCATGGTTACGGCGCATGCGCAGTAGTGACAGGTGACGATTACCCGAAACGCGCAGCTGACTAGCCTAGTGTAAATATCGCGGCAAAACGTAGCTTCAAACGGACCCTGCACTCAGCAAACGTGCTGCCGCATTCCGGTATGTGCCTATCTCCTTACTCGCCACCTCCGGCCTGTGCCTATCGGGGCGGCAGCCGGAGAGCAGGGACGGAACACCATTCTAGCGGACCCAAGAGGGGTGCCAGTCGGACACACCGATGGCTTTCATTCCGTCAACTGAACCCGTCCATAGCCCCTTGGGGCAGCCGTGCAGTGGCTGTGGGCGCTTACATCTTTGCGATCGGCTCTGTGTCATTGCTGCAGGACAGAGCGGGATAGAGACTTCAAAGCAGCCATATTCGTTCCCTGCCTAGTTGTGGGCTAGCATGGCGCAGCCACGTATAGCCTTCTAACGATAAAGTCCTTTCGGCAGCAAATACTAGACAGCTCCCGCTGCCTGGTGCGCTAAGCCGGGAAACTTGGCTCTACCAATCTTTTCAGTCTTTTTTTCACCGTTCCGGTGTGATCTCTACCATATTTGACTCTGCGTACTATATATCACATGTGTATAATATAAATAGGCCTGAAGGCGAACTTATAAAACGCATAAAAAAAAACGAAATGAAATTGCATCTTGGGCGTCCATGAACTGTAATTTAACTGACTTTACAGTTCCTTAGCAGCTGTAGTTACAATAAATGGATAGGATTATCCCTCTAGTCGTTCAAGTAAGTGAAACGGAACTATAATGACACAGCTTATCCGGAAGAAACAAATGGTCTCTCTGCAACGGCCACGAATACCCGACGATCGACGCCATCATAATGTTGCCCACCTGCACTCTCTGCACCTGAAGCTAAATAGATGGATGGAATATAGGAGCGTCCCCTTTGAAACGGGGTGGTAGCAGTAGCTATCATGCTCATTTCCCCCCCTATATCTTAATTATTGTTTTATATTGGTTAACGATACCATCATTCTATTTATTAAATTTTTGATTCTACATTACTAACATTATGTCACTTCTCTGCTTTTAAGCCACCAACCTTCCAGTCGTTTTTTGCTAGCTAGATTCCACCGCAGGTTTATTCACCCGGCAACTGGTATCTCTAAACCCCAGAGCTTCAGGAAGAGTGACTGCGCCTGCATCAACTTCCGCATGGTTACCATTACATTCAAGTATAATATGGTCAACTGTACCACATACTGCACATGCGTCATCTTCATTGTTAAACGTCTTTTTGTAGCTGCGTGCTCTAAGGGACCCTGATTTAGCTTCAAAAAGGGGGGCACTACCTCTTGAGTTATCAAAGAAACTTCCTTCCTGATCTGCCTTTTCCACTTTCGGTATAGTTCCACACTTTGTTTCTTTTCCATCGAATTTATCCAATTTTGACCTTTTGTGTTTTTCACCTGTTGCTTAACGCTCTTTATTTCCTCGTCCTTGTGACCAGCATACTTACCGGTTAGTCTCCTAGTTCTTTTCCTCCATTGCGAGCCAACGCTTTTTGTGTATAGGTATTTAAATACTTTAGCTGCCCATCTGTTACTGTCCAATTTCATCAGGCGTTGTTCATGTAATATTTTACTCTGCGCTTTCCGTACTTCGAAAGATTCCCAGCCCTTATCTCCCTGTCCCGTCTCATTTGTGGTTTTGCCGTGGGCACCCAGTGCTAATGGTCCGACGGCTCTCTAATTTATTTCCAATGTCGACTGTACCTCTGATTTTAGGCACAAAACCGCATTTCCGAAAGCCAGCCCGGGCACCATAATTCCTTTCCAAATACCCCTCAAAACCTCATATGTGTTGTATCCCCACAATTCCCTATGCTTCATTATCCCGGCATTTCTTCGCCCTTTCTCCTTACGGGATTTCTCATGCTTTTCAATGTATGCCAATCCTTCGTTTACTCATACCCCGAGATATTTATATTCTGCTACTCTGGGTAGTTCCTAGCCTTGTATTTTAAGACCTTGATTGTTGAGCCGTTGAAAATCATCAGATTCGACTTAACTGCGCTAAAACTGAATCCTACAGCATCCCCTTCGTCTCCTATGACTTCGCCTCAAGCTGTGACTCGACCGGCCTGCCACCTGTCGGAGAGGAATGAAATTATACTTACAATTATTTCTGTATTCTAGACGCACTAGACGGTCGGCAACAATAGGCTGATGTTCCGCAAGGTAGCGCTTGTTGCCGTTGTTTCTTAGATAAGCTTCTGGCGTCCCGTTATGCGGAGTAGATTTCATAAATAGTCCAATAAGTAACAGCCTAATAGCATTTACTGGCCCTCCACCCTACATACCTTCACTATGAGAACGTGTAAGAAATAACTTATGAAAATTGTCATGAAAATAAGTAGCAAAAATGTCCCAAGCACACTTCGGTTGGAGTAGCATGAAAAGTCAAATGGGTTCATTTTGTCGGATATAGAGCCAATGAGGCCGAAAGAGAAAAAATGAGATGGTGCTCTTCCGTGCGCATAAATATTTCTTATACCACTGCATCCACCAAAAATCAAAGAACCAGCTGTTCTGTTCTAGCTAGTTAGAATCACTCCACGCTACCATCCTAAGGGTGGATGTTTGTTATACGTTCTTTCATTTGTTTCCGCAAAAAGCAAACCGAGTACATCAAGGCAGTTGCTTCATTAGTTTAACGTGTGCTTTACCTTCAGGAAAAGCTTATATGCATAATGAATTATCAGGAGAACTTTCGCTTATGCTGCAGCCAGAGTGCGATTACATCACGTAATGTAGAGGAATAACTAAAAGTGAATGTGCAGCGGCGTGCTTAAAAGATCAGTTCTTAGCTTCATGTTCAATGCAGCGAGTACTTATTTTGACGTGAAACGAATGTCATGAGGACCGATCATGTTTTCGGCCCATGTTATTAATTCTCAAATTTGGTTAAATTTATTGTCGTTTGTCTCCCGTCACTATTCGAAAGCTTTAGAAGCAATGAAAATGGCAAAGCGGCAGGGGAGGATCAGGAGTTTAGCCCACCAGAATGGGGACTTCAAAAATTACAGACCAATCATATTACAATTCGTTGCGTAGGATTTGCTTACTAGGGTAATCACTTATAGAATCAGGGCACCCTTAGATTTTAATCAACCAAAGTACCAAACAGGTTTTTTGGAAAGTGCACCCTACCTTCGATCGTATCCATACTATCAAAGAGGTGATAGAAAAATGCTCGAAACACAACCAGTCCCTAGATAGCATTCATTGATTACGAGAAAGCATTTCACTCAATGGCAAGCTCAGCTGTCATGCCGGCATTGTGAATTTCGGATGTATATTATATGAGCCGCATGCGAAAGTACTAGACGGCATTTATAGTTGCTGCACAGCAACCATTGTCCTCGATAAAGAAAGCGACAAAATTCCCACAAAGAGGAGTGTCAGGCAAGGAGACACAATCTCCCCAGTACTACTCAGTGCTCGCTTAGAAGAACTGCACTTAGAGATTTCTAATAAGATAAGTTTGGGAAACGCATTATAGGAGAACACCTCAGTAATCTGCAATTAGCTGATAAAATTGCTTAGTTACTCATAGAAAAAATTGCAATGAATTATAACGACATAGAAATGAAGAGCACGACGGTGCACCGAAAAATCAATATGTAAGAAACTAATTCTTCAAGAGCCTCGGGAAGAAACATCAATTAACAATAGGTAGCAAAGCACTGGAAGCGGTAGGAAATATGTTGATTTAGGAGAGGCAGTGACTGCAGATCGGGATCATGAAAGGAAAATAACTAGGACTAGGAAATAACTAAGACTAGACATGTGCTGTCTCGTCTTCATCGCCGTCTTTTTCCTTCGCTATGCTTTAAGTTACTTTCCCACTATCCCGCCACTAACCAAAACAGTTTTTTTTACTGTGGCACTAAGAAGATCGAACACGGCATTCAATATTCTTATGCGAAATAAGTTGCTTTTTTATTTCCTAGTAGCTAAATTTCCCTCGTTGACATGCACACGTTCTGCGCTTCGGTATCATAAAAAAATATTGGCCCAGCTTCTAGCTTGTTCCTTGCTGTTAATTTGTTGTGCATTAGGCGCTACGGGTCGTGCACTTGTATTAGTGCGACCGTCACAAGGACCCACTTCTGCAGAAAATATGGCGTCGTACACGCGTTATCCTTGTCGGAGTTGGCAGCGAAATATCACGAGCACGCCTGTGGACTTGGTAGATGATATGACCCAGTGCTGATTGGTCGGTAGCTCATGTGACGTAATAAAACCACTTGACGCGGCTAAGTTGCAAAGAGCTTCACGGAGGTACAAATGAAAATTAAACGCGAAACCACTTGGTTGCAAATAATACGCGCTTCGTTTAGGCCACAAAGGTATTTTTCACGCATGTGTGAACCGGCGCGCTGTATCTCTGACGAGTGCTCTTGAGCAAAGCGTGGCAGCCTACGACTACATGCTTATAGATTGTGTGGGGTAATAGGGGCACAAAATAAAGATATTAGGGAATAAACGCGTAGCAAATTACAATTAAGAGAATGAAGTCTGCAAGTGGGCATGCAGACGAGAGCAATTTCGTAGTCGCGGAATAAAGTGCAGAGTTGAAATATCCCCCATTTATTTCTACTTCGCGAGGCATTTTAAATCTTTGACTTCATAGTGATTTTGAACCTTGTGTTTCCGGAAGAGGGCCGCAAGTCTGTCCGTTATTGTGACGCAGCACTTGGTAAGGGTTTCTGCAGTTTAAGCCTGGATAGTGAGCGGACGGCGCACTTAGAGCTCTTTGTCACCGGGAAAACCTATCTAGTCACGAACTAAACTGATAATAAGATGGTCAGTATCTAGAGATCGAGCACTTGGCTACCACTCAAAGTAAAACGCTGGTAATTAACTTCTGGTTACAGATCGGGCATCCTAGTAAATAGAGCCTTGCTTTTGCAGTGCGCCTTTATAAGTATTTTAGAGAAAACGTATACAGCATCTTTGACAGTCTCAGTAAACCGGAAAGTACTTGTAGTTTTATATCGCTGCTAAATATCAATGTGGGCCCAAAAAGCTGCATCCGGCTTCTTGTAATGCATCCTCTGCATGACATAGCTTGCTTGTGTGCAGAGCTCAAGACAGTTTACTGTGGACACGTCGCTGGCGGCTGAGAGTTCAGGATTGAGGATTGGATCGTAATTTAACAATGCAGTAATTTTTTCCACTATTACTCCACCAACTTCAATACAGTTTTCCTATCGTAGCGCTACGAAGGTCGAAAACGGCATTGAATTAATTAATCTCCGAAATCAGTTGCTTTCTTTTTTTTTATTTTCAGACTATCGAATTTCACTCCTTGACGCACATGTTCTTAGATTTGACATCTGCAAAAGTACCATAGTAGGCTCTTAGCTTGTTCCTTGCTGTTAACTCATCGAGCATCATTATTAGCATGAGAGCGTAAAGAACCCAGTTCTGCAGAAAATGCGACGTTGTAGGTGTTATTCTTGACGGCGTTGTCAGCAAAAAATCACCAGTTGTGATTTTGGTAGGTGAAGTTGGTAGGTGAGATGAACGGCCGGCAGGTTGCATGACGGTACAAGACCACAGGACATGGCCAGGTTGAAATGAGATTTACGCAGGTACAAATCCGAATCAAACCCGAAACCTATGGGTTGTTAATGAGACGCGCTTCCCTAACGGCTACGCAGTTATGTTCACATGGCGCAAATAAAGCGGTGCGCTGTATCCCTGACTGAGACTCTTCAGAAAAATGTATGCAGCCTATAACTGCCTGCTAATGATTTGTCTGAGGTAATAGAGGTACAAATAAAGAGAGTAAGGAATACGCATGTTGCAAATTTCATTTAGCGAAAAGAGTTCTGCGAGAAAACCCACAGATGAGAGAAATTTTCTATAGTTATGGAATAAAGTGCAGAGTTGAAATGTCTTGAAAGTCACTACGGCGTAAAGAAAACAACACAAGAAAGAGAAGAACACCAAATTGTGCGCATGTGGTCTCTTTGTGTTTCATGTGTTGTTTTGTTTGCGCTGAAGTGGATTTCAAGTCATGAACCAATTCGTCCCAGAGGCCGTTATTCTAAAGTTTAAGTGTCCCTAAATTATTTTTTTCATGAAATATTTTAAACTAATGACCTCACAGGGATTTTAAACCTTATAGTTCTAGCAGAGTGCCGCATGCCGGTCCATCATGATGACACACCACTGGCCAAGGGTTTATAGAGTTTTAGCCTGGATAACGAGTGGACGACGCACTGAAAGCTTTTTGTCAATGACAGAAAAACAATCCAGTCGGGCACTAGATAGATAATAAAATGGTCAGCACCTGGGGATCGAGCACTTTAGCTCCGCTCGAAGTAAATCGCAGTTAAAGAGCTTCAATCGTGTGGTTACAGATTAGACGTTCTAGTAAGTATATCCATTATTTTGTAGGGCCCTTCTTTTATACGTCGTTAAGAGAGAAAATATATAGCGTCTTTGGAAATCTCAGCATCCTAAAAGGCATTCTTATATTACCGCCAAAGGGCAACGTGGGCTTCTTCTAATGCATCCTTTAGATGGCATGGCTTGCTTCTGTACAGAGTTCGAAGCAATTTGCTGTAGACGCGTCGGAGGCGGCCGAGAGTTGAAGATTGAGGAGCTGAAGGGTCACGCGCTGAAGCTGTCAGAAATTTAGTGTTGTGAAAACAATCACGAGCCTTGCGTGTTTGCGGCGATTTTTGGCTGCGCGGGTTAGCGTCAGCGGCCACTTAGCGCTGCTTAGCGTCAGCGGCTGCAGCCAGGCGGCGCAACTCTTTAATTACTATATGATAATGTCCTGCTGCAAAAGAAAGCCACACCACACAAAAGAGTATTCAAATATTAATTAGATCGTCGACGTATGCCTTGAGAAGTAATAGAAGAGACATCTGGGCGAGTTGGTAGGTTATATGATGAAAAAAACAGCGCTACAGACGTGGACGGAGGTGAAGAACAAACAGGACAGGTGCTGACTCGCAACTAAAGTTTATTGAAAAAAACACAGTATAAACACAGTGTTTTTTTCATCATGCCTTGAGAAGGTCCGGCGAAGACCTCCTCTTGCGACATTCTCCATTTTGAAGAAACTTTTCTTGTTGAGAACAGTCTTTGAGTTAGCTATTCCTTTAACACACTGAATTCTGCTTGTTTCATGATGCACAGTGTTGTCATGAAAATGCTATGAATGAATAAGTAGAGGGCATTACCCGGGATTACTATGATTACTTGCTGTAGGCTTATATTGCAACTTTCTGAATAGCATCACTGAAACCTTTTGCAGCTGGACAATAATTTAGGCCCCTCCTCATTCATTGTCCTCTCTGAACGAGGAAAAAAGGCTACCTTTTTAGCGGCTTAACACACAACAGTGAAAAGCCGATGCTACCCCTCGAAGATTTGTGATGTTTTGAACAAACATGTCTTTGAATCGCGGCAGTCATGGTACAATTTGGTGCAGCTTTCTCACTGGCTGGCTGTATGACGTTATCAAACCTCTGACCTCTGGCCGAGCTGTCGCATACTCATAACATCACTTACCATATGACGCCATCGACTTATAACATCACATGACTTATGACTTATAAAATAAAGCTATGACAATGTCTGAGCAATGTCATCAAACCTCTGACGTCAGCCTATACTCTGGAGCAGCATTTTGACATTTTCGGTAATTTTATTCTTTTTTTTAAATTGTTACCCCTGTTTGTGTTCGCCTCAGCATCTTACGGCGTCGTTACACTAGACAAGGTAATTACTAAACCGTGTTCACGAACCCGGCGTAGAGTTCGCGCTCAGCTGCGAATCGGAGTGATGAACTCCTGGCGGTGACACGATTTGTTTTCTTAAGTGTCAGTTTAAGGGGATGCATTTTGGTGACAGACTTTGCGGACAGGTTTTGCGGACTAAATGATAGAGCCGTGATCTGTATTCATGGCCGCAAGTTGGTGATTTGATGCCGTTGGGTGACAATCAGAAGTTCTGTTCTTTTAAAAGCAAAGTGCGTACTTTGCTGAAATTAATAAATATTTCACACTGGAGGGTGAAAACGCTTCATTGAACTCTGTTCCTTCGCAAGCCGAGGGAAGAATTTGCCGTGGGGACCACCATTGCAACATGTGGGAACTAAAAATTACTTTCATTTTTGATGCAGCATGGAAGTGCGTATGAAGCTGTTCCCGTTGAATAGAAAAGAATTAAAGTTGAGGATAAGGACGTACATATCTTATGCATAATTTTACACGTCTTAAACCTTTCTGAACTTGCATGTTCTTTAGGATTCTAATTGTCGCGTTTATTACGTTCTTGCTAAAATGTGAAAAAAAGCAGTTTGGCAACCCAATCCTCACTCAGTGAGAGTTATCTGCTTGCAAGTGTATTTTTTATATTCTGTGGTACTTATGAAACCATACTTCCGCCCCTTGGGGATAATATTTTGCACGGAGATCAACTAGAGAGATGAATTTCATGCTGTGGTATTTCGTAAAGGGCGGTTCACAATCCTTTCTATTCAGCCCTTCAAGTTAGAGAAAACAAGTTTCCGAAATCTTGATAAAGAAATCAGATCTGGTTTCTTGCACTTGACATCGCGGTCGGCAGCGTCCGCCACGTTGTAAAGGACACGAAGGCGGAAAATCAGCAACTGTATCGAACAATATTCTTGGACAACATCTGAGGGAATAAGGGACCTGCCGACCGTGAGCTGCTCTACAATGAAAGCTCGATATCCTTCGGAGAAAGGCTAGTACCTTCTCGCAGATCTCCAATCAGAACAAGTGCTCACATTTGCAGGACGTTGGAGAACAATCCAAATGCTCTACCAAAGGATCCATCTCCTCACTGCAAGAAAGCGTGTGAGCGCTGGCGAACTCAGCGTATTGCTTTTGCAGGCTCCCTCTTTGGATGAGCATTTCTGGGTGTTGTCGACTCCTGCTGGTGAAGAGCTCGAGGTCAAACAAATAGGCAAGAGAACATCGGTTGCTCTTAGTGATGAGCTGAGAGCCAGCGCCTCCATCCGCTTCATCGTATTTGTAATCGTCGGGATACTTTTCAGGTCAAAGCTGAGTAAATGAAAACACCGTCCATGGACGCGACTGATATTTAGGGTTAGCAGGCTGCTGTTTGTCTAGATTAGAACTGCTTTACTGGATGGGTGGGGTAAGTGCAAATTGGTCTGCTCAGTGAGAAAAAGCTGGTATACAAGAATGTGACGTGGTATCAAATGCAAATGTTCGAAAAAATTGGATGTGGATGCGTGTGTGCGTTTATGGGGCGCTTAGCTTTTAGGATTCTATATTTCTTAAGCACAATGATGTGAGCGCGTCCAAGCTCCCTCTGTCAAATGAGGAATAGATAGCGACAAATAATTCGGTGGTAGTTTCCGACTTCAGGTTTCAAGTTCAGGTAAACCCTTAAACGTCAAGACATTTCACTTGAGGTAATCGTTATGGTCCACAGCTGCGTCCCGATTTCCCTGAATTCATTCAGCAAACTATTATGCGAAATTCTTTTCGTATAATAGGTTGACAATATTTTGCTTCATAGTATCTGCCGCTAAACGAGCGCACTCCTGACTCTGAAGCTGTTCGCGCGCATCGACGCGACACCTATAATCAATTGAACAGGGTAAAATTTAGCAGTGACGTGTTACAAGCGCAAAGTGATTGAGGCTACCGTACCGCTTCATACCTGATAAGACCCCGCTTTCTACTCAGTGCCGGCAGTACGAAACAAGATCCGAAATCCGTGCATAGTTGCGGAAATACTGTCGCACAAGCGCTCATCATACACTTATAAGTCACATCTGGTTATTTTCAAGCGAAGTACTGTTTACAACGCTGACAAAAAGATTCATTTCTAGAATAATTTTGCAATACAAAAGCACCCATGGAGGGAGGTGCGTTAAATTTCCTAATGACAGAACATGGTCGTTTGAACCTTTTTTTTTTTAATTTTGAGCCTCAAATGATTGTTTGTTGTGGGTTGCCATCTACCGTAGTGACACGAACAACCATTTTTAAGACGGTTTGTGCGCACTGCTTGCTTGATGATAGCAACATAGGTTGCAAAATATCAGTCAGGACGTGCATGTTACAGATTCGCGCACACGTCTGCAAGCGGCAGAAGGCGAGGTTTGGTACTAGGGCGCGCATAGTAGACTACGCCATATTTACAGCAGGGGGGGTCGGGGGGGTCAGGAATTAAAACAACTTGAGGGTCTGTTTGGGGTCTGTCCTCCTTCTTGTATAATTGTAATCCCGAAACCCGCAGGTTATTGTGAGCTCCGCCATTAATCCTTTTTGAGGTTCGTGGGGAGAAGGGCATCTCTCCATGAAGAGGAGCTTCGTCAGCGAGTCCCACCGGAGAGGAAGAGAGATCAACCGGACAACATGGACCACATTAAAAGCAAGCGCATCATCAAGCGCGCTTTTAAGATCCGGCTGGGCCATGAGGCAAGTGACCTTTTGAAATTGAACGCATCGAATATTCTTGCGTTAAAATATTTTCGAGTGAGACTGAAAGCTTGCCACAACAATTTAGACGTGCTCAATTGCAAGGTGCAGGCTTTCAAGACGACATTTTGGCAGAAAACGTCGCATATCCTCTAGAGTTTGAGGAAACTGCCACAGGAACAATGACGCTACTCCGCCACCGCATCGAGACCCTCCAGGCGCTTACTTCTGCTGCCGAAAGCTGTTGCTTTATTGAAGCAGCAGTTCAGCTCCCTGCATCAAATGTATCGCCTGCGAAAGCAGCTTTACCGAAGGAGATTTTTACTACTTCTAAAAATGAGGACATAATTTCTCACAAAGTTGGGAATGAATCGTTAATAACGACAGGCGTGAAAAGTCCGTCAATCGGAGCCCAGCTCACAATGACTAGAGAGTGCAGCTCACTCTGAAAAAACAACGCCTGTATTCAGACGTTATTCACTGGAACGATAAAAAGCTAAGAGAAAATTTTAAAACATCCCGCAGCGTAGTGAGCATTGATGTCCTGGCATGCGGGACAGCTCATTAAAGAAGACGTCAGCCACCGAGTCTATTCTGGCCGCAGTCCACAGAAGCCCTTCATAGCCTGAACGAATGTTCACCGGATCACCATTCTAATTAACCACTGATTGTTCCATCGAGCTTAAAGTGACGCAAGCGCAAAAGTGCCACCCCGGACACAGCGATGCCTGACTTCCGCGCTTTCGAGTTAGCTCAAAAGACATTATCGGAGCAAGCCCACTACACTTCGACATCGAGCAGTGACTGATAAGAGTGATGATTTTAAGTGAGCCCAGAGGGATGTCAGCAGTCAGCAAGGAGCGGCTGTCATACTCTGGGATACACTTTTTGAATAATCGCATTGATATCGGGGACCTATCCAGATGGCGCTCTCCTAAAGTAAAGAAGCATCGAGCGTTACACGCATTAAAATGCGGACAGAAGCTTCTGTGCAGTTTCCAGGCAAGATTGGTTTCGAGCCGCTAACGAAAGAAGAGTGCCAACGAGCTCAACATATTTAGTCATTCCTGAAAACCTACCGACGAAGCGTTCATCCAAAAGGAATTGAATATATCGGCCTCTCGAGGTACGACACTTGCAAGGAGAAACTTGCGGAACGCAACGAAGATGACCTCCCTCAAGCTCGCCTTAAGCCTTCAACAGAGGACACTGGAAGTGCATATAGCAGATCTAAGCAAGACAACGACAGTTAATAGCGAACGAAAAGAACTCAGTAGTGTAACTTCTGAAAGGAATATTCGAGAGCAAGACGCTGAAACAGATTCCAGCTGACACTCTTACATCGGTATACCCTACGAAAGAGGCCTAGGTGCAAAACGAAGATCTTGCTCCGCTGTTAGTAAACAAATGCAAGAAGTGCATCCTCTAATGCAGCAAGCATTTGTGCAGCGAGCACGGTGGCTTAGAAAAGTGAGTGACTCACCAATAACCCTGGAATAGGGGCAGCCGTCGTTTGACAACCACATGAAGAAATAAAGGACAGTGCGCAGGAACAGAACACTCTGAAAACTACTCAGTGTTGGTGTCACAGCCGCTCGTGTAGAATTTCCCACTGCAGCTATGAATTTCAACTTTCTTGCTTCAGTAACTCGTATCACCTCGAGGCGCGGAGCTTGAGTCAGGTTCGCGCACGCGTCTGCAAGCGGTAGAAGACGAGGCTTGGTGCTGGGGCGCGCAAAACAGACAGTGCCATATTGACAGATGGAGAGATCAGGGATTAAAAGGAATTTCGGCGACTAGGGACGAGTATTTCTTCAAGTAGAAAACAGACAACAGTAAAATCAATAGCCTTCTCTAGTTTCTCACAGAAAACGAGTTACATGTCTTTCTATAGTATGCCTTATGGCAAGATAACGAAATAAAAAAAAAGCAATTCAGATGAGGCCTCGTGTCTGCCCTCCTTCTTGTGGGCGATTCCTCTGCCCGAGGGATGCGCACGACAAACACACAGTGGGCCGTATGATAAACATCTTTAATCTCACAGGGATCGGGGATCGTCGAAGTCGGTGTGGTCGTCCGGGTGGCTGCGGGTCGTTGAGAGCGCCGGAACGAAGAGCCAGGGACCAAGAAGCCAGAGACCAAGAGAGAGCGAGACGGCGGCGCGTGCCTTCTTTTATAGCCCCCTCGCGCGGGACCGGTTATCCCCGCGCGAGCTGGGAGAGGGAAACAGGCACGCGCGCAGGGAGCATTGGGAAGTGGCGCGGCCTTCGAATGCGCGGCGCGCCACGAGCCCTACATTCTATAACATATATGCATTCGCGGCAACATTCTAAGGATGAGAAAAAATTCACCCAAAAAGGGCAGAATCAGTTACGGCAAGATACCTATTGATAATGCAGTTTGCCGGAAATTACGCGTCTACTAGCTTAGTTGGATAAGCTATAGATGTTTTTTTTTTTGCTCTCCTCGTTTGTAGCACTACACGAAATAACATTAACTGGACCTTTATCAGAGGGGCATGCATTAGCCAAGAGAAGGAGATTTTTGACAACTGCTGGAACGGGACTGAATAACGATAATAGGACCACAAAACAATAGCGCGAGCAATGTCGCGATAAAAATACTTAAAGGCGATGAGAGGTTTTTGAATGATACCATATACCTGTCGCGTATATAGCGCTTTTGTAGTTCAGTATGACAGATACTATTGTGAAAAATCATAAAGACACCAAACCGTGCTATAGGACTAAATGTCTGGAGAAAGGAGTCCTAGTGCTTCTTTGTGATTCGTTCCCTTCACTTGCTTCCCACAATAGCACCAACTAGAGTTTCGCATTATTTTTCCCCGGTGTTTCTTCGTTTGGTTTGTGAAGGTTAACGTCCGAAAGCGACTCAGGTTATGAGAGACGCTCCCAGGTGTATCTTGCCTAGAGTTCCAGACAGAAAACTAAGTTTACCGGTGACGATCATCACAAAAATAGCTACAGAGGTCAGAACATACTAGGATTATTTTAGCAAAGCTAAAGCCGCGCCAAAGTCCTGCAATGCATCCTCCTTAATGCCCATCTTGGCTACGCCTTTAGGAAGGCTCAACTGGTGGAAAATCAAGGAAAACACTTCTAACCAAAATATAGGAGCGGCTATAAAGAGGGACTGGAACTCAAAGGGGAAATGTATTTTTGTGATTTTTTATTACGTTACGTCCTATTACAAGCCATAAAACGGCAGTTCTGAGACGACGCAATTTCGGCCACCGTTGAGACGCAACGCTTTCGCTTGTGCTGTCTTCCGGGCGCGTACTTTCAGAGGAGACTTCGGCATATTCTATGATTCGTTAGCAACCACACAGAATATAAACTCGTAAAATGTCTTAAGGTATATAAGGTCTATATGCGGATTTAAGAAGCTGAGAGCCTTTAATCGCAGAGAAGCTGAGCTACCTAACTGCTGGATATAATTTTATTTGTAATTCTACGTTTTTGTTTGTTAGACTCTTAGAAGTAGATTTGGAACCTCCTTCCGGTTATCTGAAACTCCACTAAAGGAAAAGCATTTACAAAATTGTTTAGGCTTTTTTGTAAGAAAAGACGTCGACCAATTTCTCTCATATCCATCGACCACCAAACACAGCCTAGGGTATTCGCCAAAGAAAGAATTCTCGCATGATTACGGTTTTACTGCCGCATGGTCACAAAATTTCCAATCGCTTTCTTGAAATCAAGCGACATGTCTACATTACCGGCATGTGGGCACAGCAGTACGTCTACTATAGGCATCGGGTATTTACCTCGCTTCTACGTTATGCAGCTCCTCAGCGTCTGCTGGCTTCTGGAGCTGGTGGTCGCCAATCCATCCGTATAGATCAGTCCACTGCACCATGTTTCCCTGGTTCCATGGTTGATGCCGTCTTTGGCTGCTCTTGAAGCACCCGCCATTTACGTGTGCCAAAACTTCGCGTCCCCACGATCCATTCTCTCCGCAAATCTGCTCCTCTTGGACCTTGCTACATCATCTGCCGGAGTCACAACCCAGTGTCCGTAACCATATCTCCCCCTCTCTGGATTATCAATCCAGGCAACCATCGCATTTGGCGGTCGGACCTGAGAGAGTGCTATTACAATCAAGGAAGGCCCATATAAGTAACTCGCGCAGCGTTGCGTCCTTTAGTGGTCTTGGCAGTACGTCTACGACAGGCATCGCATATTTACCTCGCTTATTCGTTGTGCAGGTAATAAACTTGTTATTCCCTGTTCGCTAAGCCTACATGCAACCGTTGTTTACTTGTGCTCCCGGGCTAGGCAGCTCAGGTGTCAATATGTATGACTGTGCATGCACACTGTTGAAGTTATTTTTATTAGCCGGGGACGTAGAGACCAACCCTGCTCCTCCTGATGCCAAAATTGCTGAAATGCTATAAGAGATACGTGAAATCATGTCCGGACAAGCAGCCATGCTGGAATAGTTGAAATCCATTTGCTCCACATTACACGAACACGAATATACCGTCAGTGAATCAAAAAGCGACTAACAAAAATTCGAACGTATTTATAATGCTTAAAAGCTGTGCACGCAGAAATACAAAGCATACAGGCCAATAGCAATGAGTGCGGGGACTTGTTTCTGCGCTGGGACGCGGCAAAATAGATCACGCTGCTGTAATTTTGATATTTTACAGGTTGGAAGATAAAGACAAAGAATCTTGGGATGAATATGAAATATTGGTCGTAGACCTTCACCTGCATCATCATCTGCGTAACATCTCTGTCACCTTCGGTATAACGCTGTCAGTTGCAAATCCTACTCATGTCTCAGATCATTCCGCTGATGTCTTGAACCTCGTTCTAACTAATCATCCTGAAAATTTTCCCTCGACAACATCTATGCAAGGCCTCAGCGAGCACATGGCATTACACATTACATTTTCCTGTAGCATGCTTCATAACAAAAATTTTAAACAGGCAATAACTGTATATGATAAATGCGACTACGTAAGTATAAACCGCGGACTATCAAACGTCTTCGTTAACATCAGGCCAAGTGCCTCCCTTTACTTCGGTCAGTTAAAGGTGACTTTTTTCAAATCAGTAAGCTTATAGTGCCTCATAACGCTTCACTTACAAGCAATAACTGCATCCGAGCGAGCTGGTTCTCCGTGGTTTAATGCACCGTTAAAACGACTAAATAACAAGGAAAAATGTTTATTTCGTGCGGCTGAACTTACTAACTCTTCCTCAGCATGGACTAACTATTACGGCGCCTATAAACGCTAAATGCAGAAGCTTGAGAAGCCAAACGTAACTTTTTCCGACCCTTTGCCATCGATGCAGCAAAATAATCACTAGAGGGTTTGGAAAACCATTATTTCTAACGACAGCATTGTCATTTTCCTCTGTGACGGATCCGAGAATTCCGTTATTCAATCCGACGTCGCTAGTGTGCTAAACTCTGCATTTTCTTCCGTTTTTACAATGAACCCGCTGATAACTTTTCTAATATCCCGTTTTTTGACTATCTGATTATGGAAAACAGTTCATTTGAACTCCGTGACATTGCAAAAATTATTGACTTCATCAATGATACTTCACCTCAGATTTTATGACATTAATAGAAAAGCCCTTAAGGATACTAAAGATATCCGCATTGTCATTCTACACTTATCCTCCAGCAGTCGCTTACAGCTGAGTCATTGCCACGTGACTGTCGGATCGGTAAAATCATTTCAATGTACAGAAAGAGATAACCTTTAATCCCCGTCGAATTACCGCCCGATTTCACTCACAAGTGTTTGTTGCAAAATCATGCAGCATATTATATATTCGCATGTTGCTACTCTATTGATTTTTTTTTTCATCCTAACCAGCATGGTTTCATCAAAGGTCGCTTATGTGAAACTCAGCTTTCTCTCCTTCTATATATTCTACACCCATACTTAGACCGAAATGGCCTTTGGTATGCACTTTTTCTAGATTTTGAAAAGGTATTTGATGAAGTTCCCCATGACCGTTTAATTCATAAATTGTCCCATCTGAATCTTCAGCATAATTATTTGATTGAATCCGTGCATTTTTTGCACACCTTCATCAATTTGTACCTGTGAACTATCGCTCAACATCCCTTTTGCGCGTGAATCTGGTGTCCCCCATGGCACTGTAATTAGTTTTGTAACCTACATCGATGATATCCACCGCTGGGGTGGCGCAGTGGTTACGGCGCTCGACTACTGTTTCCAAGAATGCGGGATCGAATCTCGGTCTCGGCGGCCGCTTTACGATGGAGGCGAAAAGCAAGGTGCCCGTGTGCTGTGCGATGTCAGTGCATGTTAAAGAACCCCAGGTGGTAGAAATTTCCGAAGTCCTCCACTACGGCGTCTCTCATAGCCTGAGTCGCTTTGTTACGTTAAACCACACAAACCAAACTAAACCAAACATTGATGATCTTGCACATGATCATATCCGACAATTCGCAGACAATTGTGCCATTTACCTCCCTGTAACCGATCCATCAAATAACATTGCTCTTCAAAAGGACCTTTATCAAGTGTAGAATTGGTGTGGCAGATGGCACATGTCTCTTAATATTTCCAAGACCTTACAATTGTCTTTCATTGTCGTTCCAGCTTCTGCCCACCTGTGTACAAAATTACAACTCATCAATTTCTACCATAGAAAACTACATGTACTTAGGCATTCATATTTCTGACGACTTACATTGTACTCTCCATATCACACGTTATCAACTCTGCAAACATCGTCATTAGGTACCTCCGCCACAACCTTGCCCTAGCGCCCAGTTCCCTTAAATTACTAGCCTACAAAACAGTCGTCAGGTCGAAACTCGAATACGCTAAATCTATTTGGGATCCCCATCAGACTAACCTAATTAATGCTATTTAGTCAGTGCTGAATCGTGCTGAAAGATTTATCTCATCTGACTATTCCTAACACACGAGCATCTCAGGACTAAAATCACTATTGCAGTTACCTACTGTAGTCATCCGTAGTAAAACGCACGTTTGTGTTTACTTCATAAAGTCTGTCACAATACTCCAGTTGCCAATAAAATCAACGCAAGCTCGCATCGCATTTCCCGATTCCTGTGTACCCTGAACGTGCTCATACCACCCCATTTCAGCAATTATTCTTCATAAAATAAAATCCTAAGCTGCCCGCAACTGGAATGACCTACTGACAGACTTCTCCATCATCAGCAACCTCCAGCTATTCAAGACCGCCATCTAGGAAGCGCATTCTTCATTTTAATCCCTTGTCCATATATTTTTTAATAATGTATGCTTATTTTTTGCCGTGTTATGCCCACCCCTTACAATGTCCCGCGATGGACCTTTGAAGAATAATAAATGTTTTTGTGGCATAGAGTCGTATATTGAGTCAATATTAGCAGGATGTCTACTGTTATAGGGGACAAAATCCTCCCCCGTATCTCTCCTACGAACAAACGCAGGCTCTGAGATGGAGGTAGTAAACGAGGATTCCATGGCGTGCCCGTTACGTGTCATCCCTGCTACTAGATGGGAACGTACTAGGAGAGCTAATTTTTCTGCCTTTCCTTGCGTGTGCATGAGATCTCGATATTGAAGATGCACGCATTCCTGTTTCGAGTTTTTCTAGACTGAGATTTGGTGAAATTTTATTCTTTTGTAGAGTATAGTTCTTTCACTAGTACAAAGAAGTCACCTCCCATAGCGCATTTTCACGGCCTTTTGCAATATTTATATGGTGATCGCTATGTAATGCTTGTGAACATATGATACGTAATGATCTTTCAGGGTCTATCAGAGCGGATGTCCTAGCTTTAGTGTCTCTGAACTTCTAACTACACCGCCAACCTCTGCGAATACCTAAGCGCAACTGGACTTCACTGCTTCTTTTAACTTTCTATCGCCTGCATCCCATTCCCCCTTTCTCAACTTATGCCTTGCGACAAACTTTTCGAAAAAAAAAAAAAAAAACTTCTAACAGCTACTTTTGCGTATCGCGTTCTTCAGAGACAATGCTCACCCGCTAATGTCTGAGTTTTTGCGATATAATTTATTTTAACGTTTTGCCACCCACGACATTGCAGCTTCTGGTCTTCGTGATCACTGATGTCAAGACGGGTTTACGGATGACGTACATTTTGATGTCCGGTTTTTCTGGCTCATTTTTCCGATAAAGCTTATGTTATTGTGTAGCGAAAAATGTTGTAAAAGAAATTCTATTCTCTTAATTGGAATTTTTTATTGATACGTTCACCCTCGACTTACACATTATATGGTAAACTATTGCAAGCCTTGAATTGAGGTACCATGACATACCTCTACCGAAGTGAGCAGAGATGATTATTCGCTAATCTACACACCGAGACTTCCTGCAAAAGCAAGGAGTGAAACAAAGGGCAGTGCTGTAGGAAATTCAATACCCGTCTTTGGAAAGCTCCTGGGAAACTCAAGCATTGCCTCATCAGGGCTACTACGCTCCACTGTATACCGATATTTTACATCCGACGCTGAAGAAAATGATTTGACTCCTCTTATTGTATGCTAGCTGCGCCCTGTAGGTTGTTATACCTCCAGAAATTTTCTTTCCAGCTGACTGCACAGCCTAAGAGATATTGACATGACGGAACAGGAATGAGAATTTGTTATTTCTCTGAAAGCTCAGTTCAGCTGTATATTTGATTATTTTATGGAAGTTTAAAGCAGGCAGACACACCGGAGAGGCATTTCGTCTTGGTGGCTAGTTCATGTTTCCCTCCCTTCGTGCCGTCTTATATTGTTTTAAATCGAAAGCTTTACTGCGCCCTTCCGCAGCTAGGTCAGCGTATATTTGATATGCTTTGAACGTGCTTGTGGCCAAATATGCACGGCCTCCGTGAAGTCCGCTTATTCGCCCGCGTGGCACGCGAAGCCGGTGGCGCCCGCTTCTTCTTCTGCTGCTGCTTCGCTTCTTCTTCTACATCACAGATTTGCTTCTTCACACCCCTGTCAAACATCATTCGTTCTGATACATTTCTCCACCCAGTCGGAAAAAATTACAGTAAATTTTTTGATGTTACGATAGAATTCTGTGCAGATTTTGACGGGAAACCTGATGTGACAACGGAACATTCTGTAGCAACATCACACATTTCTGTAGTTACAACAAAACGTGCTACAGAAGTACAGACAACAGAAATAAACTACAGAAAAACTACAAAACTACAGAAAAGTACTACAGAACGAATGGAAAATCTGATGTTTAGGACAGAACTGCAGAATATTTTGTCGCATTTTTGGCATGGTTCTGTATTTTTTTTCTACTGGGATAAAACATTTCCTGACACTATGCCACACAGTCTTCCAGTCCCCTGTCCACCCCTTCCCTCCACCGCCACTACGGTTGCGCATCAGGATCGCCTGCTGGGACCTTCCTCTTCCAAATTCCCTCGACATTTTCGTGTCGTCTAGACCCAGCTGTGGTGTCCTTGTTGTCTAATATACCCATGGAGGAGTCGCGCGCTTTCACTTCATCTACTTGGTTTAGACGCGTTAAAGCTTTTCTTTACTTTTTCAGGCGAAAGCCTTTAATGGTTCATCGTGGTTGTCAGCAAGTGCCATTGATGGTTGTCACGCTTTTGCCATTGAATAAGCCTGCCATGACATTTGAATTCACGTTAGTCCTTTGCCACGGGTCGCCATGCTATGCTATGCTATGTTACCAACTCGGGCCGCTCCTTTCATATGGGAGGGTGATATCAGAATCAGCCTGCCAAAACCATTTGCAATCTCGTGATCCCTACAACACGCGGGCACGTCCATACGGCTTGGTTGAAGCGTGACTTTATATTTGGGCTGGTAGCTTACGCTATCGCGTCATACCCTTAAAAGATGAGCTTAAAGGTCTCTTCGATTTGGCTTGCACTGGCTGCACTAGTTCTGAAACGTGCTGCAGCGGTGCCAGGTGGTCACGTGAGCGTGCAGTGCCAGTTCCGACACTGGCGTGCGGCGGCATCTGCCAAAACGAGTACGCAAGTGTAGGACTCTGCAACCTAGCAGACGCGTGCGCGCATCATGCATCGCGTGCTGTAACATGATCACGTCCAGTTTCGAAGCCAGCTGCCGTAGGCCTACAGCGCTCGATCGGAAAGTGACGACGACTAACAGTGACACCAATTGACTAAATACGTGCGACTGCGCACGATCGTTATATCGGACGGTCTGCGAAGGTGCCATTCATGCGTCTGGGTACGAGGTAAATAACGTTGTAAGCAGTTGCCACGAGTACTAGTTTAAATCATTAAGACTGCCTAACAAGACGCTTGATTGCTTTCCACGAACTTACTTCTGTCCAAAAGCACTAGCTGACGCACGTATGTTTGTACCTCATTGCGCTCTCAGACATTCTATGTGCTCCGTGGGCGACAAGTTTGATGTCGCATAGTCACTGCGCAAGCTCTCTTGTGGCACACACACTTGGCACGACAGAACCTCGATCGATCGAAACTGATTTCTGTTCGCATCAACCCGTCTTCCGAGGTCACAACGCGATAAAAAAAATACTACATAGGACAACGCGCGCGAAGGTGCCGTATCGCGGCCACGTAACACTACATATGTGGCCACAACTACATATAATACCGCTCCTCCATCAACAAAATGCCAATCACCAGCATGCAGCCCAACTACCTGTATACGCCACCATTTGCGGATCCGTTAGCAGCGAACCGTTCGGGTTCTGAAGGAGACGGACTTTACAAAAGCTATGCAGAACGATGCGCAGCGTCGTCTGCTCTTGGCCAAGCGGAGCGTACGCCATGCTGCGCTTTTTTCTGCACCTCTTCTGGAGCGAGTGCAGAGTGAGCGAGAACTCGTGCAGAACTAGCCCTGCACCTTGACAAAACGAGGAGAGAAGTGCAGACGGCGCGCGCGGCCCTGGCATAACGAGGACGGCGGTGCTGCACTACTTGAACTAGTGCAGCTGGTGCAGGCAAATCGAAGAGACCTTAAGTGTCCCCAATAATGTAGCACCTTACATTGATACGCCTTACACTGATAGGAGGCGTTAGTACAGCAGGCATCAGCGGCGGTTGAAATTGATTTGCAGGATATAAAAGACACAGTATCTGTCACAATTCTCTGCGTACACATGTACCATGCTGTAAAGGAAGGGAGAATGTGAAACATTAGCCACCCTTTTTACTAGAAGCATCATTCACCGCCACATTCGCAACAAAGGCGTAGCTTAATATGGCACTAAGGCTTTCGCCTTTCACCCTTTTAGTCGCCAAAGTGTCTCGTAATTTTTAGATGACCTTGCTAAACTCTTAATATTCCTGGTATATTATTCATCTACGCAGAAGACGCTGCATCAGTGAGGGACTTTTGATATTGTGATATCAGTGCTTTTCGGTGCTGCTATCATTTCCGCTGCACGCAAAACTTCACAGCTTCACTTGAGACACATGTTAAAATGTGATCGGCAATATTCTTGTACTATGTTTTCTTTTTCGATTCAGAAGTGTCACTACTTGTTAAATACATAGACGGCGAGGCGGATAGATGACTGTATACAGCTTAGATGACATAGGCGTTGTGTTAGAAAAAAAATGGCAGTAGGAGGCGTGTATAGATGCCAATATTCTGAACTTAAACGCGATCGTGATGTTAAGAAAACCTGTACTTGTGTAAGTACTGATTAAGCTAATCTGTATCGAGAGTTACCTGAAATGATAATATCAAGTCTTTCCCATAAAACTGTATCCTATGTTGCACCTTTACACGCACGATACTGGGCGCTGGCAGTCAGTCAGCACTGAGAGCGAAATATCAATGTTTCAGCGGCGATTTCGCTTCATATTCAAGGATGATCATATGTTCAGCTTTCAGCTGTAAGTAGCTGATCTTAATTCACCGCTGGCTCTAGATATTGGCCATAAAGGTGGGCTCCAGCTGTGACTCCGAGCACGTTCACTTCTTTTTATTCGTGTTTCAATATATTTCGTACAAAATCATTAATTATGTTGAACCAGGATGAGTATACAGCAGGTTAAAATTGTAAACGACGCGCCGTTTGTTTCTTAACTTATACCGAATAAACCACTATTGCAAGACGTGCAACTTACCGGTTAGGTGAGAGGCGTAACCCTCTCTTAAACCAGTCATAATTTTCATTGGCTAAGTCTAATCTCTCCTCTTCCGCCCTCCCTCCTTAGTTTAGCGAGTGCGATCTCTACGGCAGACAACAAAATTAGTGACCATGTCAATGATAAACATTTCCTTCCCTTTTGCGTTTCCCAAAAAGCAGGTATATCTATGTATATTGCAAGTGGTTAATATTGCCTCACGGCATAGCGTTGAGGATTTATATGAATATGAAGAAATTGTTGAACTTTCTTTCAGTGGCCGTTGTGATCTCATAGGAGGGAAAGCATTTCTTGAACAACCTGAATATCGGTCTATATTTTTAGTAAATTTTCTTCACATCTGATAATTTTTCGTCTGCTCATGCTCGTGTTTGAACTTTTCGATGGGGACTGGAGACTGAAGAAAATCATATTATCGACCATTGCTACCTAGCAGCGTTGGAAAATTACAGAAACAATGCTTGTTTCATTTGTTAGTGGGGCAGTGATGGTTTATGAGAACACTCCTTTTCGACCTGCTTGAATACAATACGTCACTTATGATTATCACTCTCTGCTCCTATGATTACAAGCAATGTTGTCAAAGGATTTGGGCGAACGCAAACGGATGCTGTGAAGGGAAAAAAATGGTCTCATTTTTATCAGTGGGTAAAATTGGTTAAATGAACACTGTTGAAGTTACATAAACTGGGAGTTGAAAATTGTTGAGATGAAAACAAATAACTGCCTTAGCGTGGGCATGTATTTGGCACCGGTAATGATCGAAATACGCTTCTCGGGAGTTTCGAGAACATAGTAACCACGAAAACAAGAAAAAAATCCCCAAGAAATCTAAAGGCAGCATAGTATAGTTTTTGGCGTTGTTGTTATCAGTTCAGTTCTTCTCACTTCATCCACTTTTCATATTTCCAGTTATATGGCTATCTGGTCTTGCTACAAGAATGTGAGGAATCAGAGCAGCTGTGATTTATTTGACGTTACTATTTCTAATTTCCTGGCGTAACAAACAAAAAGTAAAGTAACGAAACTGCCAACGTGCACAAAAACGTTGGGCCAAACGCCCGACTGACTTTATCCCGCTTGTCACAAGAAGTGGAAGCGCAATATCCAAACGCTCTAGATTTAAACGGAAACGTTTGTCGAGCTTTGCCTAAGGGAATGACGCCGAGGCTAAACCTTTGACTATACAGCCAGTAAAGACGACAGATTCTGAGTCTGCAGTGCAATCTTTGGAACGCAATTTCCGACAAAATGTGAGAATGCAGTGCCCGAAGCAAAAAGGGCGACGGATTCAGGAAGTCTTGGACAAAGAACAGCAGTCAGACCGAACCCATCTCTGTTCTCTTTCATATGGAGGCACACTATCTGCTTCTGCCATAGAGGGCCAGGCTAGGTGCACTCCCCTTTGTAAAGTTCAGCGTAATATGAGCAGGAACTGGGCATCAGTGAGGAGCCGTGATTTATGGCGTAGCTGAAGGCAGCTTATTTCTTCCAAGACTGCTCTCCGGCGCTGGCTTCGTTTCTCCGAAACAAAAACGGATGCGCCGGGTATTGCACTTCGCTTGCATTGCTGTCGCTGTGCGCTTCTCTGCAACGATAATCTATCATTCGCTCGGCAATTTTATTCAGTTCGCACGACGAGCAATACGCGGGGATGCCATTATGGACGAAGGCCTGCACATTTGTTAGAAACAATAAAAAACTCCTACTACGATCCTTCTTAGAACTGGCAGTTAAATAAGGTTCACAGGAATCTGCGCCAAGAGACGACGACTAATTGCGAACTAGACAACATAAATGCTAGATTGGCCAAATGTTATGGGGGATTTGATCTAACAGAATTAAACAAAAGCAAGCTACAGTTGATTTCAGGTAACGCCGAGAGCGCAGCTAGTTTGCAAATGCAGACTGTTACAATATAGCTATTACTTCACAATACAAAAATATCCCCAATGCTGGCCAGGCAAGTCAGGAGCTAAAACCTGCAGAAAATGCTGTTTTAGCAATCATACTGACTTTTCTCGGTATTAACTCGCTAAAACGCTCTAAATCTGCGTTCGTAACGTCTTATATTGCCTTTCCGTTTTTATTTTGCCGCTGATAATAATACTTTATCATTAGCATCGTGCAGAAAGGGGGGCGTAGTTCGGCGTTCTGTTGCGTACATCTACCACAGTTGGCAGGTTGCAGAGCGGACAGACTGAAATCCCCCTTTTTTGTTGCAGGAGAGAGGATGCCGAGTCTGTAGGCGGGCTGCCATAGGGGAGTTACCACACCGACCGTTTAAATAATGATAGCGATTAATAAAATAAACATGACGAAGAAGACTACGAGAAAGGAGTAGCACTAAGAACCCCAGAAAACATATAGAGGAATAAATTACCTAGAAGAAGCAAACATGTTGAAGATGAAATTCACTAAAATTAAATTCACTGAGAGAGAGAGAGAGAGAAAACTTTTAATGAGCATATAACCAGTAAAAATTCGCAGGAGCTGGGTGGTCGGTGCCCCTAGTCCAGGGCTCCGCTGGCAGCAGCTGACTTGCGGACTAGCTGGATAATCCAGGCTTGCTGGTTCAGGTTGTCGCTGGTCAGGGCCGCCTCCCACTGCTCGTGTGTCGGGCATGGCACTATTAACGTTGGGTCAGGTTTGTCCTGGCATTCCCAAGAGATGTGATAGAGTGTGGGGCTTGCACCGCACCAAGGACAGTAACTCGTTTATTTTGTTGGGCTTATCTTATTTTGAGACTTTCTCTTGAAAGAATAAAATAATTACGAGTGGGCCATAAAATAAGTAAACCATAAAGACTTTGCTAAATAATTGGTAAAATTATGCTTCGAGGCCTAGCGCAGCACGTTGCGTAAGTATACTGGCATCTGCCACCGAAAGGAGTAGATCGTTAGAAGGACAGACCCAATTGACCCATGGTTGCCCATATTTAATCAGGGAACGAACACGGCTGCTTTTTCTGCGCACATATTTATTTATTTATTTAGTAATACTGCGGAGTCGTTTGACTCCAAGCAGGGGTGAGCAAAGATACAATCCAAAAAGGTACAACAAAGTTACACGAGCTTCATGGAAGGGAAAACAGATAATTTAAAACAAAACAAGGTTTCACATGCGTGAGGCTCTCAAATTATCAATAAACATTTCTACACTCGGGCTGTATTGAAACTTCATTGATCTATTCTTGTGTTCCCTATACCTGGTTCTTCCATTCTTGACGCCAGTACACCCTAAGCATGTCTTCATCCTTTTTGTGTTCAGGTTACTCCTTTCGAGACGAGCTGAATTGCCAAACGTTACTTCTTTTCCAAAGGAACTACAGATAGGTAAAGTGCTACTCTGCCAGGGATCATCTTTTAAAACGTAACTGCCTGTTCAAAGCGAACAACAGAGGTGTGCAACCGTTAATCTAAAAAGAGAAAGCACTTTGCACCGGAGGTTGTAGTCGAAGGACATATATTTGTTGTTGTTTTTTGTACGGACACCTGTTCCCCTTCACTGTAAAAATAAACGGAGCCTATAATTTCAGGTTGCCTTTCTGGCTCCAAGGCAGGCATGCCATATATTGGATCCCTGCTATTTTTTCATTTTATTAGCCAATCACGAAAACATTCGTTATAAAATATTACACTGAAGAAGTGTAAACAATCGAAGTAACACTTTGTATGGGACCGAGGGTTGCATATTAAAACACTTCAGGATCTGCCAAGGGTACCTTACGGAATAGCGGCGCTAGCACACACACACTAGCTGTTTCTACTGTTAAACAAGGTATGCATGCTCTTTCTGAAATAAAGGAGCGCAGGCCTGGTAATGATTGTAGTGGAGACCTGCCTTGCGAGATCATCATAAACCGCAGGCTCCGGTTAAAGTAAAACAAATATACGTCCTCCGTAATTACCTGCTTGCACCGAATTGCACCTGAATCACACGGTCAACGTAAAACAAATATACGTCCTTCGCAATTATCTGCTCCAAGTGTTTAGAAAAAAATTTAATAGACATTAGACATTCACATTAGACATTCACATGAGCGGCGACAAATGACCAAAACAGAAATTGCTCATTCAATTCAATTCTATTTTATTATATCCGTTCAGTACATTCCAGCTTATACATACAGAAGGAGATCCCAGAGTCAGTGACTGTATCAGGACCTCCTATAAATGAGAGATAAAGATTAATATACAAGACGGCAATAATTCACAGTAATATAAATTGAACGTAGACAATGAATAAGTTGATAATAAAAATAACATTCTTTTGCAACAAAGAACAAACTGAGCAAGCAAGTTAAACACCAACTCGAAAGTAATAAATTTGTAATAAAATGATTAACAAAGATTAACACATTATTACACATGATTACAAAGAAGGAAAGTGTACATAAAATACATCCTAACGAACAAATACATCAGAGATTAGTATTTACATACAGAATAAAATTTGGCAGTTCCTGATGATGATATATACAATTTTGAATGGCAAAGTACATGAAGGTATAGACAGTGTAGAAAATTTGCCAAATAAATTAAATGCATACATATACAGCAATCGTATGCATAGTATATATTGAACATGTGTGTTGCAATGTGAACAGCTCTGAGTGGAGATATATATTTGCATTACACTTCAAGAACCACGATGTGTTGAAAAACCAAACCGGAAAAGAAGTATTATAATGGTCCTCTGAAGCCAATTCCCAGTAGACACCTGTTCCCTTTGCCCTAAAAATAAACGGAGTCTACAGTTTTAGGTTGCTTACCTATTATGCAATGCATTCCCTAATGTGTGTAAAAGCCCATTGCTCTAAAAATAGAAATAATTTCTGTCCGATAGAAACTGCGTTTCTTTAATCTGGCCTAGGGCCACAGTGTGCGCTGATTGGTAAAAAGGGGCATTTTTTTTTTTACAACATATATAAGTAACGCATTACTCAGCCTCATCCCGACACACTACGCGCAAATATTCATCGCTTGTGACGCGTAGAAGAGGAACCACTTAACTAGATGTTAATAAAAAACATTTTCAAGGATCAGACTTCCTTCGTTTACCGACTTGAGTTCCTTCGAAAGCTTCTTCCACAAAACAGTCGCATTCTCAGTTGCAGATCGCTGTGATGCAGATAAGCCAGTTAAGTTTCGGTAATATAGCAGCGCGGCCCGTTCATGAGCTGCCTTATAATGTTAGTTTTATTTGTTACATGCTGTTGTGGACTAGGCTACGAAAGCCGCATTTCTTGTAGCGAAAGTTACACTGCCCACGAACTTGTGATTTCGCTATGGCGGTGCTCCGAGGAGGCACAGAATGACCTCGAGCCGTTGCCTAGCAACCAATTCAGCTTGCGGACGCCTGGCGCTCGCCGCGGAGCCTCGGCCGCCATTTGTTATGATGTCACACCGCTTGCCTCGTTGTGCTCGTTTCACTCTGCCAGCCATTATTCCGCAGGCGCACGACTTCCCGTCTTCCCCGGCACGCGTGCCGGGGGCAGGAAACTAGGATGCCCATTTCCGATGGAATTAAAAGTTGTACAACCAACCAATCGTTGCGCTCGCCTTTGCTCGCTTGGCCAGCTGTGTCGGATGCCTGATAACTGGTTCTGTGACGCCATCGCCATGTGACGTCAGTGACCGTGACGGCATGACCGGATATGACACCACCATAACGTCACATCCGGTCATGTTTAATTACCGGAAGTGATAATGACGTCACATCGGGTCATGGAGTCAAGACTAGTGATGACGTCAGAAGGTGATTCACGAATATAGGAAGCAGACCCCACCGGGCGTTCGATCCAGACGTCCGCGCAGCGCCTTTCATTCGTCGCTGCCTCGAGCGCAGCACCACAGAGCATATAGAAAGAGATGCAGTATAGCAGGCATCAGCGGCGTTTCAAGTTGATTGACAGCAAAGAAAAGGCGCAGTATTTGTCACAATTCTCCGCAGACACCTTAACCAGCTGTAAAGGAGGAAGGTGGCAGTGAAAACAGAGAGAAATAGGTGCCGTAGTAGAATGCTTCAGGCCACTTCGGCACAGACGCTTTCACCTCATCGCTCATCGTTACCGCAGTTGTCGGAGCATGGAGGAAGGAAACAACTTAGGAGAGGCCCAAAGTGTGGCGGAAGTGACGTCAAAATTTTGGGGTTAGCCAAGTCAGGCCATTAGAAATGAGGACGCTGTTGCTATGAAATTTTAGGCCACTAGCAACAGCGTTGCTAAGGAATCTAGGTGCGTGCGCGTTGCGGAGAAAAAATGCGGAGCGTAGAGAAGGGTGAGAGACGTTGCAGCGTTCGGGCGCTGCGCAGCCGCGCCGGCTTCGGAAAAGTGACGTCAGGGCCTCTCCTAAGTTGTTTCCTTTCTCCATGCGTCGGAGGATCCCACGTCTGGCCCAAGGAGGATATAAAAAATTGCTGGAGTGGAAGTCAATGGGCTGCGGTGAAGCTTGCGGCGGCCATCTTGTGGTGGGCAAGAAGTGGCCTGCCAGCGCTTGGAAGCGCTGTTCACTGGCGTTGCCAGTGTGTTTCAAGTGCTTAAAGGATTTTTAAGTTCTCATGCAATGCTTTGGGCTATCACGTGAGCCATATTGGATACCTCCGAATTGATTTTAACCATCTAGCTTTTTAAAGATATTCATGATATCTGAGTACTGCTAATTGCACAATGGTGACTAAATATTAAAATACATGCTATAGCTACAAGTCGTATATCGTTGGATAGCTTATGCCAAGTCCAACAGCACTAGTCTAGCTGCACGTTTTAAATATTTACCGCTAATTGCGCTAATTATTTACTGCTAATTGCATAATTGTGAATAAATATTAAAATACATGCTATAGCTAAAAGTCGTATATCGTTGGATAGCTTATGCTAAGTCCAACAGCACGACTAGCTGCACGTTCTAATTATTCTGGCCAGAATTAGAGTGCTCGAGCTCGCTCATGGGGGCTGTGGGAGGGTGGCTGTTCCCGGGCCTGCGTGGCTGGTACGGTATGTCAACGGCGCTTGCGGTGGGGGCTAGCCAGCCACCGAACTTTTATATGTTGTAGGCCGTCATTGCACCCACCGCCACTTAGGTGGTGGACGACGGCTGTTGCGGCGCGCGTCTTTCTCTCCCTCTTCTTTTTCTTTCTTCTCTATTTTCTCTGTTCTGTCCGCACGAGGGAGCGGAGCCCCGCCGGGGTGGTGCAGTGGTAAGACGCCTGACTACTGCGCCGGAGTACCCGGGTTCGAACCCGACCTCGGCGGCTGCGTTTCGATGGAGGCGAAACGAAGAGGCGTCCGTGTGCTGTGCGATGTCAACGCACGTTAAAGATCCCCAGGTGATCAAAATTACTCCGTAGATCTCCACTACGGCTCCTCTTTCTTTCCACTCTCACTCCCACCTGTCTCCCTTACCTCACGGCGCGGTTGAGGTGTCCACAGAAAACAAGTGAGACAGTTACCGCGCCTTTCCCTTCCTATAAATAAATCAGAGGGAGCGGAGGTGGCTCAGCTACAGAGCCAGTAGCAGGCCCGTGCATTTTCTTTTCCTTCTTCCTACACCCACAACAACAACATAGGTGCTGGGGCAGGTAGGATACCGCCGCTTGCGGCGGGTGCTAGCCTGCCACAGAATTTTTATCTGTTGTAGGCTGTCATTGCACCCGCCACCGTTTCGGTAGTGGACAATGGCCGTTGCTGCGGCGCGCGTCTTTCTCTCCCTCTTCTTTTTATTCCATCTCTATTTTATCTTCTGTCTGCACGAGGCAGCGGAGGTACCAGAGTTCAAACCCGACCTCGGCGGCTGCGTTTCGATGGCGGCGAAACGTAGAGGCGTCCTTGTGCTGTACGATGTCAGCGCACGCTAAAGATCCTCAGGTGGTCGAAATGACTCCTTAGCCCTCCACTACGACTCCTCTTTCTCTCTTTCTTCTTTCACTCCCCCCTCCCGCCCTTGCCATACGGCGCGGTTAAGGTGTCCACAGAAAGCAAGTGAAACAGTTACCGCGCCTTTCTCTTCCTATAAATCAATCAATCAGCGGAGGTGGCTCAGCTACAAAGCCAGTAGCAGGCCCGTGCATTTTCTTTTCCTTCTTCCTACAGCCACAACAACAACATGGGCCGCCTCGTTGCCAGGGTCGGCAGCGTGCGTGAGTGTCCAGATTATCTAAATTTTCCTGTTCAGTGGTTGTTGGCTAAGGATCTTTGCCGCCTCCGGCGAAATCCTGCCTTTTCCAAAATTTTGAATGGCAGTCTTACTGTCGCTCATGATGAATTCTGCTTTTGTTAGTATGGTATTATGGTGAAATAAACAACCATTATCGATTGGCATGTAGGCTGGTACCCCCACCAGACCCAAAGTTGAATAACAAAGAAGCTGCTGCATGGAGACGCTTGAAAACTAATACATTCATGAATCCGGTCTTGGCGTACTATGTGTACCCCGAGACGGGAGACTATGATAGATGTAGTGATTGTGGGGCGAGAGGGGTGGGACAAAATACGGTTAGTAGAGAGAACTGGGAGACCCTGCTGCGAAGTTCGGACCCTGAGCTCCAGTAGGGTGCCTCGATGTAGCGCGCCGCCCTGGCTTCGAGGCACCCTAAGCTCCAGCGGATCACCGTCCAGCTGGCGGAGAAGGCTGCCATCGGCCAAGGCCTGCCAGCCAGCATTTAACGCGGCTGTTCCCGTTTCCGAGGCCTACGTGCTTCGGGCGGGGGTGATCGGATTCTTCTGGTGAAAAATAGTTTTTCAATCAATCAATCATTTCATTATTCTCCAAGTTGTTGTGGGATGAATCTTAAGTACTTCAAATCGACGCTTGGGTCGCCTCCTCTTGAAATTATATTTTTCGGCGGTAAAACTGCGCCTTCGGAGACTCACAACTGCCGTTGATCCCTAAAGGATAAAAAAAAATTAAAATGGGTTAGTTCTGCTATACCTGAATATACGTAGCAAAAATCAGCGACTACTTCGGGATCAAAAGAAGTTAATTTCTCCAGCCTTCTGCGCCGTTCGCCAGCAGCGAAACTCTCCTTGGCTTCAATGTCGAGCGCGTCTAAGTTCACCGGCGTTCTATAATTCTTTAGAGCGGCATTCTTTTTTTTCTTGTGACCAAGATGGCCAAAGCCAGGATTTTCTGCGTAGTTATACGTGGCAGCCAAATCGCTACCGTTAGAATCGAGGCATAAATCTCGAGCGTTCAACAAACTTCGCAAATATCTCGTCTCTAATTATTGCCCCTTATGTCCAAAATTTCATGCATTGTCATAACCAAAATACAAATGCCACGGGATTACCTTTTCGATCAATAAAATGTAGTTCATTGCTGAAGACAATACCATGTAAAGTTAAAAACTGGGCTAGTTGGTACCGATACATCTAAATACGTACAGCGCACATAAAACCCTAAAACACAGAGAGACCAGGACGGAAGGAAGAGTACTGAAGATTCTCTCTATGTTTTCGTGTTTTATGCCGGTTTTATATACAACGACAATGGTCAACGAAAAGCGCAATTCGTTACAGGCAAAAGGAAGCAGGCACTGAAGAAGGCCCGCTGGTTTCCCATTATTTTGCACATTGCTTGAATTGTTTGTTTATGATCTGTTATTAGTCTATTATGCCCATGTCAAAGGCGCCTAAAGTCATGGCATCATATCCAAGCGTGTTTCTTCTGTCAGTAATACGTTCTTCTCTTGAGACTACAAAACTAAACAAAATTTATCAATATCCTAAAGGAGGCGCTGTAGCTTACATTCACAACAGTTTTATTAAAGCGGCGAAACAATTCGATTGAAAAGCATTCAAACTGTTTCCCTTCGAAATGTTTGTTCTGACAATACACTCTGTTGTTTATATATATTTTTCCTTCTATGGTAGGACTTGCTGTGCGAGTGCAGACTCGTTTTAGCAATATTCGAAGAAGTCTACACGTGCTGAGCAATTCCTTCCTTTTTGCTTCGTCAAGGCAACTCAATTAAAATGAATTCTACGGCTCCTCGCAGTGTAACCGAGTTTTGTACAAACTGTGCAGCTATTTTCTTCGTAGCAGTGCATCTCTAGGCGATGTTCTGGGCTCAAATTATTCACTCCTGCGCACGAGCTGAACGCGCAGTTTATTCAGGCCGCCATAATAGAACGAGTTCCTTGAAGTGGGAGGTTTATGCTCAACAAATATTGTGAGTGACGCTTATATCTTGCTCACCAATGCTCACCAAAATTATATTTGCATTTATCAATATCTGCACGCCTTAACCAGGTTTTGCAGCGCAATGCACGTATTCTATCTACGTAGAAAGAAATATATTTAGCAGGAATTCATTATTTATTTCAAAATCTGCAAAACCTAATGCAGGTTCTGAGCGCAAAATCAATGTTACGGAGCAATCCATTTAAACAATAGAGCTAATTATTAAATATCCCAGTGATTTTTTCTGACACCGACATCTCCATCTTCTCAGTGCTAAAATAATCTGCTTATAACAGCGCTGTCGTAAAGTATTATGAGATAAAAATATTAAATATGGTCACTATGAGCTACTCATAAAGGAGAAAAGCACGTATATGTTATAACCTCACCTGCCAAAGCATGCTCACAATGCGAAAGCTTGCTCACGATGCGCTGGCAGAGCCAACCCTGCTCTCCCCATACCCTCTCAGGCAGTCGGCGAGATGCACGTGCCTTGATAGCACATTTCTTTCTTTTTTTCTCATGCTGTCACTAATTCCCTCGGTACTGCAAGCTCATCGGATAGAAAGAGGCCTTTGTACGGAATGCCAGTGACGTGAACGTTTGTGAAGCTCTCAATGATGTAATGATAATGGCAGCGCGTCAAGAGTTGGGGAACCCTTGTATGCTGAGAGTCCTATAGCGAAAAATAAAAATTTCACCGACGAGACATTCATCTCAGCTTTCACCTTTGCTAATCACTATGACGAACTAAAAGCTATGCAAGAGATATCTTTATAAATGATATAGTCCCTCTGGACTTCATGTTTGTGTAATACCCCCCATCGGACTATGTGTTGTAGTCGGACACAATGTAGAGAGGTGCGAGCAAACTATGCCGTGAATCACTTTTCTCTTTGACGCAGATGATTGCCTGCCAAGAAATTTACATTTTAAGCACACTTTACTCTCATTAAACACTATGAAATTTATTTTTTTAGCATAATCTGGTTCTAACACTTATTGGTTATAACAATAGTATTTCCTTGGCACATCTGTATTTTTTATAATTGTGCTTGATAGTATATTTGCGCAGAAACAATTTTCAGGGCGAGAGCATTACTTTACGAGACTTAACCAGCTCACCTCTCCCGTCATGATTATGAAAGCGTATGCCACGGCAGAATTAGCAGGTTTCTCCAAATCGTGCTTCTCCATTGGGATGGAGGGGGTGATCAGAATTCAGCCACCAGGACACACAGAGTATTCAGAGTTAGACACACTGCACCGAGGCCTAGATAGTACGAGCGTATGGCTTTGGTAGCAGTGGGACTTCCCATATGCGCCAGTCCTGGCAGCATTGGAAGTATGCATCATGGTCTCCTTCAGAGCGCGCCTCTGGCAGGTGGTTCTTGGCGGGTGACATGGTCGGGCACTAACTGTTCGGCGGCTTCTGTGACGTCACCTGTTTCTAAGCTATTCGTCGCAGCGCAAAGAGACAAGCATATGACAGAACTAATCTTGTGCTCCCGTCCACGTTCCGCGCTGTTACCTCAAGATGCATAAGCAACATGTCCAGGCTGCTATTCTAGAGAACTAAGCTGACAGGACAGAGCGCTAATAACTCAGGCTACTATGACAGACCGGTTGGTTATATACAGCTGCTATTCCCATCAACAAAACGAGAAGACAGCCAATCACACGAACAGATAAAGACAACTGATAACCCATCATCGCACAAAGTGGAGGCGTTAATCTTGCTCTATTGCAGCGCGTGATTTTTTAGTTCTGTTTTTCTTTCAGACCGAAATTGACGGGATGAGTTCTCACGAGCTGCCAGATATTACAATCTCGTTAGCTTCAATAATTTATCTGCCCAGTTGCGTTGTGGACGTATGCACCATTTCTGGTTTTTCAAGCCTGCTAGTGCAATTGCGGCATTTTAATGTTCTCAATCATTGAGTTGCCCGAATCGTTGCTGGCATATCGTTAGCATGCTCACTTAACCCCTGAATACGTGCCAACAGCAACAAAATTACAACTGCTAAAGAATACCATTTTCCTGTAGTACATCAAAAGGTAGCTATAATAAGAATATTTTTGAGGCAATTTTGAAATGAGTAGGTAAGAACCTGATTTCCAAAATTGCCATTTTCTAAACTGACAGTGGAAAAAGGGCGCAAATAACTCGTTGCCGGAAGTGACGTAGACCAGGAGTAATTGAGTCATTTTTCCCCAGACCTTCGCTTTAGCGGTCGCGAAATCGCCGTGTTTTAGTGCGTAGAGATCGTTTCGGGAGTCCATTTTAGTGCTGCTGAAATGTGGGAAGCCTCAGGACCACATTTTATAGTGCTCAGCGTGAGCTACGTGTTCGCTTATGTAAGGAAACCACCCGAAGAACAGCGATGAGACGGAGCGCGTCGAACTGGTTTGGTATTGAAATTAACGTCGTGAGACTGATGTGTCCATCCCGTCGCGTGTGATGTGTCCCGTCCAACTGACGTGTGGAAATAACCGAAGCGAAGGAGCTGTGTGTTTTGATAAAAGCACCGAAAACTGGATTTGCATCAAATATATGGGTCCGTCTCGATTTGACGCAGTGTACAAGAAATTGTCACCTGAAAACGAAAGTAGTTTCCGTTGAAGGTAAGGCATCGGGCTGATTTGTTACGCAATCGTGACGAGAGCACGTAGGCCTAGCTGTTTCATTCCTTTAGTGTGTCATCACGTTGATAAATGAAGTTCTTGTAAAGGGGATGCATTTGACGACTAACATGTGAGCGAACAGCAGCTGCGTGCAAGCCGGCAGAAATTGAAACACTGAAGCTACAAGTACCGGGACGGCCCTGCGTCAGCCATCAAATCTTAAACGGTACACGGTCGTCCACTTCTACCTTGAACACTGCTCTGCGTGGCCAGCGCTCCGCGAAGCGCCTCTCGCGGGTGCCTGGGGAACGAGCGCCGCTTAAGCAGACGACGCAGCGGAGGCCCCACCTACAGCTGTCACTGCGCTTGCGCGCTCGTTCCCCAGGCACCCGCGAGAGGCGCTCCGCGGAGCGCTGGCCACGCAGAGCGGTGTTCAAGGTAGAAGTGGACGACCGTGTACATGCTAAAGATAGACTTGCGGCCAGGTTGGAGCCGCGCACGAAGTCTTCGATTGTGATATGAGCTGATCAAAGTACGCTGTGCCTCATTGGCTTCCCTTTATCGCGTTTGACTGCCAAGACCAACTGTTTTTACCGCTTGGTCCTGTTCGGAAACTGATGCAGGCGTATACTCCGGGTACCGTGCATGTGTCTGAGTACCCAGTGGCTGCAGGGCGACTCGGCATGATTCTAGCACTTAGGGCACTCAGTATTGGTGCGAACAGACAAACTCTCGGCAACCATGGAGTCCAACTTTATTACTTGCGCCTGCTCTCACCTACTGCGATCGACGAACGTTCGTCGTCTGCCCAGTTCTACGTCAAACCCGGCGAACCATCTAATTTTACTATATGCCGCCAGAGGCACGCGTCGTCTGCTACAAAGCTCTTCTCTCTCATATATCTCTGCTGCATCTTTCGATACAAGCCTAGAACTTGACGCATTCACTCTATTGTAGATTGACAGATTTTTAGGTGGAGAGGAAATTTTCTTGACACCGGCCATGACCCCGATCTTCTTGAGGTTGTGCGAAATCCAGTGAAGTTATGAAATAACCGCCAATTTCGTGTGATCCATTAGACCGGGGTGGTTGCTAGCTCGTTTGCTCAGCAGGTCTTTGGCACCTGGTGCTGACAAGGATAGTTGGTAGCCTGCGCTTGAGAGGCGCTGCCTCTGATTTTGTACGCTGCGTCCTACTAAGTGGAGTCAGGACTTGCACAGCGCACTCGACAGGCACGATATTACTATGCCTCTAGGCCGTTCCACGCCAACTGATCCAGGCTGTTCTCTCGATCGTTTTCGATTTCTCTGGAAAAATTGTGTAAAATCAAGTTATAAGGAATAACGTTTTTCGACTTATTTTTCACGAAAAAAAATTTCTCACACCCTTGCCGCCATCTTAAGTTTGCAAGCAATAGCGAATCCTAGTTGCAGATAAAAAATATATAAAGTAAAAATTTGCACGCTTAGCCATGAAAAACTATTGCTTGTTGCGCTCTTGTACGAAATAAATTGAACGAAATTTACCCAATTTGTGATTAAGGGAAAATATACGAAAAGATGCACATTTGAAACTTTTTGTCTAAATGCACCTTCATACAGTAGTCATTCAAACTATTTTTGATGCTTCTAACATGGCAAGGTATGTAATAAAATTGTTGCAGAGATCAAGAAACGTAAGGTGCTTAAACGAAGCAACTCTGATTATCAGAAAAAATGCGTTTTCAGCAATATTTAACCGCCTGTTGCGTAGTGAGATGTTCCTAGCAAAAATATGAAATATAGTAAGTTTCAAAGTATCAATCAGTGGCCTTTAATTTTGAGAATTTATTCCGAATACTTTTCGTTTGAAGCAAAATATTAATTTTTGAATTTATAAGTCACTGAGTCCAACATTGACGGGGCTCCGTGTTTGCCCTTACTGCAGTGCACGCTACAAACGATAAGAAACAAACAAATTAGGACGACTGCATCGTGCTTCGAGTGCGTTCTTCTTATATTTGGCTCTCTGAAGGTCCCTTGGATTGTTCATTCTTATTTTGCCACTTTGAGCTCCTGGGTTGGTGACTACTGCGTAATTTACTGCCAAATAACAAACACAACTGATCAAGAAGCCCTCCAGCAGGACCTTAACCAAATTGAACAGTGGTGCAAAAATTGGCTTATGACCCTGAACCCTAGCAAATGCAAGTTTATTTCCATTACCCGTCGCAAAAAGAGTCATGCCTTCCATTACAAAATCGCTAACGAATCCATAGAATCTGTATCATCTTTCAAGTACTTAGGCGTCACATTATCTAATGACCTAACATGGAATGCACATGTTGCTAACGTGATATCATCTGCCAACAAAACTCTAGGATTTCTTTAACGTCACCTTCGCCTCACCTCGCGTCACGTGAAATTGCTCGCCTACAAGTCACTCATTAGACCTAAACTTGAATATGCATCCGCCATATGGAATCCGCATCATATTAACCTCATAAACGATCTAGAATCCGTTCAAAACCGCTCTACAAGGTTCATTCATTCTTCTTACTCGTGCGACGTCAATGTTTCAGCCCTAAAAGCTAAATCAGCACTATCGCCTCTTTCCGGTCGTCGTCGCATAGCCACGCTATCACTGTACCACAAATTCTTTCACTCGTCACTTAACCGTGCCCCCTACATCACGCCAGCATCTTACATTTCCCACCGCACTAGCCACACGCTTCAAGTGTTTCGCCCACGCGCCCGAACTGTTACTTTTTCAGCCTCCTTCTTCCCACGTGCAGCTAAAGATTGGAACGGCCTTTCCCAGCATATCGTCGACAACACCTGCCCTTTATCGTTTGCTAGCAACCTAAACAACATTTTTTTGTATATGATCACATATATTGCATTGTCTTGTACGTTTTCTGCTCATCCCATCCCTTATGTAATACCCCGCGAGGGGTCTTTAAGGTAATAAAATGAAATGAAATGAAATGTCCCGCGCGAACTGTTGAAGTAGATAAAGGCTTGATGTGGTGAAACCTGATGTACATTTTCATCGTAGCGCTCTTGAAAACCGCTCGCAGTAGTCGCCTTCATTTTTTTTTTATCACTTCGGGATACCAAAGGACTACGAAACTCTTCATAGTCTTCTCCACCCATGTAAAGAGCTCCTTTGGAGTCAATATTTGATCTTTTTATGGCCTCTGAATACTTGCTCGTGCTGCGAAGTGCTTTGCGGTTCCAACAATACCGTCACAAGCACTCTTGCCGTGCGAGGTAGCAAAAAAATTCAGTTCGACTCACAAATTGAAATTGGCTTCATGGAAGCAGATGTTTAAACGTTCTTTTCATTATGGTATAGAGAAGGTGCACCATCGGAAAATTAACGAATTTTCTGAAGTTCTGGAAAGTTAATTTTAAACGTCTGGAATATACTTATCTTTAAAACGCCTAGATGGCAACTGTATTGTGTTCTAGAGTGTCTGAAATCAGATCAAATGATTTGACTGAAATTTCTTCTCTTGTACGCAATGGTAAATGATAATTCGATGCAATTTTGCCTGCGTAATGATCCAGTGATATGACTGTGGTACATCCTGGACAATAAAACTGATTCTCAGGAACATCCATAAGTAATATTGACTCATCTATTTTAATTTCTATTTTTAGCTGGCTCAAGTGTTTGCCTGTTCCTTGGTGATGAATTGATAAATGATAGATGTTTCAGCATCTCTAGGAATGTCTCACAAACTTCGTTCTGGTTTAGAACAATGCTCTCCAGACGACAGTGAACACCAATGATCTAATGTTGTACCTGCACTGTTCCTTCCTAATCATCAAGGTGCATTGCCTTCCGTACGATGCTCTTTATATGGTTTGTACTTGGGCACGCGTCTCATCTTTTGAACATTTACTCTTCCTTGTCAAGTTCGATTACAGTGGTCGCCAGGACTTCTTCACTGCTCTCTTTAAGTCCCGATCACTGTAGCATAATCCTAAAGTTTTGACGTTCCATGCACACGCGAACAGTGTGTATGCCACTCCCCTCTTCTAAAATACAGTGTGACGGACGAAGGCTAGCAAAGGATGAAAAACTGCATGTGAAGTTTGAATTCTTCATCAATTCTTGATACAGCCCTTTTAGTTCAGTAACAATAACCGCTTCTGATGGCCATGCAGCACACCTTTCTTGTTCCTGAACCGTCGGGAGCGAAGGAAGTAGTCTATGGTCCTAGTGGATAACCTGCCACGTAACTGGTTAATGCACTTGGCTGGCTGGTGTCGATCGTTATGGCCGCGGCAGGCTGTGCAAAGCGTTGTCATTAGATTTACGTCGGGGCAGCTCTTCTCTCACGGTCCGCAATCCTGTCTGCTCGTCTGAACTGGTCTTAACTAGCGACGAGGATCAAAAGTGCTGCAGTATGGTCTTCATTCCGCAAGAGCAACGAGGCCTGTCAGATTTTCCCCCTTTGGTCCGAGCTCGAACAGAGTGGCAAGTGTTCCGCCTCATTGACAGGGCAGAGATTCTCTTCGCCAGGGAAACAGTTTCCTTTCAGTGTGGCAGTGTCCATGTCGAAAACAAGCCGAGAATAACGAGGTCGTCAGCCAACGTCTCTGTTATCTGCAAAACAAGGCGAGTTTCAAGAATTTCAATGCATTATATTGTTATGCTTTCTCCGCGTTGAAGTTTGCCACTTACAGAGAGGCGTGCAAGTAAAAGAACACAATTCTTTCCATCCCATGCTTCGCTATTTTCCAAGCAACTGAGGTCCTCCTGCTTTTGAGTACGCTGCTCTCTTTCGTTCTCTTAGCAAGAACAAAAAATTGAGAGAATACGCTGCTAAGCAGCATATGTCGCAAGCAGCAACAACATTCCTGACCCTACGGGGCTGTTGTTGCTGTTGTGGTTGTAGGAAGAAAGAAACGAAAATGCATGGGCCTGCTACTGGCTCTGTAGCTGCGCCACCTCCGCAGTCTCATGCGGACAAAGCGAAAAAAAAAACTGATTTATATATAGGAAGAAAAGGCGCGGTAACTCTCTCACTTGTTTTCTGTGGACACCGCAACCGCGCCGTAAGGGAAGGGACGAAGGTGGGAGTGAAAATGGAAAGAGAGAAATAGGAGCCGTAGTGGAGGGCTACGGAGTAATTTTGACCACCTGGGGATCTTTAACGTGCGCTGACATCGCACAGCACACGGACGCCTCTTCGTTTCGCCTCCATCGAAACGCAACCGCCGAGGTCGGGTTCGAACCCGGGTACTCCGGCACAGTAATCGGACGTCTTACTACTGCACCACCCCGGCGGGGCTACGGACAGAAGAGAAAATAGAGAAGAAACAAAAAGAAGATGAGAGAAAGACGCGCCAGAACAACAGCCGTCGTCCACCACCAAAGTGGTGGAGGGTGCAATGACGGCCTGCAACAGATAAAAATTCGGTGGCTGGCTAGCCCCCGCCGCAAGCGGCGATGACCTACCATCCCAGGACCGTAGGGTCAGAAACAGCCACCATTCACCTCTCCTTCGTGCACGGACATCGCCCAGCACACGAACACCTCTCCGTTTTGCCACAAGAAATATCCCCAAACCGTTATGTGTGGGAGCCGGGCTCTAACGCACATTGTATGTATCTTGATCCTCATGAAATGCTTCCTCGTCATTTTCAAGGCAAACCTATCTAGACTTATAAAACGAAATGCCGGGCTCGAGATTTGTTTGGGAGATCTGTCATATACCGCGATATATGTTCTTGTCCAGTGTTCCTGCCATCTGTAACCCCATATTTCAACGCGCTTCAAGGAACGCCCAAACGCATACTTGCCGGAGAGCCTGTGACCGATACTGCGTCTTTCTTTCCTGTTGGTGTTGTTGCGATTGAAGGAAGCAGGAAAAGAAAATGCACGGGCCTGCTACTGGCTCTGTAGCTAAGCCACCTCGGCTGTCTCGTGGGCGCCGAAGAGAAACTGGAGAAGAATATGAAGATGGAGGGAAAGGCGCGCTTCGCAATAGCCGTCGTCCAGAACCGAAACGGCAGCGGGTGCAATGACGGCTCACAACAGATAAAAATATAGAGACAGGTTAGCCCACGCCGCAAGCGACACTGACCTACCAGTCGCAGCCCAGTAGGGAAAGGAGCAGCCCGTAGCCAATTAAATCCTTTGCTGTAAACCAACTATATGTAGCAGTGCAACGTACGCGGATAAGAAGCAAACGATGAGAGTCAATGATAGGAAAGAAAGGTTAGGCTTTGTCCATTCTTCTCTTAAGAGATATCTGAGACTATTATTTGTAGCGAGAGCTAATTGGTCGCAAGTAATAATAATAATAATAATAATAATAATAATAATAATAATAATTGGTTCACAGGCAGAAAAAGGCGCAGTATCTGTCACAGTTCTTTTTGTGGACGCCTGACCCGCGCTGTAAGGGAAGGGAGGAAGGTGGGAGTGAAAGTGGAAGAGGAAGAAGAGCCTTAGTGGAGGGCCACGCAAATTGGACCGCCTGGAGATCTTTATTCTGCGCTGAAATCGCACAGCATACGGACACCTCTTCGTTTGCCTCCATCGAAACGCAGCCGCCGTGGTCGGTATCGAACCCGGGTCGGTCGCAAAGTCGCCTTTTCGCTGGGACGGTGGCCATGCTGTCGAAATTGCCGAGCCGTGGTCGCACCGCTCCTGCATCTCATCTGGCGAGCTACAGCAGTGGTGTAGTACTAATGACTAATGGTTAACTATTCACTAACCACTACTAAGTAAGGAATATTTAATACTGGTACTAGGAAACTGTGAATACCCGACGACTCGAACTACCTGGCGTAGTGAAGATTTCGCTTCAAATATTTCAAGAACACTGCAGAATCTGCACTGGAGAAATGCGTAAGCTTGATTGTTGCTGTGTTGTCCGTAAGATGTGTCAGCGAGGTTCCGCAAGGGACAGATACCGCACCCTTCTTTTCCTTTAAACCAGTTTTAACATGCCGATGAACTTTGAGCCATTTAATGGAATGCTGGATGTCGGGGGGCACACGATGTACCACGTGCAGCAGACATTGCTCAGGCTATCGCATTTCTTTATTGCACATTCTGAGTTCACTCAGAATTTAGACCATTTTGGGCCCTAAAAGGTCGATGGTGCGACTCCCTTATCAAAATGAGAGTAGGTTTAGAATTGCAAGTTTACGTGTACGAACCCACACAATCATTAGACCTCACTCCGGTTTCTTTATCTTACTTGGGGTCATATTTTAGAGCAATTACATGTGGATATTATTTATATAAATTTCAGCGCATCGCAGATCGGCATTCGATTCAAGAGCATTAGCTGTCCGGAGCGGTTCCGCACTCAGTTTGTAGGTCCGAAATGCGAGCATTATTCTCCAGGCCCAGACGGGCTGGTATGCGTATTTCTTGTTATGGTCGCCCCTATGTCTAGTGTGAACGTCTAATAAAACTTTTCATAAACACATGTTTTTTGATTAACCTGTACTGAGGGTCAGAGCTGAGCTTCGCGTATGCGGTATGCCGCGAACGAGTGTCACACTCAAGGCCAGCTGCGCAGCCACTTCGCCAAGCTTTGCCGGCGTTGCACATGTTCATAGGAACCCATGCATTTGGAGGTCATCGTTACTATCACTAACCATCACCTACTAGTAAGGGGTGTTTAACTAACACTAATCAGACATTAACTAGTACTTAGAAAGTGCAAGTCATGGTTAACTATCACTAACCAATAGTTATGGCTAGACGTTTCGAGACGTCCATAGCCGTCACATGATGACGTCGCTGACCGTGACGTCATGACCGAATATGACGTCATGATTGGTGGTGACGTCACCAGGAGATTCACGGAGACCCTGCCGGACGTTTCATCCCTGTGTTACACTGCTACCTGTGTACGAGCGGCGCTTTTCATTTGGCAGCTCCTCTAATATTGTGGCTGTAGGAAGAAGGAAAAGAAAATGCACGAGCCTGCCACCTGGGGATTAACGTGCGTTGACATCGCACAGCACACGGACGCCTCTTCATTTCGCCTCCATCGGAACGCATCCGCCGAGGTCGGGTTCGAACCCAGTAGTCAGCACAGTAGTCGGGCGTCTTACCACTGCACCACCCCGGCGGGACAGCTGAGCCACCTCTGCTGCCTTGTGCGGACAGAGGAGAGAAAGTTGAAAAGAAAGAAAGATAAAAAATTGTTGAGTGTCTTAGATGTCTCTCAAGAGAAGAATGGCGAAATCCTGCCCTTCCTATACTATAATTTGCCTGGAAAGGAAAGGTGGAGTATTTATCACAGTGTCTCCGGCAAGTGTGTTTGGAAGGTACACCGTCGCTCCTGTCGCATGACGTTCCTTGGCGCGCGTTCAAGTGTGGCATAGCAGATGACAGGGATGCATCCCGCCTGGGCCAATCAGAGCGCCGCAAAAGCGGGATACACTGTCCAAGACAACATGAGCCAGGCGTTGGGTGACTGTTCCCGGCCGCGTATTTGGGTTTGCTCGGTGCGGTGGATCCGCAAGGGACAAAGCAACAGAAGAGACGAAGAAAACGGGCTGTTCCGACTAGCTTCTACCGCCCCCAGGATCCGAGCAGCCTAGCGATTAGCGGCGCATGCTTTTTCAATGGGCGTCACGTTGGACGCGGCACTAGCTTGAGAGAGCCTATACTACTACTACTACTACTACTACTACTACTACTACTACTACTACTACTACTACTACTACTACTACTACTAAATAATAATAATATTAATAATAATAATACACAGTAATATTTCTCTGCTAATGCTTATTATTAATATTATTATTATTCTCATTAGTAGTAGTAGTAGTAGTAGTAGTAGTAGTAGTAGTAGTAGTAGTATAGAGGAAGACTCGTTTCACGAAGTTGGCACTGAATTGTCTAGTTAACGGCCGAATTAACTGGCTAAATATTATCTTCACAGTTTTAATTAATAGTAATAATAATAATAATAATTGGTTCACAGAAAGGGAAAGGCGCAGTATCTGTCACACTTGTGTCTGTGGACACCTGAACTACTCCGTAGCCCTGCGCTACGGCTCCTCTTTCTCTCTTCCTGCCTTGTGTCTGTGGACACCTTCATCCCTTAGTGTCCACAGACACAAGTGCGACAGATACTGCGCCTTTCCCCTCCTGTGAACCAATTAATATTATTATCATTATTAATTAAAACTGTGAAGCCAGTTATTTTGGCCGTTACCCACATACAATTCAGTGCCAACTTAGTGAAACGAGTCTTCCTTTATATATATACTACTACTACTACTAATACTACTACTACTACTACTACTACTACTACTACTACTACTACTACTACTACTACTACTACTACTACTACTACTAATAATAATAATAATAATAATAATAACGATAATAGTAGTAGTAGTAGTAGTAGTAGTAATAGTAGTAGTAGTTGTAGTATAGGCTTTCTCAAGCTAGTGCCGCGTCCAGACGCCCATTGAAAAAGCATGCGCCGCTAATCGCTAGGCTGCTCGGCTCCTGGGGGCGGTAGATGCTAGTCGGAACAGCCCGCTTTCTTCGTCTCTTCTGTCGTTTTGTCCCTTGCGGGGCCACCGTACCGAGCAAACCCAAATACGCTTCCCGGCCCTACGGGACTGGGACAGTAGGTCAACGCCGCTTGCGGCGAGGGCTAGCCAGCCACCGATTTTTATCTGTTGTAGGCTGTCATTGCACCCGCCACGACTTCGGTGGTGGACGACGGCTGTTGTTGAGGCGCGCATCTTTGTCTCCCTCTTCTTTTTCTTTTTTTCTCTACTTTCTCTCTTCTGTCCGCACGAGGCAGCGGAGTTGGCTCAGCTACAGAGCCAGTAGCAGGCCCGCGCCTTTTCTTTTCCTTCTCCCTACAGCCACAACAACACCGTCTAGAGGGAGGTGGTGAAGGGTGGCGGTTCCTGGTCCTGCTTGGCTGGGACGGTAGGTCACCGCCGCTTGCGGCGGCGGCTAGCTAGCCACCGAATTTTATCTGTCGTAGGCCGTGATTGCACCCACCACTACGGTGGTGGACGGCGGCTGTTGTTGCGGCGCGCGTCTTTCTCTCCCTCTTCTTTTTCCTTTCTTCTCGATTTTCTCTTCTATCCGCCCCGCCTGGGTGGTGCAGTGGTAAGACGCCCGACTACTGTGCAGGGGTGCCCGGGTTCGAACTCGACCTCAGCGGCTGCGTTTCGATGGAAGCGAAACGAAGAGGCGTCCGTGTGCTGTGCAATGTCAACGCACGTTAAAGATCCCCAGGTGGTCGAAATACTACGTAGCCCTCCACTACTGCTAGTCTTTCTCTCTTTCCACTTTCATTCCCACCTTCCTTCCTTCCCTTACGGCGCGGATTAAGGTGTCCACAGAAAACAAGTGAGAGAGTTACCGGGCGTTTCCCTTCCTTTAAAGCAATGTTTTTTTTTCTCTTCTATCCGCATGCGGCAGCGGAGGTTGCCCCGCCTGGGCGGTGCAGTGGTAAGACGCCCGACTACTGTGCCGGAGTACCCGGATTCGAACCCGACCTCGGCGGCTGCGTTTTGATGGAGGCGAAACGAAGAGGCGTTCGTGTGCGGTGCGATGTCAGCGCACGTTAAAGATCCCCAGGTGATCGAAATTACTGCGTAACCCTCCACTACTGCTCCTCTTTCTCTCGTTCCACTTTCACTCCCATTTCTTCTCTTCCCTTACGGCGTGTTTGCGGTGTCCACAGAAAACAAGTGAGACAGTTACCGCGCCTTTAACTTCCTATAAATAAATCAGTTTTTTTTAAAGGCAGCGGAGGTCGATGGAGGCGAAACGAAGAGGCGTCCGTGTTCCATGCAATATCTGCGCACGTTAGAGATCCCCAGGTGGTCGAAATTGTTCCGGAGCCCTCCACTACGGCTCTTCTTTCTTTCTTTCACTTTCACTCCCACCTTCCTCCCTTCCCTTACGGCGCGGTTTAGGTGTCCACAGAAAAAAAGTGAGACAACGTGCCTTTCCCTTCCTATAAATCAATCAATCAATCCACAGAGAACAAATGAGACAGTTACTGGGCCTTCCCTTTCCTACAAATCAATCAAGCAATCGATCAGGCAGTGGAGGTGTCTCAGCTGCAGAGCCTGTAGCTGGCCCGTGCATTTTCTTTTCCTTCTTCCTACAGCCACAACAGCAACAGCACTGTCTGACAGGTACTGTGTCTTTCCTTTCCTGTACACTAATTATCCGCCGCGATGGTACAGGGGTAAGAGGCGAGACTACTGTGCCGGAGTTCCAGGGTTCAGTACCGACCCCCGGCGGCTGCGTTTCGATGGAGGCGAAGCGGAGAGGCATCCAGTGCTGTTTAATGTCAGTGCACGCTAAAGATCGCCAGGCGGTCGAGATTACTCCGCAGCCCTCCACTACAGCTCCCCTTTCTTTTTTCTTTTTTTTTTCAATGTTCACTCCCACATTCCTCCTTCCCTTACTGTGCGATCCGCGTCTTAATGAGCGCTTTCTCATCGGTGGCTGCGTTTCGATGGAGGCGAAATAAAGAGGCGTCGTGTGCTGTGCGATGTCAGCGCACGTTAAAGATCCCCAGGTGGTCGAAATTACTCCGTAGCCCTCCTCTACGGCTCCTTTTTTCTCTCTTTCCACTTTCACTCCCACCTTCCTCCCTTCCTTTACAGCGTGGTTGCGGTGTCCACAAAATACCAGTGAGACAGTTACCGCGCCTTTCCCTTTCTATAAATAAATCAGTTAATGAGCGCTTTCTCAGTCGACTTAAGCGGCTGTTGTTGCGGCGCGCGTCTTTCTCTCCTTTTTCCTTTTCTTCTCTATTTTCTCTTCTGTCTGCACGAGGAAGCGGAGGTGGCTCAGCTACAGAGTCAGTAGCAGGCGCGTGTATTTTCTTTTCCTTCTTCATACAGCCACAACAATAATAACAAGCGCTCTAATCAACCTCTAAGAAAAGCTTAACTCGTATTCGTGTGCTTAAAGGGCGGTCAGAAGTATAAAGCAGACATATAGTACCCTCGAATACTTGTAAGCTTACAAAATATGCCCTTTCTACAGCTTCAAAAATGCAGAGTAAACCAAGTATATAAAGAGTCGTACGAAACTCATTAATTTTGTTTGGTTACAATCACGCCTTCTGGCAGTAAAATCCGATTTATTCCCGAGAAACTTGATTTAAAAATTGGCGCATAAGATAGGTTTCTTCTTTTCATTAAGACAGAGAAGCGTTTTTTGATCTGCCGCATAAAGTGACAGGCGCAGTAAGAAAACTTTACTTGGTACCATGGCGATCAACTTCCTAAAACGACCAGTTGCTATCGCATGCCAAATTATTTTTGGGGGGGATCTTGAAAGCGGCAATTTAGCGTGCATACGTGTTGTCAACGTAAGCTGGTATACCTTCCGCGGCGTCTGGATCCACAGTCGCCAAAACTTCGGCTTGAAGGCAGCATTCAGAGATAGATATATCGTCGGATCTAATTCGCCCGCAAGTAGAGAGTCCCCTGGACTTTTACAGAGCCGCTGCTGGCCTGAAATCGTCGCCAGATACGAAGTTCCCTGTTACTCGACCTTGCGAGACCCCCGCATCAGCGAGCTGGTCGCCTGTGCACAACTCAGCCTACATGACCAGCAGCGCCCGAGGGCGAGGAGGTGGAGAGCACTGGAGTTATGCAGAGCACCCCCGAGCGTTAGAAACTGCGAATGGCGAAGGCGCTGGGGCGTCCTTCCAACAACAGAGCGACTGGAGTCATGGGGACTCTGTCCCAATAGCCAGTGTGCCAACTGTGGGGCTACAAAGACTGTGCGCCATGTGTTCTTTGAATGTATGGTAGGCAACGCTGTTACGCGAATTATGTGGCGCTTGGTGTATAGATCACTGTGTGTTCGCGCCGGACCTGGAGTTCGGGAACCGCGAAGCCTCTTTGGACGATTGGTTTTCTTGTGTGCAATGTTTGTTTTACGGAAACGGTGCTGCCTCGCCGAAGCACGGAGACAGCCCATGAGGGCAATGTACCCGGCAGAGCAGAACCTGCGCCTTTTACTTTGGACCTAATTGTCCAGCCAGTTAGAAGCAGGCGCAGAGGCGTGGTTTCTGCGGCGCTGGTACACAAGGTTGCCAATGGTTCGATATTAGGCACGCTCCTCTGCCGCCTCCCTTCTGATTGATTTATAGGAATGGAAAGGCGCGGTAACTGTCTCACTTGTTTTATGTGGACACCTCAACCGCGCCGTAAGGGAAGGGAGGAAGGTGGAGTGAAAGTGGAAAGAGGGGCCGTATTGGAGGGCTACGGAGTAATTTCGACCACCTGGGGATCTTTAACGTGCGCTGACACCGCCTCCCCTTATTCACTGATTTATTTATTTAAAAACTGATTTATTTATAGGAAGGGAAAGGCGCGGTAACTGTCTCATGTTTTCTGTGGACACCGCAACCGCACCGTAAGGGAGGGGAGTTAAGGTGGGAGTGAAAGAGAGAAAGAGAAGCCGTAGTGGAGGGCTACGGAGTAATTTCGACCACCTGAGGATCTTCAACGTGCGCTGACATGGCACAGCACACGGAAGCCTCTTCGTTTCGCCTTCATCGAAACGCAGCCGCCGAGGTCGGATTCGAACCCGGGTACTCCGGCACAGTAGTCGGGCGTCTTACCACTGCACCACCCCGGCGGGGAGCCCCTTATTCACCTGATTTATAGGAAGGGAAAGGCGCGGTAACTGTCTCATGTTTTCTGTGGACACCGCAACCGCGCCGTAAGGGAAGGGAGTTAAGGTGGGAGTGAAAGAGAGAAAGAGGAGCCGCAGTGGAGGGCTTCGGAGTAATTTCGACCACCTGGGGATCTTTAACGTGCGCTGACATCGCACAGCACACGGACGCCTCTTTGTTTCGCCTCCATCGAAACGCAGCCGCCGAGGTCGGGTTCAAACCCTTTGGCCTCATTCACCCTTTGGCCATTGTTAAGAAAAGGAGGAAGGTGGAAGGGAAAGATGAGAGAGACGTGTCGTAGTGGAGGGCTCGGGAACACCGTGCTACAAAGATTTTCTCCTTACCGCACTTTTGCGGTAAAAGGAGACCCCGATCATTTTGTCTTTATATAAATGTAGAAGGCATTAGTAAATTTCGTGAAGCTCTGTCGATGGCCGCAAAAGTACACACTTTTCAGTGATTTAAAAGTATTACAGAATATTGTTGCGGATCGCTTTTCCTTACCAAAATGAAACGTTTATAGCTTCGCGCTGTGATCGGCATGTGTTTTTGGCGAACAAGCAATTAGGTGACTGCTCAACTCATAACGTGAATTATGGCAAGTAAATGTAATCAGCCTTATTTTCCTTGAGATGTAAACAGAGGTATCCATGACTAATATGGCACACAGATTAATCGACTGCAATTTGAGTGTCAGTTACCTCTGTTGTTACCCCAACGTTGCCGATATAAAGTCGCCTCTCGATGCAGACCTGTGGGGTGTCAATGTAGGCGTTCTACCTGCCATACGCATCAGCGAATTAGTAGCCGTTCGCAGGCTTTCAACTCATGAGTAACGAGAGACCGCTGTACCCAAATGGCGAGAGTGGGCAGCTTGTCAGCTGCCAAATTAAGGGCGAGATTTTGACTGGCCTAGGCGCTGGGGCGTCCTCCCCACGATACAGCACCTTGCCAGATGGGGTATTGTATCCAATGGCCAGTGTGCCAACTGCGGTGCTCCCGAGAGCCTCGCGCATGTTTTTTCTTTGAATGTGTAGTTGCGAGAACAATGTGGCGGCTCTCATATAGAATGTTTAACGTCCGCATGGACCACGGCGTCAGGCGCCGGTGCGACCCTTTTGAACACCTTGTGTTCAGTGGGGTTCTGTTTGTGTTGTGGCGTCGCAGGTGCCTCGCTGAGGCGCGCCGAACTTCCGCCCAAGCAATGTACTCAACCTTGCAGAGGCTGCGCCTCGTCGTCTGGAAGTATCTATCTGGACAGTTAGAAACGGACGGCGAGACGCGGTTTCTGCGGCGGTGGCACACTCGCTTCTATGTTGTACGAGGCAGCAGACTTGAGATGCCTGCCGTCCTTTATTAGAACCCTCCTCGTTTATACTGTTTTCCCCTCTCTGGGGAATCACGTTATTTTTAGTTTACTATACATATGTAACCTATAGTGTTTTGTGAGTAATGTGCATTTTTGAATGTATGTATGTATGTATGTATGTATGTATGTATGTATGTATGTATGTATGTATGTATGTATGTATGTATGTATGTATGTATGTATGTATGTATGTATGTATGTAATGTATGTATGTATGTATGTATGTATGTATGTATGTATGTATGTATGTATGTATGTATGTATGTATGTATGTATGTATGTATGTATGTATGTATGTATGTATGTATGTATGTATGTATGTATGTATGTATGTATGTATGTATGTATGTATGTATGTATGTATGTATGTATGTATGTATGTATGTATGTATGTATGTATGTATGTATGTATGTATGTATGTATGTATGTATGTATGTATGTATGTATGTATGTATGTATGTATGTACCCAATAAATTCTCTTTTTGTCCAATACATGCCCCACTAGGGCAGTGAGATGGCTCTTGAGGATTTTGTTTCCTGTGGCAAAATGTATGTTGCATTTCTTTGTTGTATCCTGGTTCGATGCAAGTAGCATAGATGCGCAGACGAAACCTGTTGCTGGTTTAGAATGTAAATAGAGCGTATTTTGCACCATATCTGTTTTATGTGAATGGAAGTCAATGAACTTCTCTTTGTGTCTTTGAGCTAGCCGCTTATTCCTTTTCCATATCTGCGCTGTATGCGACAAGAAGCAGTATGACCCAACTTGGAACAGCGAACAGTTGCATAACAATTTTTATACGCAAAATGCGGGAAGGCGTTCAAAGGAACGTGCATGAGTTGTGGGTTTAAAGCCTTGTTGCGAGCTAACTTCCAACTTTACAAGCAAATATAGGCTATGGGCAACGAAATATTGCACAACAAAAGACGGAACATTGTCCAGCGAACTCTTGCATTACAATTTTCATAAGAACGTCGGAAGAACTGCTGTCACATAGAGATGAACCAGTGGCGTTTATATAAAGACGAAAGAGAAAGATATAACTCTCTGACAATAGCAATGGCCGGGGTCCCGCATAGGGTCTACAGAAATCCAGGGCTCCATCGGCAGGGCTTGGCTTGATGTGTGTCCCACGGCTGCTTATCTTGAAAGCAAAACACCGGGTATTGGAAGCTCAAATGGGCAAAGCCTGCCAAAAGTAGAGCACAATACACAAAACGTATATAAGCTGTACATACTTCTTGTGCACGCTGCCCGACTTCTTCGCCTGTTGCCCCCTTCGTTGTTTTGCCACGATGCAGGCTTACTGACTCACCCTGTATTCCGTGTGTTGTGAATATCATTGTCTTGCGCAAGTAAGGTCTGCCTGCACCCAACGCTCTCCTCCCAGAATATAAAACCATTAGCAAAGCAGCGATAGGGGCTAGTTGAAATATAAATAGTCTTGAAATATAAAACCTTTATTATGGGATTTAAAGGCATGCTGAAACTTTACACAAATAGAGTTATAGACACGTGTACCGGTTGCAAACACAATGCGCCGAAAATGTTTTAAAAGCAGGCGGCGACCTCTGGACACTACTTGCATGGTCCTGACACTTTGTTATCCGTGACAAATTTCATGTCACATCCTTTCCTCCCGACCGTCGCTAGTGTTCGTTCTTGGCCCTCCTTCACGTGCCGGACACGGTAGATTTGAGAGCCGGCAAAATGAGCTCTTCAGACGACGTGTTAGACACAATGACCCCCGCCTCCTTCAATGGTGAGGTCGCTCCCCCAACAAGCCTCCAGGGGCTGCCTGGCTTCTCTGGTTTCCTTTTTTGTGGACCTGCGCCTCTTCACTCCTGAAATACGGGCTGTTGTGGGCTGTTTATCACGTTTACACCCGCTCTCCCGGCTGCTACTGAAGGTGCTTGCAGGGAATTGGGTCAACGCCTTTCTTCGTTGTTTGCGCCAGTCACGCCTGTCCCCGTGTCCACAAGATAGCTCAAGTGAAATGTCCGCTGGGGATAAGATAAGCGAAATAAGTAGTGTTTGAGCTTGCATTTCTGTTTCCTTTATTTCAACTTAGAGTTTTCTCTTGCAAAGAAAAAAATGTCCCCTTGAGGTTTGCTAGACCCTTGTGACACGAATCAAATTTCGCTCTCAAATCAGTTTATTATTTTTTTTTGCATGTATCACGTTTGTGTATTTTTTGTAATATGCTGGGGATATTGCATAACAAATTCATATATACTTTGCTCAGGGACATGGAAGCAATCAATCACGCTATTCCCTGGCTTTGTATATAATCAGCGAGATAATATAAAACGCAAAACTTCAATACAATTCGAAATCCCAACATTATTGAGCGAATAAGTAGAGTTGTAGCCGAAGTGCATATATAAAAGCACAGCTGCCGAAAGGCGGGTGTGCATCAGTTGTAAAAACAACGCTGTAAAGACTGTGCTTAAGGAACTGCACAAACCAACTGCTACGTATCCACGCATGACGCGAGCTTCCAGAACAATTGAAGCAACTCTGGCGTCCGTTAGAATTCAAAAGAACCCAGCAAATGGCTAAAAAGTACATACCCAGTACTTATTGTCTTTTGTCTTTTCTCTAGGCGCTCTTTGCGAAAGTAATCAATAAAAAAAAATGTAAACTTTATTCTTAATTTAAAGAAAACAATGCAGGACTTTGTGAAGTCTACTCGGCAATAGGCCGTTTTCACGCTGTCAATCAGGCGATAGAGAAATTCGTAGAGCACAGGAGGCCCATATATGCTTCCTTCATAGTTCATGAGAACGCATTTTATTCAGTCGAATACTCAGTTGTCAGGTAAGCAATGCCTAATCAGGATTGTAGATCTCTGTTTAAAAAAATAACGGAAGATGTCTTCGGCAGATCATCGTCACCTAGAAATATATTAATAAAATCCTAAAGATAATTATGGAAAAAGACACGAATACATCAAAGACGTGTAACGCATGTTTACGGAAAGTATTCAAAATCCGGATTGGCAAAAACAAAGCGATCAGATTTGCGGAAAATGTTTTAGCAGTCTGCAACCCGTCTATGGCGTTGCCTTCTTACGGATCCGACGGGACGAATTGATAAACATCGATAGACGCTGGTCAGGAAAACGTGTTAAAGCGTGAATGGTGGAAAGGTGCACATCAAGCGAAGGCATGCAAATTAATTGGAAGCCTTTATTTTCTCCTTGTATTTTTACTACCTCTTCTTTTCCTACTTTCCTGATGGCATCGAGTATGCCAAGACAAAAATGCAGCTCGCCATTTTAGGTGGGATTCCCACTGAGCGTTGAATGGGCTGCTGAGCTAAATTAGCGAAAGTTTTCGCATAAAAGCGGTGATTGTTAAGCAATAAGCAAGCCGTCCGTCTTTCCTCATCAGCACAATGATTAAACGCTAACTATTTCTAAGCTGTTTGAACTGCGGTTAATGAAGTTCCATCAAACTACCACACCAGACAACCACTTTAGACAGTGTATGGACTCTATTATCATGCTCCTCGCAAGCAAGCTGTAATTGCAGCGGTTGACGCAGCATTGTTTGGCCAAACTGCAAGATACGGCATATCTTTTTCGAGAGCACCTTGTGTGAAACTCGTCTTTCGTTCTCTCCTAACGCCTTCATGCGGGACAACAAAATATTTGTTGCCTAAAAATATTAGGCTACAGCTCAGATCGGCTGACTACAAATTTACGCGCAAAAGCAAATTTTAACACTCCTTTATCTAACTTTGTTTAGCTTTTCTTATTTATTGCCGTAATTAGTTAGGTATTGAACGGGTACTGAATGGTTTGATAAAGATTAAGAAGGCTTAATTATGGTCCTTAGCGCATATGTATCAAAGGAGAAGCATTTATAAAGGTGAAGAAAGCCTGATTATTACCATTTGTACAACTTTGTCTAAGAAGAAGAGTTTTATAAATAATAACAATGGCAAAACGTCCACAAATTCGGGTAGTAATGCTTCTTCACTGAGATCCTTTGTAAGACTTCACAGTAGGATGGGTTTGAGGGTTATGCTTTTATTCAGATATGATAAGGCGCCCGTGTGCTGTGCCATGTCAGTGCACGTTAAAGAACCCCAGGTAGTCAAAATTTCCGGAGTCCTCCACTACGGCGTCTCTCAGAGCCTGAGTTGCTTTGGGACGTTAAACCCCACAGACCAATTATATTTATATATTATAGGATTGATGCTCTGTTTCCTTTAATTTTGGACATATATGTTTTCTTGTCAGCATATTCAAAAAATTGCGCGACTGACCTCAACTAAGTGTGCCGTTTCAGTGAAAACTAAAGGTGGAATTTCGCCGTGTCCATATTAGGAGTGCACAAGGCACTGCAATGACAAAAGAACTGACCCTTACCTTTTGGTAATAAAAGTTGCAGAGACATTAGCGCGAACGCTAAATAAGGACCGAATAAAGCAGGAATGTAGAAGTCGTTCAGGAGCGCTGATGAGCGAATGATATAACACAGGGGCAATTTTACGACCAATTTCCTAGGTGTATATAACATGAGCAATTAAGGTACCATTTGAATCACGCAACCCTTATTTGCTCTTGGTCAATATTAATTAGCATTCCTTGTCATGTTACGCCCCCTTTTACAAATTACTATGTGTATCTTGTCCCCATATGTCCTTTATATTGTGCTGTTCCTTATGGCAAAATATTATTGGTTTGCTACTCAGGGCATACGTTTGTCTTCATTTCTTCCGGCCAGTCATGCTACCGGCATTACAATCTAATTACGTCAAGGCAAAAAAAAAAGAACAGCCGTCATCAGCCCTATTATGTGAACATTTTAGTAGTTTCTATTTGGATACTAGCTGAAAAAAATTAATTCTGGCTTATTTCAGTATTTCGAGACATTTTTCTTTTTGATGTGTTCAGTTGGCAACCCTCAATGGTGCAAAATAAATTTCGTGTTCGATTTAGGTCATATTCAACTTCTAATAAATATTAAAATTCACGCAGCAAGAATTTTTATAGTTGAAATATTTAATATTTTCTTTAAAGCTGGCAATATTTCCCAGAAAGTTGTCAACCAGTGTACCGTTTTACTAACTAGACTACATTGACTTAAAGTATAAAAAATATACATTCTTTCCCTACACATTACAAAGAGTGAATACAGTGAAGACAATTTTTAATTCAGTCTATCTCATGGGAGAGGGACGACGGGACATTTACTCGTCGGCCTTTCAAAACTACTGTTGAAGGCGACACAACTATTTAACTGCGACGAACTATTGGGCCATTTGTTTTAATGCAGTTTAGGTGCGATTCTTGAGATAAGGCCGCTTGTGAAATTATTGGCGCTTCATGTCCTAGGCGGTCGTGCAAACTATTATCACCTGAGCATATCCGGATGAATGACCTTGTACAACATCAGCAACCTCGAAAAATTGCGAGATTGTTCTTTCTTTATGGCAGTTCCATTGATAGTTTATTACCCAGTGTACCACACCTACGATACATCAGACGCTATTGCCAATTCAGCAATTGTGAAACCCAATAACGCACATGTAATGCCGTTTCGTGAAGGTCGTTTTGGTGACGTGAAGTATGCAGCTCGGTATATACCGATTTCACACCGCGCAAGCGTATGGCAAACTTGTACTCTTTGGGGGCCTGCACTGGTCGCTGGGTGAAGAAAAAAATGAGTGAGGGGAAAACGTTTCGCTTCTATGAGTCAACTTGCGCACCCGGCTGCACAGTAAGCATCATCAGAGGTACTATGGGGACGCCTTTTGTTTCCTTACTACCGTTTTGGAAAGTAATCAATTTGTCATTTTCGATCGATTCTCGCTGCTAAATACCTCGCTTTTCTTTTTGCCGCCAAGGCGATAGAACTAAACGACGCATATATCAAAAAATGTTGCAAAACAAAACAAAAACAATGCCTGAAACTGAAGAGTTCGGACTGAAAAAAAATTATTTATTCTTGCCCGCGGAGGAACTTTCAATGTACCCCCGCACACTTTGTTTGCCCAGTCTTTGGTGCGATATGTCCTGGCTCATTTATGAAGCCCCGCCAATAATTTTAAATATATAGCGCAACCGAAACTGGTGCGCCTGAAAATATCATGGACTCCACTGGGGATACTGAGATGGCCGCACTCACCTTACCACAGACATGGATGAAGAAAAAGTTGTGGGAAAATTCTTTGCTCACAATATAGATCGTCCAAGGGGAGTTCTTGACGTGTGTGCTCAAGCAGTGCGGGGGAGAAAGCGGAAATTGGAAAAACAGGGCAAGGAGGCAAAATCTCCTGTTCTACTTTTTGTGGTCGAACCGCCCCTCTATTTAAATCATTGTCTTTGAAAATGAAGATCGATACTTGGCTTTTAATGTCTTCTACTTTATTTTCGTCGTTTCGAAAAAACCCGCAGTCATCGAATCAGCTTAATTCTCGACGGAGATTGGTCTTTATTTTAGCAGCGTATAATTATTCCAACCCTCCGATCTTTGAAACATACGTGTATTCATGAAACTTGCTGTCAGTAGAATACAATGTAAACTATCCTTGTATTTGACTTTTGCCCTTCCTGCTTGGGCCCAAAAGGTCTGCAGTATCATGCAAATAAATAAATAAATAAGTGCATATAATACACGCTCCGTGGTTCAGCGGCCTATTCAAGCATGCCGCTGGTGATGTGATTGCCTTTTTAAACGCGCCAATTATAGAAAATTGATCAAGTAAACAGCTGGACTGAATGGCACATTTATACCAGATAACAGGCGGCGCCTAACACGTCCTCGCTTGAAAGATAAGTTAAAGAAATAGAAAACCAATATTAACAGAGAAACATAAAGGGTCGCTTATTGTACCAAAATAAAAGCAGCGCAGCCGTTTGATATTAAGCAGCACGACGCCCATGCCAGAACTTTGTTGGTAATGTTTAATCTGTAGGAATGGGGGGATATGTGCTTGGAAGTATAGATGCTGGCTGATAAGTGCTTACAAAGAAAGGAAAAGTCAGTGAATTTCTCATTGTATCCACGTTAATTTCAGCAAGATTTAACGACTCATTTGCACTACCTATTTTCAAATTGAAAAGGAACTGCTGTAAACGTTCATGTAAAACGATTTCATACGTACCAAACGGAAATCAACACGTTTTAGTTGCAGCTTAGAGGCGGGAGCACATTACGTTCACGATACTGATCATCTGTGTGTTTTTATCGGCGGCTGTTAACCTAATTATGAGGGCTCACAGTGGCTATATAAGCGCTACTGAATATAACCTGCTTGGCACCAAAGGCACACCGAACCTTCATTTGGGAATGGCTATCGGTTATTAAATGTTTAACACTGTTATAGCTCTCCGGAAGTAGAATATTCTTCTACTTATTTTAAGAGTACACCTAAGCTAAACCTTTAGATGCATGGCAAAACAACATTACTGTGTTCTGTTAGCCGCCTCCATTTGTAGATCCTCGTTCGCGTCCTATCAGGCTGTTACTCGATTGATCACTAATCCCTTATTTGGGTTTATTTTATCCTGAGCATACTAATCAGCATACAGTCGAAAAACACTTTACTTTGTGAAAATCCACACGAAATGTGGATATATATCCTCTCTTTAACCAAGCCGCATGAAAACGTCTGCGTAGCCTTGAGGCAACTTTGCCAAAATTGGTATTTAAAGGTCCTGAAACTGAATTCCAACCTCACCCTCCCATCTCAAAGAAGCCCCAGTTGGCGGAGCCTGTCCATTCAGCCATCTTATTTGCACTGGTGACGTCATACCACCGGGCGACCTCTCAGTGCGCAGCATTGTCACCTAAAAATTGCCACCTGTCGGAACCATGCCTGTGTTTTTTCGCTCAACGCCCATGAAAACGCCGACAGGGCTGACGCCGACTTTCTAAGGGGACGTTCTAAGGGACGTTTTGAACAACTTAACTGCGATGAGCCGAAAGCCTCTATCGCGTGGTTGTTCGAAGCCCTCCACTACTGCACTTCTTTCTCTCTGTTTTCACCCCCCCCCCCCCCCCTCGTGATGACGATATAACGAAAGCTACCAGCCAACACATAAATCCAAGCTTTAACCGAGCACTATGAACGTGCCTGGGTGGCCTAGGGTTAACGGGAATGCATTGAATTGGATCGCAAAACATTTATTTAGTTGCTCAAGCAGGTCTACGGAGAAACGTACTAGATCGCCGCTAGTGCATGGCTGTAGGCGACCTCATTAGCCCGCTCGATGGCCTGTAGTTGAATCTTCGGATTCAAGCTGACCAGCACGGTTTCCCACTGCCAATACGCAGCCAATACCAAGCCCTCCTAATCTCCCGGCCTACCACAAATTCATGTGTTATCATTCGAAGCAAGAAATCACTGTGTCAGAGCAGACCTAATCTACACTGCGGTGACAGGTGCCGACGTCGGCAGACATCCTCCACTGAAGAATGTATTTGCTAGAGGAATAATCAATTCAGCCGTCATTATCTCTGGAATCCGCAGTTACTTGTTTACCCACTGTTCACTTTATCGCATCTACCAAATTTGTTTTAATCAGCAGCTGTCTTTTTTGTCCAATGAAATATAATAAAGGAGCACTGGATTGCTTCCCAAATGATTTTGTGCCTTCGCAATGTGAAATTTTTCTTTTTCGGCAGAAAACTATCTTGCAACGTAATTTCTCTGGCAGGATCTTATAAAAAGTGTGCTTCAAGTTATTCCTTGATAGAAACACTATTCTCAGAGAAGGTGTTATCTTGCTATATGTAATTGAGACCGCTGGGAATGCTAAGCTTATTCGGAAATAAGCTGGTATAATAAATAGCGAGGCTGAAAGAAGTTTTACCGTATTTGTTCTTTCTATATAGAATGTCAATACACGCAACAAAATTTTGCGACGATTTGGAAAACAGAAACAAAAATGTGTCAAGTGGGCAAGTATGTCTCCGCAAACTGTACAAATGCAGATATGATAATTCTCAGTTGGCAGGGAATAAAGTGAACAAATTTCCAACATCCTAATTGCGATACATTTTTACATACTGGTAATCAAGTTTTGAAAAAAAAACAGCGGGCTGTTCTTCTTTAACATATTTTTACAGGTAAAATAAACATATATATATATATATATATATATATATATATATATATATATATATATATATATATATATATATATATATATATATATATATATATATATATTACCCTCATTTCCCCTAAATTGATCTGCTTGTAGCTTACGGGGGTCTCGGTTCTGGCAGTCTTGAAACCATAGGTAGCGTAAGAGGGTTCTAGCACAGCTTTCGCCCCCCTCGCTCTTGATCACGTTCTACGTGACGCTGGCGGTAACAAAGGACGTTCCACGCCCGCCGCCTTGGCTGAGGGTGGCGCTGGTGAACACTCTCAAGGTTCGTATACAGACAACATAAATACCCAAGCAAGTAGCAGGGGGGACAGCGGCCGATGTAGCTCAGATGTAGCTCAGCGATATTCGGAGGTCGTGGGTTCGGTTCCCACCATCGGCACGTTGTTTTTTCTTCTTCTTTGTGTTTAATTATCTTTTCCCTAAATAGATTACATTAATAATTACTCTGATTATCCAAGTAAACATTAAAAAAAAGACATCAAGTACCATCCCCAACGCTTTTCTTGGCCTCGCCGACTGTTGGCTTCTTTGCTTCATATATATATATATATATATATATATATATATATATATATATATATATATATATATATATATATATATATATATATATATATATATATATATATAATATTTGTATATTTATATCACCTAATAGAATTTGTGGCCAAGGAAAATGTCTTATTTATGTACCCTTCTATTGTATCTGCTCCTCTTGACAAGGTAACGCCCTCCAATCCCTTTCCCATCTTACGAAACCTCCCTTTGTATGGTTGCGGAATGCCATGCCCTACCTGGCCACCTTTCATTCACTCTCTGATAGCTGGCCTCAAAATTCATGGCTTGCTATCCTCTCATTTCTTGTGCAGTCACTGCATACCAAGGGCGGATGTGGATTTCAAAAATTGACTTTTCTCACTCTCTGACCTTTCTTCACAGACGCTTCCTTAACATGACACTATAAAGTTCTTATCTTTCAGCTTATTCGTTCTGTAGGGACTGGCCCACCCCTTTCAATAAAAATTGTTCACTGAACGGAAAGGAGGACCCGCCTTTGCAGTCGCTGCCACGTAACTGCTAATAAAAAGAAATGCTTTTCTTCCTTTTTATTATCTTTTTCTTTTTCCTCCTTTTTCGCCGTATCGTCCTTTAACCTTCTATTTTCATGCAGTGTCAGGCGCTACGGTATTTTTTGCTCAAAAATTAGGTCATCTTCCGCGTGTGGAATTATGGCAATAGGCACAATACGATGCCCTGAGGCCACAGCATCCTGTGAGCGCGGCCGCATGCGCAACAAGCTTTGATCATGTTATTGCACCCCAATGAACAAAATAATAGGTTATCATTAATTTTAGCCATGTCGCCCAGAGGAACAACCCTATACAACCATACACTTAAACGCGACTCCCCCCTCCCCCTTTGCAAGAAAGTACTAACTCGTTACAGGCAGGGTTCGACTCATTACTTACGAGCAATTTGGTTTCTGATTATCTGACTGTCATTTCAACTTTTTATACTGCCGTGGCGACTGCGTGCTGTGCTGCTTATGGGACAACACCGCTATTGATAGTCGCTGCCAGAACTCTCCCTCTCCCCGCGAAGTTGCACGCTTTTGTCTCGAGTCCGCTTTTTGCTCCGCTCCAATCGAACGAAGAACGAGCAGAAAATTGAAATTCGTGTACACATTTCGCTAGGCTCCTAGCAGAGTGTTTACAGACATTCTTCTGCAGTCACATCATTATTTGACTTTATAGCAAGAGATTGATGATAAGAAGATGTTGCCGCATGCATGTTTTAGCCAGCTCGACAAAGAATTCTAAATTTAGGTCAAATGAAATCAAAATTTATATTGCATTACAAGAAAAGTACATTCAGGTTGAAAGGCATTAGGTATAAAATCAAATAAAGCACATTAGCTTTCAAATACAACAGCAAATAAACATTGAGTTTAACGCACTTGACTAAAAGTCTTTAAAACATAAACTTCAATGCAGTTTAAAATCTTAATGTATTTCGTGGTAAATCAAAGTACATCGCCAAAAACAAAATGTACATGATTCGCTCGTATTAGCACAATTTCTATGTGATGTCGATGGCCGCACCGCTATTTAGAACAATATCAAGGTAGAAAATGGAGCGACGACCCTACTCTGTAGAGAGATAATGCACCGGATGTGCGAAATTTTGACTTGTATTTAGATGTAAGTGCAAGGAAGAATTACTGTCAAATTCAAGAAAGTTTGATCACAAGCTGAAAGTAGCTAGTAGCTGAAAGTAGCTGAAAGTAGCTAGGTCTCGTTCTACCTAGTTATATGAGGTTATATAAGCTAGTTATATGCGCCAAAAACCACGTTATATGGTCTGTTTAGTTCAGTGCATAATGTTGGGATGTTTTCAGCTGACAAAAAATGGCTCCTTCATAAACGTAAAAACATTTGAAACTTCGACATGATCTTATTCGCCTAAAAACAGTGAGGGCAAAATGAGATGCGTTAACTATAAAATAAATTAAAATATTTTCCTATAGTTTTGCTTATGGGATTAAAATCTGGTTTACTGTGAACTCGTCACAAAACAGTTCACATACAGGCTTGTCTTTTTTTTTTTAGTAGGAAATTACGTGTTGCGTGCGTGGGTTGTGATGCCAGTTGTGATGTATGGATTCGAGAGTTGGACTGTGAAGAAGACTGACCGCCGAAGAATTGACGCGTTTGAATGGCGGTGCTGACGGAGACTCTTGAGAGTTCTTTGGACGGCCAGAAGATCAAATCAGTCGATATTGTCGACCATAAAACCTGACTGCTCATTGGAGGGTCATATGCTAAAGTTAAAGCTCTGCTACTTTGGTCATCTGATCAGGAGCAGTCGCTGGAGAAAGATTTGATGTTGGGAAAGGTTGAGGGTCACCGGAGAAGGGGCAGGCAGCGAACGCGATGGTTAGATGGCATCCTCGAGGCGCTGCAAATGAAGTTATGTTGTGTGGAAGATAGTGTGAGACCGGAGAGCGTGGCGTGTATTGGTCCATAGGGTCACGAAGAGTCGGACACGACTGAACGACTGAACTGAACTGAACTGCGTAGGTCCAATGCGTAAACGACAGACAATTACCTTGTCGAAGTGTTCCTGGTGCTGGAATGATTTCCATTCTTCGATATGGGCGTTACTTTAATGCAGCATTTTGTTTGCTTCAATTTACCAAGCAGCCTGACAGTTATCAGCTTTCTGCTCACTAAATTCGTGTAATCTCTGTGTGGCATGCTAACAGGTTTTATTTTCTTGGTTCTTGCTCGTGCAGAGCAGGTGTCTGCTTTCTCATTATCACTAATCACAACATACCAAAAACTGAAAGTATCGGCGATATACACACGTGGGCCGAAGAAAGTAAATATACTGCATAAAAGAAGTTTACAGTGACAGAAATAAGCAGAAGTATGTGGATGACATGGGTGATTTGCAGTGGTGCGCAAGGCGCTCTTCTGATAGATTTTAGCCTTTGCTGTGTTTTCTTTTGATGTTGACTATTAAATATCAGGAATGAAATATTGTTACGTGGTAACATGACAAGCGATGGAACATGGCGACGCAACAGAAACAGAACGACGTGATGACATGACGATGAAATATGCTTTTAATGGCCAGCGGGCCTGGCGCGAGCGCTCCACACCGCGCCACTGCCCGCTTCGTCATCTTCGTAGCAATACCACCAAATATAATGCGTTATAAATTAACCATTTCGCTGTCGGCAGGAAGTGGTGATGTCTGTTTGGTATCACCAAACCTTACTAGGCCTATTGGATATATGTCAGCCTCTGAACAGCTTGCGCTGCAAAGTTGGTCGCCGGTGTGGACGTCCTTTTTTCTATGTTTTCCATTCTGCCCGTGATCACCTATGCCACGCCAGCAGCTCAGAGAATCGTATCACCAACCAGCCAGCATGCATGTTTTACTGTGTATAGGTCATCCACACGTTCCACCACGTGAGCTTGCGAAAAGGTTGCGCCAAGTAGATTAGTACCATTCACAATGCTTATTTCCTCGCCATCTAAAAGTTTTTCGACTTTGTAGTTGACATTCACGTTCTCAGTCCGAAAAATGGTTGCGTGTTTTCGTAGTTTTAAACGGCATATAAATTTCTTACAACTAGCATCTAGTGATAAAACGCAATACGCTGAACCCTTGAATTCGCCAGTGTTACCTCTTTCTTTTAAACACATAAGCGCTATCATGAAAAGCTTTTACGTTTTCTGGAAGTGATGATTTGATATTTTAATTTTGACTATTGTCCTGCGCTACCGCATACAGTGCAACGCTCCGGCATAGAAAATAATGTTTCATAATATAGAGTCAAATGGTTTTGTAACACCAAAATATTATCTTGTTTCAAGATTTCATGCTCAAACGAGCCAATGATAAATTTCTCATTGTTCAATAGTGATGAATTCGTGGTTTTGTTTTTCAAGAAACCATGTCTGTGCGGCGTAATCAACACCAATTCGGTTAAAGAATTTTAAAGGGAGGTGCAGGGGGGGGAGGGGGTCACAATAATTTTAAAAACCTTTTGAAGGTAAGAGCAACACTAACAGGTTTTTCTATGTTGTTTTATTAGCTCTCTTTTATAGGCCAGCCTTTTTAGTAAGTTAGTTAGTAATGGTTAATAATAAATATACCTGGAACGAAGGCCTATTCAAGGGAGAGGGGTGGTAGGGCCAGATAGGACACATTTAGTAATCTGCATATTCTCGGAGAGCAACTCTTTTTCTAGTGCTAAGTTGTTACCTAATTGAGAATAGGTGCAATAAGCTTTAGTGCTTCTTTATCCACGGCAATCTGCAGGTGGCTTCTATCCTGCGACTGGCAATTTGTGGTTGTCTAGACTGTCGCTACAATTAGAATATCACTCATGGGTAAGCATATGACAATGCTACCAATAGTACTTGGTTCATGATGTAAAAGAGAAATTATTGCTGGCAGGGTTTTTGGCGTATCAGCAATAATAACATAGTCATTAAGCATAAAAGAATGCTCTTTACCACCTACAACCGATTTAAGCGCACTCAAATATTTAGTACAACGTTATTGCATTCCTCATTAGGCTGTTTAGGTGCGTCTATTACAACAAACAAGTTTGAATTGCATCAGTGAACTACGTCGCTACACACTGATGCTATGTTTTCATAGGCTAAGTATTTAATCGATTTCTGAAAGGCTTAAATTCTCCGTAATCTGACACACCCTTTGGGATTACGAATTTTCACTATATGTTATGTTCAAATTTAATATCAAGCAAAAAGCGACTTGTAATCCATGGTATCCACGAAGTTTTGTTATTAGTGCGCGACCTGCATTGTAAATGTTCTTTCTTTTTGTATAATACGTAAATATTTGACACAAAAGCCTCTCTCATGGAATCCATGTCATCATCCATATTAGTATTCATATTGCTTAAAGAAGTATAAGTGCTATTTCATAAGCAAATGAGGTCAGTTTTCTATTTTGGCCGCTGTTTTCTCTAGAAAATTTTCTAAAAGCTGGCGGATAATTCTACGTATCACACATAACGGTACCAGGGGTTAAAGATTTGTCGACACTTGAAATTACTAATTCCAAAGCGTTTCTTGCCTTACAAGCGGTGGGGACAGGAAATGGAGACGAAGCGGGGCTGCAGTAGTGGGTTTCGAAGCCCTTGTCAGAACGAACAGAACAGCTTTTTATGCCAGGGTAAGAACATTGATAACGCCGCACCCGATAGCCTCGTGTAAAACCGCAAAACACTCTCGCGTTGTGGAGTGAACATCGCCGTCTTCATTAAGTTCCATCTGCGTCACCCCCTCAATTAACTTGGGTCAATACGCCATGCGCATCAACCATCTGGCTGAGTACGGCAGAGGTGCGCTAGCGTAGTGTCTGGCGAACTCACCAGGCGGCGTGATAGGAGACGCAATGTTTTCGAATTACTGCACCTAAGCAGATTTACGCGCAGTCTTTAGTTTTTTTTGTTTGTTTGTTTGCAGGCATGTACAAACTTTACTACAAAGTGCTGTAATTGACAAAAATAGTCACATCAAAAAGCCAAACATGCATAGAAAGCAACTAAAAATCTTGTAACGCATTGATATATATTGAAAATTAACATCACGCTTTAAATTGCGAAAAATATTGATGCCGGTAGCCAAACGTTTGAACTAAACATATTTGGCATCTTGCCTCGTTTACCATTTCATGAAGCACCGTTTACGGCATTATTATACGAAATGCAAAAGCCGCCTTCTCTGTGACAAGAATTCATATGAAGTAAAAATATAATGCTAAGCGTAGCACACGCACACACAGAAAAATATGTGGACCAATTGAGTATAACCTTGTTTACACATCTCCAAAAGAATTCATCTTCGTGTACATTACTGGGCTTACTTCAATTGTGATATCAGCCTATACCCTCCTTCTTGGTGCGATGCCGAAGTGATATTTCGTGCATATTGTCTCGTTTCACCAAGAAGGTAAGAACGCTTGCTAGAATCTTTATCTCGTCGCTGTAAACAGTGGGGGTTACAGATGCTCTGTAAACAAATACCACAAGTTAGACAAGAAAGAAAACAGTAACAAATACACTTTTACAACGCTCTAAGCAACTAAAGCAAAAAATCATGGGGTAGGCCAGTAAGAACGTTCGAATGTTTCAGCTCACAGATGGAAGGTGAGAGTGCGTTGCAGTCTGCACGATTGGCGATCGTCTGCGGCGATAAACACACAACGTCTTGTAACTCTCTTCCCAAGACAAATTCCTGGATTCGAAATCCGTTTTATTCACACGCAGAAATTATTCAAGCGGACCGAACAAGGATTAGGCGATTTTGCTAGTCTCTGGACCTCCGGGCTAGCGGTATTGCCCTATTAAATACTGCCAGTTTCTGTGCCCGCTGACTTTGTTTTTGAAGCTCCACACAAACGTTAACAGCACATTTCGTCTTTGCACAGCAGCAAACCCCCATTGTCGACCAAGAATTTCACTGTAAAGTGCGGTCTCAAACGCTATGTTAAGCAAAAACTTTAAACCTAACAGCGAGTGTTCTTCCCGAGCGCAACGCCTTTCCGACCTCCTCCTTACACCACGAGACAATCACAGAAAGATGCTAACATGCTACAAATTGGGCATGTAAAACAAAGCTAAAAACTTCGCTGCTGAGAACACGGTTTTTTGCACATACTGGCATGAACAATTGTGTGCATTCTAAATTATCACACGATGCAGAAAGAGTATATGAGGGTACAATGTCAGTGCATCACCAAATTCACCAACTAGGAGTCACAGAACCGACAACATAACAAGCGCAACATTAACTACATCATGTAAGCTTGAACATAAAATTATAAAAAATTGCATAGAATTTAACCACACACAAAAAAAATAGCAACGTCGAGACTTCAACAGAAGAGATTGCATGAATGTAGTGAACACAAAATGCAAACAAGGCCAGGTTTCATGCAATACATATAAAAAAACGAATGCTCATAAGAGAAGGCAGGACACATTAAATGTAAACGAAGATTGTGAGGTGTCAATACAATCAAGATAGTTAAACAACATCTGCACGACGTAAATAGCCGAGTGGTCTTTGAGATTCGCATAAATGTTTTTCCAGAACCCCTGATAGAATTCCCGCAATGAGCTGACGACAAAGAACACGGCCCGACCACAAAGAATTCATACTGGGAAACAGCGCTTGTTTCGTCCTTGTCCCGTCTTTATTTCACTGTTCCCCAGTACGAATGTATACCAACTCACCCAGATTTCAGCTTGACCACGAAGAAGCTTGCACACAAACAATTTGTCTACGGGGACTGCACACAATGACAATGTTGAGAAGAGGTTGTGGTGATTTGTCAATCTCGAACTTTCTAAACACCGACGTCGAACAGAGTCGTGACCCTTCTTTTGTACCCCATTATTAATCACCTGCGCCGCGACAGTTATTCTGTTAACAACAAGATCTGGAAAATATGCAAAGAAATTTATGATAGAATTATGTTAGAATTTGGCCAAAAACTTTACGTAATTCCGTCGATTTTGTCACAGTTCGCGGTGCGAGTCTCAGCCGTAATAGGCGACAGTACAGAACAGAAAACCTACGTGCAGCTTTAGAAAGGTAGTGCCCCTGGCCCGATCCTTTTTAAGCGCGAGCTACTGAAATCCAGTGCGCAAGTCGATAGTCATGCAGTGTATTTAATGTAAGCGAAGAAAAAGGTAGCGTTAAGGACAGGGAAATCATTATTTCTTCAGCCTTGGACGCCGGGATACAATTTAAGGGCCTGGGTTGTTATGAGCCTATTCATTTCGAGTGTAAATGAGATCGCCTCGACTTTTTAAAGATCTCGAAGTGTACCACGTTCTTAGGCGCCAGTTAGAGAATGCGCATTTCGCTGGTTGCAATAGCGATCAATTCTGAATACAAAATCAAAATATTTGTTATCTGTATCAGTTCAGTTCAGTCGTTCAGTCGTGTCCGACTCTTCGTGACCCTATGGACCATGTCACGCCACGCTTTCCGGTCTCTCACTATCTTCCTAACATCACATAACTTCATCTGCAGTGCCTCGAGGATGCCATCTAACCATCGCGTTCGCTGCCTACCCCTTCTCCGGCGACCCTCAACCTTTCCCAACATAAAATCTTTCTCCAGCGACTTCTCTCCTCATCAGATGACCAAAGTAGTTGAGCTTATCAGCATACCTTTAGCGAAAAGAGGAACTATAGAATTCTCGACAACGTAGGAAACGCTATATATGCGAATAAAGAGAAAGGTGATCCTCAAATAGAGCCATGAAGTTAATGAGGTCACATGAGGCCCATTTCACAGCTCCGCATGCCGTAATAAGGCCAAGAAAGATGGCGCCTCGGAAGCCGGCTAAATATGCATGCTTTCTTCAAGACATTGTACCTAATCCCAGCAAGGATTTCAAGAAAAATGGAAGGTAGCAATAAAGACGGATGTAAAATGGCTTAGTGTAGAGCACTTATTTGTAAAATTGTCACGACATACATTGCTTTGCTGGATATTCTCTGGAATTATGCTCATGCCGCTCGACACTCCAGAGAAGGCAGACCCAAAGATTACAATGACGACAGCGACTGTCACGTTTTTTTTTTTTCTTGACAGTAAAACAAGCTTGCTATGCGGTTCCTGTTCTTGTAGATCGCGGTGTTCAGACCCAGATTTAGATGCGTCGTCTTTATGGCCACCATTAGCTCGCAAGCACCGCATTGTGTAATTGCGATCTCCATGCCTTGAAACGACTCTCTTGTACGCCAAGGGCGCTTTTTCCAAAATCCTCCTATAAACAAGAACCCGGTAGTAGACTGAGATTTGTGCTGAGGAAGGTTCAGTAAACAGTTTTCTTTTTCTCTGTCTTCCTACACATGTTGTACAATGTTCCAGTTGCCGCCTTTAAAGCACGCCTGTCGCCTATTCCTGGTGTTTCTCAATTCGTTCTGTGAACCTTAAATGTGCTTCTACGTGACTCCCTCTGGTGCAAATAGTCTCACCGGGCTTACAGAACTATAAAACATAAGCAGCGCTGTGGCTCGGCTTGGCACGCTTACATATACAGAAGCATGATTTTGTAATTCGGGAAGTTTACCTTCCAATAGCTTTATATCTTGAAGTCTTGCCAAGTTTACTAGTATTTTGTTGTTTTTGTTTAGGCTTTTATTTGAAGAAAGGAGGCCTAATTGAGATCTTAAGACCATCTTTGTCAGACGAAACGAGGGCAATGATGAAAACGACATCCGGGACTGGCGCCTTGGCAAATTAAAGAAACCGGCTACAGAAATTTGGATGATTTGACGTAACCAACCAGCGAAGATCACAAGTTGAGGGGATAATAAGCATATTCTTAAACCTAAGAAATTGTCGGGTGATGCTCTTGAGGATATAATTACAGCTGCTAATTACCTAGTTACACCTGCAATTGATTGAGATAGAAGAAGGACAAAATTCAGCCTTCGAGAAACTATGACCTAAGTGGACGAGCCGCAGGTAATCGCTTTCCAAGCTGTACCAGATATATGGGCAACATTAAGAACTCATACACTTACTAATTTAAGCAATGGCAGACTGATTTCACCGAGCTAGCGATAAAGGGAGCAACTTTTATATGAGTCCCGCGCACCGCGTCACGAGCTGGGTTATCCTTAAACACTGTTCACTAATCGACCTTAGGGTCATTTAACATAACGGAGACGAACTACTTACGCTTTCGCCTGTTTACGGAATGGCTCCTGGGCATATGCAGTAGCAACAACTTGTCCTACCCTCTCTGCTCTACGTTGCGCACAAGAGCCACATGCGCCTACGCTAATACTCTCGGCTACACAAAAACGTATTTGTTACTTTCGTGGAATAACTAATCTGGGAAGCGAATAGCATTTTATTTTTTCAATGACTGTTTCAAGCGCCTTCAACATTAGGCAAACATCACCGTAAATAGTGACAGCATATTGCTCGTGCAAAGGATAGTAGATTTTGGAGCGAAACGCTCCACTGCTGCGTCATGTTTCGCCAAGGTCCCCGATGGCGATAATTTCACCTTCAAGCCGGAGGAGCACCAGGGGTATTTCGTAACGTCATACCACGAGACGTTCCACAGCTGCTAGCGCTGCGCCGCGCGCTGAACCTTGTCTCGCCAGCTGTTGTCATATGACAAACCATTTCACTTGGCGCTCACTAAAAGGACTAAGAGAAGCATTCTCGCTGAGAAGGGAGGAAGCTGCTGTGTAGGCGACTTCTTCCACCACTTCGACGGAGAATAGCCCGTTGGCAAAGGGCTTACCAAACACGGAATCGAGGGAAGATCGAAGCGGCAGCAGAGGCTGCGGCAAAGGCCGATGGCTTAAGCGCTGGACATCGTGCAATGGTAGTTGAACATCTACAAGGGTGACCAAGAGTAACAGAGGTATCGTCCTGGAAATAACTTTAGAAACGTTAAAATAGCTATTTTTTAAAGGAAAATGGCTGCTTGCTGTGTAATGTTTTTTTTTTTTTTTTTTTTTAAACGTTTCTGTTAAAAACAGCGGCTTTTCATTCAGTAAGAACATCTGCTCTACATATTCAAGAAAATGCTTATGGAATGCAGTAAACCGTTTTGTAAACTGTTTAAAAGTATTGCCCAATAAAGCGTATAATGAAGGCAAATCTTACGGCTCTAATCACGATATACCTCTAGAATATTTATACGCCATCCAGAATAAATTGGTAGATCTTACAAGCACTTCGGCCTCGGTATCTAGCCCTACCCAGTAATCAACAGGAGTGCGCTAGGCGAAACGACGTTACTTTGTCGGGGCGCTAATTCTTTATTGATGCACGCGCATTAGAAAAGTCCTAGTCATAAAATCCTATTCGTCGGCATTTTGAAAAAATTTGAATGCATACGATAGTCATTCGTAACCGCGGTGGCCCGAACAAATCAGCTCCCTACTAACTGCTTTAAACTAGATTGCAGTTGGCAGCATTTTTTATACGCTTGTACATATATTGATAAAACAATTTTCTACATATACGTGCCATTTAAAAAGCCTTCTACAAGCAGTATTAGGTTCACAATGCCAAACATTTCAATGTTCAAACGAATAAAAGTGTTTGTAGACTTAAAATACCACCGAGAACGGGCGTTACTCTAGTTCGAAATTCACAGCTCGTGAAGATGAGAGATCATCTGGCGGCGATGCAATTTTTGGAATGGATTAAGGGCACTTAGCAAGTTTAGCCTCCTTCAACTCCCTTCACATATCCCATCAAGTCCTTTCATTGTGTTGCACCAAATTGAAGCCTTCTCCTTTTAAATGCTTCGCACGATTGTCCCCTTAGTGTTTTTTTCTAAAAGCAACTTTTCGAAAGGGAATGTTAAAAATTATTCATGCGCTTTCAGGTGTAAATATTATGATATTATAACTTTCGCAGATGGGCGCAAGGTCGTTCGAAATTTGCATAGGCCGAGGAGTGAGTTCGTACAGTCCACTTCGAGGCGAGTCTGCAGTGAATTGCCCGGAAGGCTATAGTGCTACTTGTTGAAAGCCAACTGAAATATTTCGATGTGATATTGATCTCAACTTTCTTATTATGAGAATAAAAATATTTGTACACCAACGAGGAGTATATATCGACGTTTGAGCATTGCATCACTCAGAAAACTCTGTTTTAGACAAAGAAGTATCCCTAACTGAAATACGGGGAATAAAACATTGCGGAGATTTATTCAGATTGCACGTGATTATCCGAGTGTAATCTATATTAAGCATGGCTACACAGGTCATACTGGCGTTTGTTCTCTTTGAGAGCTTCTTACTCTTCTCCGGCCTTTTCCTCCAGCCGAATAAAGTTTCTCTTCGCTGCTTCTTCTCTGCGAGTTTTGTCAGCTGGATGATAAGACTAGGAATGACGCCTGCATGCACTCAAGCGTTCACACATCAGGCAGGCATGTACCTCATCCATAGTGAGACTGAGCAACCCAGTGCCGGAGAAGCCGTTCTTGAATCAGACGCTTTAGTCACGTGGTAGAACAGTGGAGATGCTCCATGTCCACTATCGCGACGATCGCTAGGTGGCACCGGGTAGTGCTGCAGACCGGGAAGATGAGGAAGCGTGCAGTGGCGTGGGCGGAAGCGCGCACGCTAGGTCTGCTCAAGCTACTCAAGGTCGAACGTGGAAGTGAATGATCTTGAGAGTTGCAGTGCGAAGAGTCGACAAGTTACAACTGAAGCAGAGATGACGCGAACGACCATCAGCCAATGTGTAATGAAAATGTCTTATTCTGAATAAATCCTAGTACGCGAAAATTAGGTACGCGAACTTTCAGCGTGTGTTCTTTTCATTTGAGATTAGACGTGTAGAACCTCGAAAAAGACAAACTAGAAAAGATATCCACAATTGCGGTGAATATATTTCCAGATATTGGTGTTCTTGCTATCAGCTGTGGTTTTAGATTTTGCGAGGTGTAGAGTCAAAAGATTGCGCACATAACTACGAGAAGTGACGCGGTCTCCAAAAAACAACGACTCATTCCTCGCTGCATTGTGATCTTCAATCACGCATGGCAAATGGCGGTTCTGTGATTCGTAGCATATGACAAAGAAGACAAGGCGTCCGTATTCTTGGAAGCCTTGAAGACATAAGGAAAATTTTGCTCTCTGCACACGCTTTACGGGGCCTGGAAACAAAATATGAAGTTGCCGCTGAGCACCAGTGCTGTCAATAATAGTTAAGAGGGTTGGGGGACTTTTCTCTCCAGTACTTTTCGTCCAAAGCTAGTTTGTGCCGTTGTGATAAGAAATAATCATCTTAAAAATCTGTGTGTCTATGTTACCTTATTTTAATGTCAACTTCCCATTTATTCCTCGAGCAAGCGGCCCCGTGACGATCGTTTGCTTTCGAATGAACTTGTGGAGTAGCCATTCTTGAAGGAGTTCTTATCGAATGGATTCCATCCACTTTCCTCTGGGAAACAAATCACAGCGTCCTAGGTTCAGGGTCACCACTGAGCTGAACTCGACACCCTATTCTTTCTGTACGCGTACATGAAAAATTTTTGAACAGGCTTTGGGAAAGACAATGAAATTTAATTTTTTCATTACAATTTGTACTTCGGCCATTACGCACCTGTCTCGTAGGTTCGCGACATATACCTGTTCCTATCTCAGCAGAGGACCTAAGCGACGCGCGAGGATCAAAATATTGATTAGCAAGGAGAACTTTGTGAAGCCATGCGAGTGAAGCTTGATAATTAATTTCAATTCCTATTCAGGAGAGACGCACATATGACTCATTCCGGACCTAAATATCTAATTTAGCGAAAGAGGCTTGCGGATGACAGTTCAATTTTATTGCGGAAGAAAAAAATATATCCACTTGTTACACAAGGGTATTATTTGAACACAAGTTTTTTTTTGCGCACGCTAATAAAGGGAATTAGCAATGTAGAGGCTTTTAAAGAAAACTGTTATTTAATTAATCGTGCTTATTCTTGGACGGCGAAGTAGATATGAAAGAAAGAAGTGCGGAATATAAAGATCGAGGGCGTTTGAATTTTCACAGATGAGAATAAAAGTAATATGTTGCGCATAAGAGACAACAGGGTTCGTACTGGGTGTTTGTGCCGTTTTCAGAAGTGTCGTTTTCTCCCTACCTCGAGTCATGGGATTTATGTAAACACCGGAAAAAGACGTAACTGCCACTTCCAGCTCCAGCGTTTGCACCAATCAAATGACTCACGGTCAGGGAGATAGCGACACTTCTGAAAACGAAGCAAACTTCTAATACCTACAATATCAGAACAGTATAACCAAAAATTGAAAAGCGTAGTTGCGAGCAGCCGATTAAAATGAGTCGAAATAATCCTATGAAAGACGCGAACTTTGGGCTGCTAGGAAAGAAGTACAAGAGCAAGTTACTGCATGAAGCCAGTTATTCCATAGTTGACTGACGGGATGTTGATAATGGCGACGGCAATAGCATTACTACTGATTATGATAGTCTTTTTAGTAAAACTGAGGGCATCGCCCGGCCTCTCCAGCTGTAATGCAGTGCAATTTCGTCAGTTATGTGAGAAGGCTTGGATGTTATTTAGGAGCGCTAATTCTTCCGTAACAGACTGCTGACTCTTCATTTTGTGAGCTTTGAGGATATCCACATCGAAAGCAGCGCAGACATGACTGCACATAAAAATTCTAGGAGGCATTTTGGAACACTAAATCGAAGCCCTCCACTACGGCACCTGTTTCTCTCTGTTTTCACTCCCACCTTCACGATGACGCGATAGCCTAAGCTACCAGTCAACATATAAAGCCCCGCTTTAACCCAGCCGTATGAACGTGCCTGCGTGGCCTAGGGATGACGTGAATGCAAGGGTTTTGGCAGCCTGATTGTGATATCATCCTTCCATATGTAAGGAGAGACCTGAGTTGGCAGGTCCAGCCAAACGTAATGTCAGGAAGCCCTACGTCCAGTTAGTGCTCGGCCATATCAGCTGCCAGCTACCGCCTTCCACTTCTTCTTGTTCTTCTTGTTCTTCCTGTTCTTCTTGTTCTTCTTCTTCTTCTTTTTCTTCTTCTTCTTTTTCTTCCACTTCTCTCTCTTTTTCTTCTTCCACTCCTCCCTCTTCTTCTTCTTCTTCCACTTCTCCCTCTTCTCCTTTTCTTTTTTTGTTCTTCCCCTCCTTCTTCTTCGTCCTCTTCTTCCTCTGCTTCTTCTTCCCCTTCTTCTTCCCTTTGTCTTCCTCGTGTTCTTCCTCTCCTTCTTCCTCTTCATTATCTTCACCTTCTTCCTCTCTTCTCTTCCTTCTTCTTCTTCTCCTCGCCTTTGGATGCGGACGGTCACAGCGAGTGTGAGCGCTTCGCATTGCTAGTCTATGCATTGCTAGTGCCCAAGCATCCGAATACTCAGTTGTTTTGCTGAAATCAACATATAGGTAATTTCTTATACGATACACTTCTCGTTAGTTTCAAGTATTTAAGCCCGGAGAGTGGCGTGGGTTTGTAGATTTAAAACAACGAAAGCATAGGAGGAAAGCTATTGACTTTCAACATATCATCAATGAGGGGCACCTGTTCGGAGAAAATAAAAGGGGGCAGCCTAGTATAAGGCAAAGACTGTACAGTAATTATTATGATTTGTAAGCGCATAATAAGGCTAAACCATAGTCCAACTACTTCTGTGTGAACTCTAAAGAAGTCTCAGAATTCATGACGATTGCATTCCTCCCATTATATATACCTATGCTTCCATGTACAAGTTAGGATTTTTTTTTTTGTTGGGCGCTTCGGGCCAGCTTTTTCAGCCTGTTATCTTTCAGTCGACTTCGTTCCTTCCTTTTTGGGGTTAACACTCGAGAAGGCAGTTTCTCCCCTCGTTTGAGAAATTCATTCACGCCTTAGAAGGCAAAGGATAAACCACTTCTTATTTTTATCTTCTGTATTGTAAGTATAATGCGGCGTTTAAAGAGTTAAGCCCATCTAGCCTAACGACGCCGGTCGTTAAGTGTGCCTAGGTGTCTTTCTCTTAACCTTCAGCGGTACTTAACCAAAGAAGAGGGGTCAGTGTAGGCCGGGATCTAAACTTTCTGTAAGCACCTAAATACCCAAGGCCGCTTATAGCCCTAAAAAATGAACCGCAGCTTTATTTTGAAAGTTGTGGGAAGCTTACGCTGCCTTTTTGTCCCTCGTTAGCCTTAACCCCGGTCATCGTTTGGCTGCGCTCATATTTATCATCCTTATTAAAAGTCAGGATGTTACAGCAACGGGCTCGGCGCAGGCAATGGCAATGTGAACCGGAAACTTCTGGCTGATAAGTAACGACCAGGTTTGTCGTCAAGAATGGCCGTGTTTTTAATCCTTCTCGGTTGTTTTTCTAACAATGCGCTTCCTTTTAGTTTCTGTATTGCTAATTTATTGTTCTTTTTCATTTTTCGCACAGTCTTCTCTGTCCAGATATTACTTTTATTTGCTCTTCTTCCTTCTTTCCACTGAGCGGGGCCTTACGCCTAATTTTACGTGTTTAATTTTTCTAGTTCTACCCAACATATCGTTAGATATTGCTGCATGCTCTGCCGCAGGACCTTGGCTTTATTGCTTTCCAGATTCCTAAGTTGTTTAGGATTATCTTACATGACAACTACTCTTATCTAGAAAGATCTGAGTCAGCTTTAAATTGTACTCGATCACTTTCTTTCGGAGTTGTGTTCGTCGATGAGTGTTAATAGAGTTTATTGGGGTCGCCGCTAGCAAGGCGCGCAGTTGATTTGTAGCGTCAATTCAGCCCATGAAATTTTTTATTCAGAAGCCTTTCGGTGGCTTTCTGACTACTGTATTCTCTTCATCCTTACGTGGCAGAAATGCCTGTTTTATTTTGTTGTTTCCTCTAGGAAAGAGAACGATCCTTGTCACCTACTGTTTAATGCCTCGCACTGTGTTCGTACGAATGGTAAAAACCAAAGAAAGCAATTCGTGCATTGTTTTTGCAAGCAGAACATGATTAAACACTGCGTGTCCTCTTCAGTAGCCCATCAAGCATGCAAAAGGTTAATCGAGCCAGGTTTCACGGAATAGTCATTCGAGAGCAGTTACCTCTAACGCGAGTCGTGCTGGCGTTGTGTAGCTAAAGTTAAGCAAACATGTGGCAAAAAAAAAGGAAGAAAAATATTGTATGTAGAATTCAACCTTCCAAAGCGACCCATATAGCATGAGGAATGCCGCAGCGGAGGGCACTAGATTAATTACCGACCATTTGGGATTCATTAACGTACACTAGCATTGCACAATGCTTGAGAATCCTGCGCTTCGCTGTATTGAAACTACGGCTTCGCGCCCGACACTGAACCAGCGCCCTCACAATCAGCAGCAACCGGGCTTGCTAACGTCTAATCCGCCGCCAGGGGTAGTTTAAAATTGTCGTCCATGGTGTCTGCTAACAAACGAAGGCAGTTGTAGGGTTTAAACTGCGAATTGACTAGTTAGTCGAATAAGGCCGATGATAGCAGAATACTGTGATTCACTCAGGGGGGGGGGGGGGGGGGTCATTTTTAAGTCCCAGTTCTACTTTGACAATATTGAGAACCCCTTTTAAAAATCGTGTGAGGGCCTATAGCTAATGACCCTCAAGTATACTTGCTACCGTCCACTCGCATACTTTCTATTCTTTACACTTCCTACTATAACATACTCTGTAATCACCTTCAATGCGCTGTTCGAGACTAACGCTTGAACTTCTAAGTCAAAATTCTTGTTGGCGAGTAAGGATTACAGTTGTCCTGCAATAAATGAGAGCAACAATGCTCCTGCTCCTTCTGGTGGCTGTTCATAATGCTGGTTGTTCTCTAAGCTCTTTTCCTGACACTTGAACGTGATGCCATATTCTATTCGTTCCCCTAAACCATAGGTTTATGCGCCTCATTGTGCTCACTGTCTCCAACTCCTTTACTCGTGTACAGTATTGGACAGTCGTTAGAGGTCACCGTTTGGCTTCATGTGAATTCTAAGAATGTGATCATGCTGACATGTAAACTTCCATAACATGCTATATTATCGCAGTGCTGGCTTCGTGTCTACCGATTGTAAAGCTGAAATTCTTAAAAAAAAAAAGATCGCGTTTTTGTAATAAGCCTTTTCATGCTGCAATCTGCTTCCTTTAAGCACGTAATGCAAATCTCGAGTGCAGGTTCACTGCACTATATGTGGTCGGTTCTGTATTCTTGACGTCGCACATGTAACATTATGGAGATGAAACCGAAGCAGCGAGGCGTTAATTGCAACCATCCTTGCAGCATCCTGGAATGGTTCATGCGTGAAAGCGATGAAAAGCCGGAATAGAAAGAAACCGTAAAATGGCATAATGTCCCCAACCACGGGCCTTCACGCGTAAAAGCGCGTTCCCAGGCTCACACATGGTGGCTCTAGCTAGTTGATCTTTTTTTCTTTCACTTCGAACATTTCCTACTTTCTCTCAGTACAACGATGCCGTACTTCCTTACTCCTCTAGCTCTCTTTACATGCATACCAAAGAGCTCCTCTTGCACCCGTCCCCATCTTGCTTCCTGTCTCTACTGTCAATGGTTTCGTTATCGAAGGCTCCTCCCCTATATGTTGTCGGACGCAACGATCGCACCGGTAAATCGATATTCCGTGTCATTGAAGTAGGAGTTGCGCCTGCATTCTACCTGATTTGCCTGAAAGCAAAGTTCCAGCCCAGCATTGACTTCTTGTAGCTGCCTCACGTTCTCCTTATTTCGTTTATATTTTTCCGCCAAACATACCACTCTGCGGAAATAAAATCCTTTGTTCACATGATCTTCGTGTTTTTAAAAACTTGGCTTTTTTTGTGCTTGTTGCATATGAAGGAACATAATAATGTGTAAAGCACTTCTTTCATGCGGCTTGCAATGGAGCTAACGTGGAAGGGTTGGCGAGAGTGTCAACGGAATTGTGTCGAGAAACCAACGTCACACCAGCCGCCCTTCCTTGCATGCCTTCCGATTACCAGGACGGCGTACATCGTTCGCAAATACTGATGAAGAACATTGTGATTTTCCTTCATCACATTTTACACGAGCCATTGCAACATCCTCTTTAATATGGTGCCCGTAGTTCGTCTTGTGGTTCGTGTTGTGATAACAAACGTCGGGAAGAAGATCGATTATTCGTCGTTAGAGTTGAAACAGATCCTTCTGGAAGGTTTTGATGAGAACCACAGACAGTGCCTTCTTGTCTATACAGACGGTTTTGTGAGTCCCAGAAGGTTTTCCAGCTACGTGGTCATCACCGACACTAGCACTGTATTAAGAGTCAAAACAACTCACAAGGCTTTATTGATCGATACCGAACATACCGCTGTTTCATGCCGCCATTGATTACACCCATCTTCATTGCCCCCGAAGTACGGGATCTATTTTAATTTACTCAAAGGTTGCTCTCCAGAGCTTACAACATGCTCTTTATCGTTGCTGCTACGAGCGAATGGTCGCGGAATTCTTTCAGCCGCATCATTCTGCCACCAATATAAGGGTTTACATTATCTACCGATGGCTGCCTGTGCAAAGAGTCATCAACGGCAAACACCATGGACGAAGCTGCGTGAATGATTAGGAAGGCGTTTGTGTGTTCATCCCCTTTGCAAGAGTAGCCGCAGTGAATAGACTCCGAACGCTGCCTTGGGATATCAGGATTATATCGTGGAATTCCGGCCAGTTATTGACCCAACGACTACAATCCCTGGATTCTGGCCTGAAGCTCTGTATTTAACCCCATCTACAAGGAGGTCAAGGAACATTGCTGTGTTGCCTGCGGCTTCGTGTTGCCTTCCCATCGTCCACTACTCCTTTGCTATGGGTATGGCTGATAACCCTGCTTGTGACACCTGTGGCAGTGAGGAAAGCATTTCAACTATTTATGCAAACGAGCCCGACGTGCCAGTATCGCGTAGTACTTTAAGATGAACTATGAGTCACCATAACTTTTTGCTCCCGATTACCTGTACACCTCTTGGACCCATAGTTCGACTGCGGGCCATACCACTAAAGTTCTTATCGGTTATGATGCGATAAATAGATAGTAGAGGTAAGCTCAGTGGCTTAGAGTATCAATCAAGAGAAGAGGGAATGGGGACAAGTGGCTGCTCTTACAGCCACCCGTCCGCACCCCCCGGAGAATATGTCTTAAGCAAAGTAGAGTTCTGGGCTAGTTGGTAAGGCATGATTACTGGGAGGTTTAGCGCGGAACAGACAAGGACAAGAAAGGCACACAGGACGAGGGCTATCTTACAACTGTAATTGGAAGGGGATGATAATGTACAAACTCGAGGAAAAATATCTGCGCATGCTCTATAAAGCGCTGAATGCGCAGACATGGAAAGCTAATCCAAACTGAACCAAGATAACCTAGGGCCACCCAAAGGCTGATAAAACAGAAAAAATAAAGACGAAATACCGGAAACATACAAAAGAACTTACACAGCATTTAAAAACGAAGCTTCCTTT